>NC_057824.1:54417052-54737989 GCF_910594005.1 Cervus elaphus | reverse complement strand
TGCAGGCAGAAGGGAACCAGCTCCACGACTGACCCCTCTCTCGACTTCAGCCTGGACTCCCGGCCCTGGGGCTGTGACAGGGCCTGACGTTCGGGGTGCGGGCCCAGAGGAGCCCCCGGGAGAGGGTCAGGACGGCCAGGCCCTTTTCCTGCTTCTGCCGTGATCTTGCTGTGACCTTGCCGTGTGACCCGGGGAGAATTCCTCGCCCTCTCTGAGCCTCAGAGAGCAGAGGCCAGAGCGGGGAGGCTCTCTCGGAGAGAATCCTCAGGCTGGCTGGGAGGGCACCTCGCTGGACGGCTCACCCGTGCAGACTGCCTGGCGCGTAGTAGGGGCTTCGCTCTGTCGACCGGGCGGGAGAGGCTGCGGTGTCAGTGCCATCGCCGTGAGGCGAGTACGCGGCCTCTCCCGGGAGCCGCCGCCGGGAGCGTTACGCACCTGTCCGTGCGGTCGAGTGTAACCAGCACACGTTAACCAGCGCCTGGTGAGGCCGGGCCTGGCCGGAGAGACCCCGGGTGGACGCGGGCCTCCGAGAGGCGCGTGCCCCTGCGTCCTCAGGCAGCAGGGTGGCTCCGTCCGCCGGGGGTCGTGACGCCTGTGACGCCGGCAGCCCCGGATGGACGGCGGGGAGGTTCGGGCTCCAGCCGGCCCTGCGGCCTCGCCTCCCCGTGGTCCTGAGCCCCGACACTGGGCTGGGGGAGCCCTTGCGTCACGCATCGACGGCGTGGCATCAGGACTGACGGCGACGTCAGGCGTCGACGGCCTCGCCTGAACTCCAGGGATCAAGCTCAGGGCTGGTGCATCACCCTTGACTCAACGACCGTGAAGCCGACAGCCTTGTCCTGACTTGAGACTGGCCTGGTCCTTGGGGCCTGGAAACAACGCGCGGACCAGAGCGAGCCCCCGTGAAGCCAGGAGGCCCTCGGAACAAATACAGACCCCGGGGCCTTGCGCGACTTCCTGAGTGGGGACCAGAGCCCGGCCCTGGGGCGGGGGCGGTGGTCTGCGTGGTTGAAGCTCAGGAGTGGCTCCGCCGGGTTTCCCGGTCTGGAGACCGTCGCTCCAGCCGCCCCCTCCAGCCCGAGTGCCCGCGCCGACGCCCGCCTGTCCGAGCACTCCTCAGGTGACGGGGAGCTCAGTCTCACACAGCGGTCCATTCCTTTTCAAAACACTTTAAAATCTGTTGTAAAATATTTAAGCTGTCTCAAATATTTAAGAAATCTCTAATAAATATTTCACTAATTATAAAATATTTAACGCCACCCGAGGTATGAAGAATGATAGTGTGAGTGCCTGAAAGGGCTCCTCTCCAGCGTGAAAGTAACCCGGTCCCCTGCCGCGTCCGGGGACACCCTGGAGGGGACAGAGGGCATTCCGGTGCCCCGCCACCCCCACCCCCGAGGCCACAGCCCCCGTGCAGCCCTCTCGGACCCTGCCCCCGTCCGGCTTTCCTCCTGAGGCTCTGGTGGTGGTAGAACACGCAGAACGTGAAGTCACCGTCGCAGCGTGCAGGCCGGGGGCCCTGAGCATGTTCGTGCCGCGCGCTGTCACCCCACAGACACCCGCCGTCACCCCTGGGACCCATCCTGCCCGCCTCCATCTGAAGCTAAGTCCTTCTCCACGTTCTGTGCTGACGATCCTCCTGCAGGCTTTTGCTTGCGCTCTTTATGAGCCCCTCGTGACACACGGGGGGTTTTGGAGCCTCAGGTCTGCATCCCCCGTTGTGGGCGACTGCGCCCCACCTCTGGGGCTTGTGTGAGTGGCGTCCTGCGTGTGTGCGGCTGGGCGTGGGCGTGCAGAGCACCGAGTGATGGGATCGGGGTGTGAGGTCAGCTTAGGGATGAGCCATCCTGTGGTCTGCGTCGTTCTCGCAGACTCTGACCTGAGCACAGCTGCTGTGCCCTGCGCCTGTGAGGTACTGAGTGAGCGCCTTGTGCTCAGTAAGTACTGAGTGAGCCAGCGAGCAACTGCGGAAGAGGTCTGTCCCCGCGACGGAGCGGGGAGTCTCCAAGGCTGCCCGCCAGGGTGTCCCCTCCACCTCAGTGGCCGAGGCGTGCAGCCGTGGTCTTCCTCCCTGGAGCAGTGGGGATGATGGAGACAAGGCCTTTTAACCTGGTGGGGGGATCTCCTTAGGCTCAAGGCCAGGTAACGGGCTGAGTCTTCCCTATGCCTCTTGCGACCTTCCAGCAGTGACCAAAGGCCTCAGGGCGGCCGTGGGCTGCCCTGGCTCCTCCTGGCGGGAGGCTCTGGCCGTGTCCGCGTGCCCTGCCTCTAGCCCCTGGACTTGAGAGGGCCATGGGTGACCTCTCCCCCTGTCCGTGGGGTCTGCGCTCAGTCCTCCCCACGCTTGGCCGTCGGCAGGAAGCAGCACCCCTCTGCCCGGTCCTCCATGAGCTGGAGGGGCGGGGCAGACTCAGGTGCCAAGCGCCCTGGCCTCCGCCATCTGCACGCCCAGCCCCACGCGGAGGGCCAGGCTCACCTCTGGGCACAGCGTGGGTGGGAACGGGAGACCCCGCGCCTGCCCGAGCATCTCTGTGAGCAGCGGTGTCTCCCAGTCCCGGTCTTGCCCCTGCAGCCGTAGGGATGTTTGCTGTGTTAGGGGTTGACGTTTTCATAGATTGCCGAGGACTGACAGAGCCGGCCGGGGGCAGAGGGGCAGCTCTGTCTGCCGCGGACCCTCACACCAGACGCCACCCGCCTCGATCCCTAGCTTCTCCACACATGCCAGGAGCCGCTGTCAGCTGGCGGCTCTTCCCAGACCGGACGCATCCCTGGCGGCCTGGCTGAGGGCCGTGCCCAGGAAGGACACGGCTTCCTTCCATGGGTGCTGTCGCCAGAGTGGAGTCGGGCCCCCTGCTTCAAGGGGTGCGGAGAGACCCCCTGGGGCTGGGGGGCGGTCAGCTCCCAGGGCAGGGAGGTCTAGGGACACCGTCTGCTGTAAGGGCCGCGCCTCGCCTCCCCCATGAATCGCGATTTCCCCTCAGTCACGGGGCGGGCTGAGAGGGCTTGTGCCTTCCTCTTGCTGGTGTCTCTGGGCCCATGTGACATCCATCTGTCCTCACGGATGGCGCAGAGGCCCGCTAGGGTGTGACCCTGACCTCACCGAGGGGCTGGGTCTCCCTCCCAGGCCCCTGCGCAGCCCTCCCCGCACCGCCCTGGGCCCCTGGAGGCCAGGGCAGGACTTCCCCGAGCGAGGCGCCAGTCCTGAAGTTTCTCAGCTGAGGTCTCCCTGCTGCTCACCTGCGCTGAGCAGACCTGACTCCTGCAAACCCGGAATGCACAGAAGACAGGTCAGGTGACGCTTCCCGTGACGAGACGGCCGTGCACCCTGCAAACGGGCCTGTGGGACTTCTCTGCGCGGCTCTCCGGGGCGGCTGGGCTCACAGAACCAGGAGGCTGGAGTGAGATGGGCCCCAGACCGCAAACTGTGAAGATGGCCCCGGAGAGAAGCCCCACAGGGATGTCACCCATGAACAGTAGATCAATAATCCTCGGTAAGTCACAGGCAAATTCAATTCCACAGAATATCAGGCAGAGACTCTGCCATGATTATGTAGGATTTATTGAAAGAATTCAAAGATGGCTTAATAGTAGAGAGAGCTATGAATGTGATACATAGTGCTAGCAGGTAAGTCATAATGCCGTGGGAATGAATGACAAGAGGCCTGTGATGAAACCCAGCACCAGTGTTTTAAAGTAACCGCTGAAAACGGAGCCAGAGGGGGAACTTCTTGCCACAGTGAAGCGTCTGCGTCTCAGTTCCACAGCCAGTGTCACCCAGGTGACCGAGACTCGAGTCCAACTCAGAAACTTCTATTAAAAAATACCCAGCAGTGTGCCCTTTATCATTGTCCAGATATTCTTGATGTAGCAATAAGACATGAAACAGAATTAAATGGGATACGAGAAAGAATTGGAATTATTTGCAGACAATGTTATTTGAGAGCTTAGAAACCCAAGAGAACCAAGTGAAAAAATATGAGAACTTGGCGGAGGTGCTGGGCTGAGCAGAACGCAGACGTACACGGATCAATAATTTTCTTCTGTACCAGCGGCACCTGGTTGGGTAACATAATGAAGTAAACAGTTCCCAGTCACAGTGGCAACAAAGAAACCCTCCCCGAATCCCTAGGAACGCGTTTACAAGAAAAAAGTAGGATTATTAGGAAGAACTCTAAAGTTTTCCTGAGAGATGCCGGGGGAAACAGCAGTAGTGTCGTGAGCCACGCTGGAACACCGTCAACCTGGAGGCTCTGCCAGAATCAATTTACGGGTTCGTGCAGCCCCGTCCGGACCTTGGTGGCGTGTTCTGAAGGGTGGGATGAGATGGTTCTAAAAGGTTTACCTCGAAGAGTGTGCACAGGATTCTCCCCCTCTGCACGCGGAAGCTGCTGACAGGCGCAGTGATTTATGTTGTTTTTGGCTGAGCCTGGCTGACGCGTGCCGTGTTGTGTGGGTCTTTGCCGCAGAGCAGCGATTCACGTACACGAGTGTGTGCGTCTGTGTCTTCCCTTCCGCCGTGGTTTATCACACAGTGTGGGCGCGTCCCAGCTGGCACAGGAGGACCTTGCATTTGCCCGTCCTGTGGATCGGTGCCCGGCCCGAGGCTGCCCGCGAGGAGCTGGCCACGCAGCAGGGGCTGGGCACACGAGCCCACGGAGCTCCATCTGCCGCGCGCGGGGCCGCGTGAACCGTCACCACCACCCCGCCCCGCCCGTGGAAAACTGTCCACCCGCGAAGCCGGTCGCTGGGCCACAGCGCGTGGACCGCCGCGCGCTGCGTGTGGCTTGCGTCCGCTCCCCCGACTCCTGCTCCAGGCCCCCCGCCAGCCCGCCTCGGCAGCCGCTCGCCTGTCTGTCCGCTGAGCCTGTTTCACGAACGCTCAGCGGCGTCTCGGGCTCGCGGGCACAGGTGAGGGCTGTCACGCGGCGTCCGTCCTTCCGCCGGGCGCCGCCCGTGTCGCTGCAGACGGCGTTCCCTCCTCCTCCTGTGGTTGAGCAGGACTGCGTTGTGCACGTGTACTCCGTCTTTATCCTCTCCTCTCTGACGGGCGTTTAGGCTGTCCCCACGTCTTGCCTGTTGTGAACACTGGTGCAGTGAACACTGGGGTCTCTGTCTGAACTAGTTTTTCTCTGCATACACCCCCAGGAGCGGGATCGCACGGTAGTTCCGGGTTTCGTTTTTTGAAGAACCTCCAGACTGTTCTCCATAGTGAATGCACCCCGTTTGCATCCTCACCAACCGTGTAGGAGGGTTCCCTTCCCTCCACACCTGTCACTTGTAGACTTTGATGATGGCCGTTCTGACCAGTGGAGAAAGTGATTTAAACAGTGTGTGCACGTGTGGGAACAGGAGTCCCCAGAGGCCACCTCAGAGAGTGACCTCGGGACAGCTCACTGCGCAAATGGGGGTAATCTGCAAATGAAAGGGGCCCCACAAGAACTCCTCCGGGAGAGAGGAGAGTGGGGGGCGTCCCGGGGCGAGTGGCATGTCCTCTGGTGATGGGGGCTCCCATGGGCTCAGAGCATTGCCCGCTCTGTGCCGGGCAGACACAGGGACCTGGCCCTGCTGGCCACGGGCTTTCTGCCTGGGATCTGACAGGTGGGGAGACGGGGGATCTGGTCCTGGTGGTGTGGGGTCATGGTGGGGCAAGCCCCAGCAACTTTGGGCATTACCCAGGGGAGACCCCAGCCCCAGCCCGGAGTCTGAATGGAGGACGCTTGGCTGCGGAGGGTTGGGGTGGGCGGAGGGGTGTTCCAGGCAGAGGAGACAGTGTTTTGGGGAAAGTGTGAGATGAATTGGTCACCGCCTCGTAGGTCAACAGGAAGGGTGCGGGGGGTGGGTAGGGCCTGATCGGCTGTGGGGGAGGGGGACGGGCTTGAGCAGCCCCCCGGGATGGGGGCTGAGTCCTGACGCCCCCACTGTGCCTGCAGTGGGGGAAGGGCGGGTGAGGTTTGACCCTTCTGTGTGCCCGAGTCCTTCTCTGCTGCAGGCAAGTTGCATGGACGGATGCAGAGGTAGGGATGCTCAGACAGGTGGGTGTCTGGTCCCAGGAGGGCCCGCGGTCCCCACGGGCGGAGCAGCCCAGCAAGAACCATGCCGTGTCTGTGGTGATGCACGCACGCACGTGAGCACAGGTGTCTGTGGTCACACACGCATGTGAGCCGAGTGTGTCTGATGACGCACGCACATGAGCATCTGTCGTGACACGCACATGAACGTGTGACGCACGCATGTGAGCCGAGTGTGTCTGTGGTGACGCACGAGTGTGTGCACTGGCCCAGGCCTGGCTGTGGGTGGCGTCCCCTCTGGAAGCTGCGGCCACGGGTGCAATGAGACCAGGCAGCTTCCAGGTTTGTTTTCTAAGCTCAGACCCGGCGGGGCCGGTGGCCGCTCGGAGTGGGGCTGGAGCACGGGCCTGATGTGTCTGGGGGGTTTCTTGGCGTGTGCGGGGCAGCTGATGGCGGGAGCCTCCTGGAAGGACGCGGCCTCTGGGGACTCGGTGGCGCAGGTTGCAGGGAAACGCGTCCTCAGACGCCCGTCCGCCGGCTCCCTGGGAGCAGCCTGGGTTGCCGGGCGGTGTGAACAGCTCTTGCGATTCCCACATGGACCCCCTGCTGCCGAGCGCCGTGCGGACCTGTGCTGGCTGCCGAGACTAGCCTGGGCTCTGCAGACGCGTCCTGATTGTGACGCTGCACATGCTCTTAGACCGACTTTATTTCCCATACTAATTTAGCATTTGAGGGCTAATTGTTCATTTATAACCTCTGCTCCAAAACCGTGCCCCAAATCTTTAAAACGATTAATCGTGGCCAGGAAGGATGCTCTGATGAATAATCACAGCCCAGCAAAGTGAGGCAGGGCCCGCGTGTGCAGAGGTGTGACTGCGTGAACAGGGTCCTGGGGCCGCGGAGCACAGGGGGCCCTGGGCCCTCCCCACGGCTTGAGTGGCAGCCCTGCCCCCTGCCAGGCTGGGCTCAGGGCTCAGGGCATTGGAAGGGCCCTGGTTCAGGGTCCACCAGCAGGAGCAGAAGAGACGATCTCAGCGTCCAGGCTCGGACCGGCCAGCCCTCAGAACGAGAGATTCGGGTCCGACTGAAGACAGAACTTCCTGGCGCCAGGGCCCTGGGGCTGTGAGCGGAACAGGGCCTGGCGGGCACCCCCACCCTTCCCTGGAGAGGGTCTTGCGTCAGCCCCCCCTCCGGAGGCCATCCAGCTACCATCGCCTACGTCCTGCCAGCACCAAGCAGGAAACCATTGCAAAGTGATTTCTCCCTCCAACGATGCCGTACATCATGTTTTTTAATTTAAAAAGATGCCCAGTGGAAGCATAACAGACCATGAAATGTTTGGGTCCCTAATTAACTCCTGAGCCTCCTGAGTGGGGGCCTGGCGGGGCGGGGGGTGATGGAGCGGGTGAGGGGGGAGTGGGCAGGACTCCAGCCCCCAGCCTCCTGCTCAGGCACCTCCCCCGTCCCCTGGAGCCGCCGCCCTCCCTGGGCCCCGGGGACCCTCACACAGTGGCGGAGCGCGCTGTGCTCCTGCCCCCGCTCTGGGAGGGCCCGCGCCCCTGCGCCGACGCCTTTCCTGCCCTGAGCCCGCGCCCCTGCGTCCAGTTGTGTGACGCTGACACCTGCCTCCCCGCAGACGGGAGAAGCGGGCTGCTACACAGTAGGCACTTGACGCGTGCAGGGTCCTGGAGGAAGGAAGAGGGCACGCCTGCACATGGGCTGGGCGCCAAGCCTCCGAGCCGGCAGGGTGAGGCCTGAGGGCGCCTGGCCCGCACCGGCTCCATCCCTGAGGACGGAGGGCAGGGGTGAGCCCGTCCCCCCGGAGGACGAGGCCGCGGGCAGCCGAGGTCAGGGGCTCACGGACCCAACCCGTGGCCAGCTCCTGAGGCGCCAGCCCCGCTGAGTCAGCGCCGCTGGGCCACCCGCGCCAGTCTCCGTGGGCACCCAGGGGGGCAGGGGGCGGGCGGCTCGCTGACACGCTGCCCAGGGCTCCTCCCTGTCTGCAGGCGGGCAGCTGCAGGGAGACCAGGGCGCAGAGAGCACCCCACGCTGCACCCCACGCGGGACGCCTCCGGTCACACACAGAGGAGCCAGCAGGCTCAGCGAGGCCGGGTGACCGCCCAGGGTCACAGCCGGAGCGCGGCGGGGCCAGCGTGCCAGTCCCAGCCTGGGAACCTGTGGTCGCTGCTGGCTCGGCGCCCTTTCTCGCGGGCAGGCCCCATGGCTGGTCTGGGTCACGCTGTCTGCCTCGTGCCCCCCACGACCCGTCTCTCTGCGGCAGCGCCAGGCTGCGGAGACCAGCAGACGTCAGCTGTAAACGTGATCTGTCGGCAGAGCCCGGGCACGGCAGGTGGCCGTGGGTACGTGACTCCCGCGCCTGGGCCTCAGCCTGCGCGGCCCTCCGGAGGCGTCAAGTCCTCGCCTCTCGGGCGGCGGGCTCCTTGGCCAGCCCGGCCCTTGTCCGCACCCCGTGTCTTATAAACAGGTGCTTCTGTCCCCGCACAGCGCCCGTGATTATGCAAATCCAGTCATAAGAAGTTTAAAAGCCTGGAACCGCCACATTTCTTCACTTCATTAGCAGCGACCCAGGCTGTAGTGCTGACGTGAAGGAGCAAACGCAATGCCGGGCTCGGCTCAGCGACCCCGCCGGGCCTCCTCGGGGACGGGGCTCTGGGGGGCCTGCTGTCCCTTCTCCCCTGGGCCCGGAGGGCGTGGTGGCCGTGCCGTCCCCTCACCTGCAGGACCGTGGTGAGGCCTGCGGGCCCGACGGCCGTGACGGTGACTCGTGCCGGGGGCTGTGTCCTCCTGGGCACAGGACGGGCACGTCACACACGCGCTCCTGGCCGTGCCGGGACTCAGGCCAGGGTGGCCCTCGGGCGTAGGGGCAGCTCCCGCTGGCCCCGTGAACAGAGCAGCTTGTGCTGTGAGCTGGGCGCCCCTCCCCCATGTCTCAGATGAGGAAACAGCGCACCTGCCCGGCCAGGCGCCCCCCACGCGCTGGGCACAGCGCTGGGCCTGGCGCGTCATGGCGGGGTCTGGATGCTTCCCTCTGGAGTTCACATCCCGGCCAGGGAGGACATTCATCTAAAAAATGAATCAAGAGGACAAGGAGCCCGTCAGGAGACAGTGGCGGGCAGAGAGGAAGGGGTGACGGACAGTCAGGAGCTGGTTCAGAGGGGAGGCCGCTGGCCTGGGGTTCCCCCGCCCCGAGAGGAGGGGCCTCTTCTGATGAGCAGCAGGACACGCCCTCTGGCGGAGCGGTTGTGCTGGGGCCGCTGGAGGGCAGAGGTGCTGGGCAGGCCCTGGCAGGTCCGTGTGGGGCGCCTGGGTCTTGCTCCCCTTGCAGCCTGGGGAAGGGTGGCTGGCCTTCGGGGTGGGGACGGCGGGGTCCCGTGAGGCTCTCCCGGTCCCTGGGCTGTTGGGAGGTGGAGTGTGGGTGCCAGCAGACCGCAAGGGGCAGTGGGCTTCATCGCCACAAGGGAAGGGGCTGGCTTGGCCTGGGGGGTGCACAGTGGGCGTGGCGGGAAGCGGGGATTGCGGCTGGGAGTGGTGTGGGCACTGCAGTCGTGGGCCTGGGCGCATGCGGCCCGGAGGGGGGACCTGAGGACAGAACTTGGTTCCTGCACAAGGAGCGCGGGCCAGGATGTGCCCCATCGGGAGTCTGAGCTTGAAGGGAAGCAGCTGTGTCTGAGTCTGGGGCCCAGGGCAGGGAGGGCAGCAGGTCAAGTACACGGAGGAGCACTGTGACTGCTGGGGGGGAGAGAGCACCAGGGGGGCTGGGGGACAGTGAGGGGTCAGGGCGGGGGGCGGGGCCACCGGGGCTGCCTCCTGCAAGGACAGGGAGGCGCCCCTCTGAGCAGCAGGTGGCCTGGGAGGCGGAGGCCGGACGCTGCCTGGAGGGTCGGGGAGGCATGGAACCGCTGACAGCCCTGGGAAGGAAGGCAGGGGAGGGGGTGCGGCCTGAGGCTGTCCAGTCCTGCTGTCTCCCTGAGGAAGGTTCTAGAACGTGTCCAACAGCATCACTGCCCAGCCGCGTTGCTAGCACCCCGCCCCACCTGAGACCGTGGCCATCTTGTCGGGCGAGGCGCGGGTAGCCCTCTGCCCTGGTGCGGTCGGCGGGCGCTGCGAGGGGCCGGGGTGGGAGGTGGGCCCACGTCAGAGGTGCAGGGGACATGGGGACCCCGGAGAGGCCGAGGGCCGGCCGGGCAGGGTGAGGCCCCTGCTCCACCCGGGCCGGGTCCTGAGTCAAGGGTGCAGGGCGGGACAGGTCTCTTGGACCCTTGGGCCCGGGGTATGCGCAGAGACATGGGGCGCCCAGGGGGCAGGGGGTGAGTGGGCGGGGGGGCTTGGTGGAACTTTCTGAACCTTCCCAGGTGGACGACCAGCTGTTTCCCGAGGTGCCCCGTCCGCGGGGCTCCCAGGCCCTGGGGGTGGGGTCCGCCCTCCCCCGCCTGCTGAGGTTCAGGATGACGATGCACACGGTGCCCAAGGGGCCCCCCGGGGACGAGGCACCGCTGTCCGCTGCTCACAGGCGACCTTGGCCGCAGCCCTCTGCCCCCGCCCCCTGCCCATGTGCGCGGGCAGCGCTCTGGGGTCCCTCGGAGGCCGCAGTCACGGGGCAGAGGCAGCGCTTGCATGCGGCGGGGGCACGGCCTGCAGATGCCGCCCACACTCTCACCGAGGCGCCGCCTCCCCAGCCTGGCTCCCGCTCAGCCGAGGCTCTGGGGGCGGGGGGCTCAGGGGCTCAGGGTGGCTGGACCAGTCATGCCTCCTTGTCACACCTGCCCGCGTGATGGGCGGCCTCCGGGCAGGGGTGCCCGCGGGGCGAGCCTGGTCCCCAGCACAGTTCTTAGACTCTCACAGCCAGGGCAGGAGGCGGTGCGCCCGCCCGGCTGGATCCCAGCTGCCGGCACGCCCTCGGGTGCTGGGGTGAGGCTGCGTCCACCTCCAGGCACGCAGGTCCCAGCGTGTGTGTGCGTGCACACACACACGGCCACCGCACGCCCAGGTGTGCCGAGCATGGGGGTGGCACAGGCTGGGCAGCCCTGAGATAAGGGTTCTTTAGGCCTGTAATCCTCCTTAACTTGACTTTGGGTTATTTTGAGCAAGAGATTAAAAGTGATTATGATCAGGCCGCACCTCCTAGCTGGGCCCGGGGAGCCTGGCGCTCCCGCCCACACCTGCTGCCTGGGCACAGACCCTGCTGCCCGGCCCACTCTGGGCCTCTGGCCACCAGTGCAGCCCCCATCTCAGCATCGGGACGATGGGGCAGGTGCGCGGGGGTGGGTTCCAGGTGGCGGCGACGGCCCCGGGATGCCCCACGGGGTATAGATTTCACATCACGGGACGACCACACGGGGACCTGGGGCTGCTCCCTGAGGGAGGGGGACCCAGCCACCCCCAGGCCGCCCCTCTCCCAGTTGCTTCTGGTTGGGCCCAGAGAGGCCCCGAGCTTTCCTGGGGGTCGCATGGCAGCACTGGGCCATGCCAGGACCTTCTCCCGTCCCCACCCCTGCTGACCCTTCCCCTCGCTTTAAATCAGAAAGGCTCTTCTGCAGGAGCAAGCTCAGAACTGTTCTTGATGAAGTTTCTGAAGGGAGAGAAACCATTATTTTTTTCTCCTGATTTAAACCCGCCTCAGTGCGGACTAGTTGCAAACGTCAATATCAGTGAAATACAGTCAGCTGGCTGCCTGCCAGGCCACAGAGCGGTTACAGAGGCCGCTGTAAATCCAAACAGTAACAAGCAAACACACCCCCATCCTTCGGTCCTGAGGGAGAAATATGAGGGGCAGAGGGGAGTCCCGGGGAGCAGGACCAACCCAGCGGCCGTCCGGCCACATCTCCCCGTACACGCGGGCTCCGTGGGGTGGGGGTGAGCGTGCGGTTGGGAGGGCCTGCTCTAGAGAAGCTCAGGGGTTGGGGGAGCAGACAGCAAGGTGTTCACAGCCGAGACCCAGGGCTGGGGGGGCGGTCAGGCGGGAGGCATCAGGGCCACAGCGGTGTCTTCAGCTGAGCCGGGGGGCACTCTCCTCCCAGTTCTTACTACCGGGACCCGACTCGGTGGTGACAGCCTCGGGGTCCACGGTTTGTTGGAGGAAGCAGGCCCAGAGTGCAGCGTCCTCACCTCCCCTGACAGGAGCTCAGGACCCAGGGCGGGGCTCAGAGCCACCCTCCCCGGCACCTGTCACCCCCGTCACTCCTGGCTGAGTGACGGCAGCCTCGCTCCTGGCGTGCCCACCTGTCCAGCTTGGCGCTGGATTCCCACGTGTCAAGGCGTCTGCAGAGGAAGAGGCGGCGGACGCCTGCCCCGGGTCAGGGAACAGCCCCGCTGAGCCCCCCGGGGCCCCTTCCTCATCACTGACACCCTGGACGCGCCTCCACGTCCCGTGGGCTGGGTGCAGGCCTGCACCGGACCTGCGCCCATGGGGAGGCCTGCTGACCCGTCCCCCCTTTCGTCTCCCGCAGGACCGGCTGGACCGATGGGGAAGCAGGCCGTGGCCCCGGCCGGACGCGGGTGGACCGAGCGAGGCGGCCGGCCGTGAGGGAGGCGCTCCCCTCGCAGTGCGGGCCATGCGCCCGGGACGCCGCTGAGCAGGCGGGCGCCCTCCCCTCCCGCGCACCCCGCGCCCCAGGCAGGCTGAGCGGGCGGCCCCCGCGGGCGGGTCCCGATGGCCGCGTGCGGGCGGGGGGCTCCGTGGCTGTGGGCCTGCGTGGCGGCCGCCCTGCTACAGGCGGGCGGGCTGGCACACGGCGACTGCTGGCTCATCGAGGGCGACAAGGGCTTCGTGTGGCTGGCCATCTGCAGCCAGAACCAGCCGCCCTACGAGGCCATCCCGCAGCAGATCAACAGCACCATCGTGGACCTGCGGCTCAACGAGAACCGCATCCGCAGCGTGCAGTACGCGGCGCTCAGCCGCTTCGGCAACCTCACGTACCTCAACCTCACCAAGAACGAGATCGGCTACATCGAGGACGGCGCCTTCTCGGGCCAGTTCAACCTGCAGGTGCTGCAGCTCGGCTACAACCGGCTGCGCAACCTGACGGAGGGCGTGCTGCGCGGCCTGGGCAAGCTGGAGTACCTGTACCTGCAGGCCAACCTCATCGAGGCGGTGGCGCCCGGCGCCTTCTGGGAGTGCCCCAACATCGTCAACGTGGACCTGTCCATGAACCGCATCCAGCGCCTGCACAGCGCCACCTTCGCGGGGCTGGCGCGGCTCTCCGTGTGCGAGCTCTACAGCAACCCCTTCTACTGCTCCTGCGAGCTGCTGGGCTTCCTGCGCTGGCTGGCGGCCTTCGCCAACGCCACGCAGGCCCACGACCGCGTGCAGTGCGAGTCCCCGCCCCTCTACTCCGGCTACTTCCTGCTGGGCCAGGGCCGCCACGGCCAGCGCAGCATCCTGGGCAAGCTGCAGTCCGTGTGCACCGACAGCCCGTACGCGGCAGAGACGCGCCCCGTGCCCGGCCGCCCCCCGCCCGGCCGCTCCCCCCCCACCGCCCCCAGCGCCGCCCGCGGAGCCCAGCGAGGCCCCCTGCGCCGACGACGAGTGCTTCTCCGGCGACGGCACCACGCCGCTGGTGGCCCTGCCCACGCTGGGCCCGCAGGCCGAGGCCCGCCCGCTCATCAAGGTCAAGCAGCTGACCCAGAACTCGGCCACCATCACGGTGCAGCTGCCCAGCCCGTTCACCCGCATGTACACGCTGGAGCACTTCAACAACAGCAAGTCGTCCACCGTGTCCAGGCTGACGCGGGCCCGGGAGGAGATCCGCCTGACCAACCTGCACGCACTCACCAACTACACCTACTGCGTGGTGTCCAGCAGCTCGGGTCTGCACCACAACCACACCTGCCTCACCATCTGCCTGCCGCAGCCGCCCAGCCCGCCGGGGCCCGTGCCCAGCCCCTCCACAGCCACCCACTACATCATGACCGTCCTGGGCTGCCTCTTCGGCATGGTGCTGGTGCTGGGCGCCGTTTACTACTGCCTGCGGCGGCGAAGGCGGCGGGAGGGCAAGCAGAAGCAGGCGGCCGCGGCGGCCGGGAGCCTCAAGAAGACCATCATCGAGCTCAAGTACGGGCCCGAGCTGGAGGCGCCCGGCCTGGCGCCGCTGTCCCAGGGCCCGCTGCTGGGCCCCGAGGCGGTGACGCGCATCCCGTACCTGCCCGCTGGCCCCGGCGAGGTGGAGCAGTACCAGCTGGCGGAGGGCGGCGGGACGCCCAAGGGTAGCAAGGGCGGCTACATGGAGGTGCGCGCAGCAGAGCAGGTGGAGCGCAGGGACGGGGACCCAGGCCGGTCGGGCCCCGACAGCCAGAGCTCGGTGGCCGAGATCTCCACCATCGCCAAGGAGGTGGACAAGGTCAACCAGATCATCAACAACTGCATCGATGCCCTCAAGGCCGAGTCCACCTCCTTCCAGGGCAGCAAGCCGGGGGCCGTGTCCACGGCCGAGCCGCTGGCCGGCAAGCGTGGCTTCCTGGCGCCCACCTACCAGGACGCCTGCGGCCTGCAGCGGCACCACAGCCTGGAGGCCGCCCCCGGGGCCCCACGGGCCAGCTCCTCCTCCAGTGGCTCCGCCCGCAGCCCGCGGCCCTACCGCGCCGAGCCCACCGCGCTGCACGAGGCCAAGTACATCGAGAAGGGCTCGCCCGCGGCCGAGGCCATCCTCACCGTGACGCCTGCAGCCGCTGTGCTGCGGGCTGAGCCCGAGAAGGGCCGGCAGTACGGGGAGCACCGGCACTCGTACCCCGGGCCCCACCCCGCCGAGCCCCCCGCGCCGCCCGCGCCCCCTGAGAGCCTGGGCTGCCGCAAGGCCTCCATCCTGGAGCCGCTGACGCGGCCGCGGCCCCGCGACCTGGCCTACGCGCCGCTGTCGCCGCAGTACCACCACCTGAGCTACGCCTCCAGCCCCGAGTATGCCTGCCGCGCCTCCCGCAGCCTCTGGGGCCGCTTCAGACTGAGCCGGCGGCGGCACCGGGACGCCGGGGAGTGCGTGGCGGCCGGCCACGCGCTGCGGAGGAAGGTGCAGTTCGCCAAGGACGAGGACCTGCACGACATCCTGGACTACTGGAAGGGCGTGTCGGCGCAGCACAAGTCCTGAGCCGGCCCGCGCGGGCGCGCCCGGGCCGCAGAGCGCACGAGGCCACCGCAGCATCCGTAACCCAGAGACTCACGGCGCACGCGCGCGCGCGCACAGAGACCGCAACTGCTGAAGCCCCGGGCTTTGGGGCCAAGTGGGGAGGGGCGCCGGCAGGCCGAACGGGAGGGGCGCGTGGCTGAGCGCGTGCACCTGCCCTGAGACGTTTCCACCGGTGGGAGGGGCCCGTCCACACACACACACACACGCGCGCGTGCGCACACACTGTGCACACACACAAGGGACTTCCGAAAACTGTGTCTTAGGGATGGGGGGCGGGGGGGATTTTTTTCATTATCTTTTGATTCTTCTCTGCCTTCTTTCTCTCTCCCTCTCTTTTTTTTTAAAGTTCTCTTTAAAAGACGTAAAACGCTGGACGTGGAGGGGTATGGCCGCCTGGCCCTGCGTGACTCCTCTGTCCATGGCTTTCTGCGGACTCTATTTAGTCCGTCTCTTTTGTCGCCGCCACCGGCCGGGGCGCCGGGGCAGAGCGAACGCAGGCGGCCTCCGGCATGGTCCCGGAGCCCCGCGGGACTCGGGGGCAGGAGGGCTGTGCCTGCAGATGGCGGGGTGGCGGGGGCCGGCAGTGTGCGTTCCAGCCCTGCCCCCACTATACACTGTCCTCCTGTTGTATAGAGAAATATTTCTATATTTGCAATGTTTGCTGTAAAATGAGAAAGAAAAAAAAAAAGACTATGTCTACTAAAAAAAAATAATTCTGCAAAGGAAAAAAATTCCAACACTTGTTTGCAGTGGTTTTTCCTCTGGGACTTGGGGCAAGGTGTGCAGTGTGAGTGACCTCTGTTTAGGGGCAGGTGAGGCCCTTGGGAGACGGGGCAGCCAGCCCTGGTCTGGGGCGTGGCTTTGAGAGGCGGTGTGGACGAGGCAGAAAGGGTTGAGGGCGCCGGGCACGGGTGGGTAGGTGTGTGTCCGACCCTGCATGTGGCTGGCAGGGTTCGGTGGGAGTGGGGTGAGCTGAAGAGGGCTGGGGCCCCTCCGAAGCCGCTGGACACACAGCTGCAGGGCGGGAGCCCCGAGATCTGGCTGCTGCAGGCCCCTGGAGCCCCTAGCCCCGAGCTGGCCCCTTGGCCCTGCAGCCCCGAAGACCCGCCTCGGCCCCGAATCTGGCAGGAGAGGTGTGAGTGTGTTTATGAACACCAGACTCTAAAGCCTCCACGGAAGCCTGGACCCCAACCTCCAGCTGGCACCAGGTCCGTCCAGGTGGCCGGCTGCCTGCTGCCAAGGTCACAGGTGCCCCGGGAGCCAGAGCAAGGCTTGGAGGATGAGACGCCATCTGGGAGCCTTGTGCACCGCTGGCCGCGTGGGGGGCCCTGCGCCCACCCCATCCTCGGCCCACGGTGGGGGTGGAGCCCCCAGGGACAGCGGACCCCGCTGCGGGATGCGTCAAGCCTTCCAACCTCGCTCTGCCTGCAGGGGCCCGGGCCTTGCCCTCTTCCTAGGCCCGCCCCGCCCCCGCCACCCAGGGCGGACCCACTCGCTCTGCTTCTGACAAAGACGCCTCAAGCACGGAGGCGGTGGGAGCCTCGGAGACACCAGGCGAGGAGGGGAAAGGCAGGGCGGAGTGGCGGGGCTGGGAGCAGTCTGGGTCAGCCGCGCTCCTTGCACGCCCCGAGGACAGGCCGCTCAGTCCCCTCCTCCGTGACTGCCTCACTCAGGGCACCCTGCAGGGCCCAACGCTGGGACAGGGCTGGTCTGTCCGTCCTGGCCTCTGCACCCAGGTGACCCCACAAGGTCCTGCACGTGGGGCCTCCTAACCGCCCCCTTGACAAGCCCCCCCAGACTGACCCCCCTCTGAGGACGCCGCCCCACGCTGCTTGAGTAGACAGCCCTGGGCTCCCTGGCTCTGGGCAGCTCCTCGCCCTGTCATGGGGCCTGGAGGACAAAGCAAAGAACCCAGAGACGTGAGTGGGCTGGAGACCACGAGGCTGTGCCCAGAGAGGCTGGGCAGGGAGGGAGGCAGGCCCCCGGCTGGCGGTGTGGGGGGGACCTCGCCCAAGGTCACATAGTGAGGGGTCCCCATCCTGGTCAGATGCAGGGCTAGGCCTCTCAGCCTGCCATTCCCTGCTGCTGCGGAGGGCATCAGACAACAGCGGTCGCCACGGAGCTGCCTGCCCTGGGGAGAGGGCAGCTGACCGCACGGGCCAGGCTGGGGGGGGGGGGACACGTCGGCCCCGGGAGCACCCCCCCAAGCAGGGATCCCTGGGAAGGGGCGAGGACCTGGAGACAGACACGGGGGGGGGGGGGTGCATCCCGAACAGGACGCCTGTCTCAGAGCGCAGCCCTCCTGCGAATGTCGCGGGCTGGACAGATGTGGCTCCAGCTGCCCGGCCCTGGGCCAGTCCCAGGACACAGAACTGTGCCTCACTGTGCCCCTACTCGAAGGTGGTCACACGTGACACACGCACTTACTGGGCGTCGCCTGTGGGCTCTGTGCCGAGCCCTATGAGAGTCCTGCAGGGGTCTGACCCTGCATCCCCACTGCCCCCCCAGGGAAGCTCACCGAAAGCTGGCAGGTGACCGGCTCTGGGTGGCACAGGGTCCAGGGCCCAGGGGAGGGGGAACACTCTTGTCTGGGTAGAGTCTGGAAGGCTTCCTGGAAGAGGTAGTGTCTGGAAAAAGGAGGCCATGCTGAGGAACAAGGGTGGAGGCTACAGGGTGGACAGAGGTCAGCAGCCTGCAGGCTCGGGGCACAGAGCGAGGGTCCGCCCGAGGGGGTCCTACCCTGGTCGGGCTGGCGCCGGGTGCCCGAGGGCAGTTGGCCTGTGAGACGGGGCCGTGCTGCTTGTGACCAGAGACCCAGAAAGCCTGCGCTCCCGGCGTGTGGGGGGCTGCCCCGCCCCTCCTCACCGCACTCACCCCCGGTGCCTTAGATGCAGAGGATACGACCGTCGCCTGCCGGCCTGACCACGCCCTGTAACCAGCCACCACCACACACACGGCTGCTCAGCGACGGGCTGATGTGGGTCAGCCTGGCCCCGTGACTGGGGATGCTGGTGGGGATGATGGGGGGTTCCAGGGGGACTGAGCTCTGCTCCGCACGGCTCTCATCCTCCACAAGCCAGCCCCGGCGACGGCCAAGACAGCAAGCCTCCAGCTCGCAGAGTAAGTCACGTGGCCGGACTCAGAGTCAAGGTGCAGACAGGCAGCCCGTCCACAGGGGCAGAGCGCCGGGAGAACCAGAACCATCTGAGAACAGAGGCCAAGCCCAGCGTGCCCTCCATCCAGGGGCCACAGCACAGAGAGCGGAAAGCCCAAGACCACGGTCCTGGCTCATTCCATGTGCAGTTACAAAGCCCCGACTCTGTGCCAGACATCCCAGAGACACCCACACACCTGTCCCCCCACCAATACCAGTCACCGTCCCAGCAGGGAAGAGGTGATGTCCCATCGGAACAATGTAAGGGGGTCTGCCTGAAAGGGCCACGTCCAGAGAGCGTGGAGGGGCCCAGGGGACAGTGACAGCCGGCTGGCCGCAGGGCTCGGCCCTCGGGGCGTGGGGAGAAGCCGGTGGAGAGGTTGTGCAAAGGAGCCACTAGGGCCCTGAAGGGGGGCTGGCAGTGGGGGACCGCCAGCCCGAGGACCGCCCCCCACCCCCACCCGATGTCCCTGCACCCATCTCCTGGGGGCTGAATGGCTAGGGAAGCAGGAGGCGGAGAGCCCGGCGGCGGAGTTCCTGTCAGGACGTGGGGGAGGGGCCGCGGGCAGACGCGGGCGCTGACCTGATGCCCGGAGGGCGCTGACCAGGCGCGGGGCAGGGCTGGCACGTCCCTCGAGGAGAGCAGGAGGCCCTCGGGGAGGCTGGTCTTCAGATCCTGACAGACAAACGGGTCAGCACGCTGGACGGGGTGCGAACAGGGCAGGGCCTGCCTCCCAGAAGGACCCCCGGGGACCAAGGCCGCCCCCCATGCCCAAGGAGCAGGAAGGTGCCCCTGGAGGTCAGCTGGGGCCTGGGGCGGGGCGGGGCGGTGCTGGGCCCGCTTTGCAAGCGTAAAGGAATTAAGAGTTAGGCTCTGGGTCGTGGGGGCATGGAGGGAATTTTATAGAATAATAACTTGTATTGATTTTCGCCTTATCTCAGAGCAGCCCTTTTATTACAGGAACTTTAGAAAACAGCTAAACATAGAGAAGAAAACACAAGTCGCTGCCTGTGCCACCACGACGTAACGATGTAACCGGATCGCCCAGCCCCTCTCCGGAGGTGCCCCTCCCCGCACTGACGGCGTGGAGGGTGCAGGGAGACAGGAGAGCGGCAGGATGCTGGCGAGATCTGGGAGCGAAGACGGCACGGCTGGTGCTTGAGAGAGGGAGGAAGGGCCAGAATATGAGCGAGAAGGGCTGAGGTTTACCGGCCCGAGTGGCCGTCGGTAAAAAGTCTACCCATATCAGGGGATTCCCGGTGGCTCAGTGGTGAAGGACCTGCCTGCCAGCTGGGAGACACAGGTCCCATCTCTGCTCCAGAGGACCCCACAGGCCCCAGAGCAGCGAAGCCTGTGGGCCACAACCACTGGAGGCCGTGCTCTGCAACAGGAGAAGCCCGCACCACATCACTGCAGAGCGGACCCCACTCTCTGCAACTGGAGGAAAGCCCGCGGGCAGCAACACGGACTCAGCATGGCCAAAAAAAGCCCACAAACAAACGCCGGCGAGAGTGTGGCGGACAGGAACCCGCTCCCACACGGTGGTGGGAAGGTAAGCTGGTGCAGCCGCTGTGCGGAACAGGATGGAGGCTGCTCAGAAAACTACAGACGGAGACCACACGGCCCAGCGGTCCCACTCCCGGGCACAGACCCAGACAGAACTGTGACTCGAAAAGATATACACGTGCACCCCTGTGCTCACAGCAGCAGGGTTTACACCAACCAAGACATGGAAACGACGTGAATGTCCGCTCACAGATGAATGCATAAAGAAGATGTAGCATACGGATGCAAAGGAGTGTTACTCAGCCACAAAAAGGAGTGAGAACGCCATTGTGCAGCAACATGAATGGGCTTGGACTGTCACACTAAGCCTGTCAGAAAGACAAACACCGTATGACATCACATCCATGTGGAATCTAAAATACGACACAGATGAACGTAATCTATGAAACAAGGACTCAGAGAGAACAGGCTGCCGAGGGGGAGGGGAGCGGGGAGGCTGGGGTGAGCGGATGCAAACCATCCCGTAGAGAATGGATGAACAAGGCCCTACCGTACGGCACGGGACCTGTATTCAACGTCCCATGACAGACCATAGTAGAAAAAACATGGAAAAGAGTGTATGTGTAACTGGGTCACTTTCTGTATGGGAGAGACTAACCACACTGTAAAACAATGATACTTCAATAAAAACGTATGTAAAGGACGGACGAGGTTGGCTGCTTGACGGAAAGCGCGGTCTGGGCGAGCACCACGGACGGTTCACCCCCGTGGAGAGCGGACCTACAGGGACCTGAGGCTGGGGCCGCCGGGGCCAGGAGGGGCCTCCTCCGCCCACGGCAGACTCCGCGTCTTTTCCCATCCACTGCACTGCCTTCCTGTCCTACTGCCTGGGAGACGTTCAGGGTTTTCTTTCATGTGAAACAATCATACAGCCACACGGGAGTCACAGAAACAGCATACGTCACCCGCCCACGCCCGCGGCACCGCTTCACACGCCTGAACTGCGCTCAGTCGCTCAGTCGTGTCTGATTCTTTGTGACCCCATGGATTGTGGCCCAGCAAGCCCTCTGTCCATGGGGATTCTCCAGGCCTAGAATACTGGAGTGGGTAGCCTGTCCCTTCTCTGAGGGCCCTTCCCAGCCTTGGAATTGGACCAGGGTCTCCTGCACTGAGGTGGGTTCTTCCCCAGCTGAGCCACAGGGAAGCCCCATATCCCGGGGGTGCAGCACCGAACCCAGGAGGGCATCTGTCCACCAGTGTGGCCGTGTGAACTGCACTACAGGTCACGTTGACACGCCACCGCGCTCACCGAGGCCCACCAGCTGTCACGAGCACCACGTGTGCGAGGTCTCTGCAGATACACCCTGTGTGCACAGACCTGCGGAACCACCACCCTGACCAAGACACACAGCCAGCCCGCCAGCAGGAAGACCACCGAGCGTCGCCCCGCACGGCCACCCCCACTTCCAGGACCGCCCCTGTCCTTCTGAGAACCTTGTGTAAATGAAGTCACCTACTCTGCAACCTTCTGATACTGGCTTTTTTTCCACTCAGCATAATTTCCTTGAGATCCATCCAAGTCGTTACTGTATCAACTGTCTGCCACCCACCTGTTGAAGGACATCTGGGTTGTTTCCAGCTTGGGGTTTTTACAAATGAAGCTGCTATGAAAATCCTCACACAGGCTTTTCATGTGAACTTAAGTTTTCATTTCTCTGGGATAAATGCTCAGGAGTGCAATTGCTGGACTGGATGGTAAGTATGAGGTTAGGGCTGCATTTTCAGAGCTCCTGCACCTCTTCACATTCCCACCAGCAATGGACGCGAGGTCCAGCGGCTCCACACCCTCACCAGTGTTTGGTGTTGCTGCTGTTTTGAATTCTGGTGTTGGGATGGTGTGTACTGATACTTCTCCACTGTCTAATGTTCAGCCTCTTTTCCCGTGCTGACCTGCCATCAGCCTCTCTTCTCTGAGAGTCCTCATCTTCCATCTGTGTTCTGAACACTTCATTTTTACCACCAAGTTTTAAGAGTTCTTCACATTTTCTAGATACAAGACCTTTGTCAGATGTCTGGTTTACAAACATCAAACCTTTTTTTCTAGTCTGTAGCCAGCACAAAGACATAAGTAAAATGAAGAAACAGAAAAACACGTTCCAAATGAAACAAGATAAAACCTCAGAAAAAGACCTTAACGAAGCAGAGAGAAATTATTTACCTAAAAAAGAGTTCAAAGTAAGAGTCACAGAGATGCTCACTAAGCTCAGGAGAGGAATGGATGAACAAAGTGAAAATTTCAGCGGAGAGAGAGGACATAAAAGAAAATACCAAAGAGAGGTCACAGAACCGAAGCAATAATTAAACTGGAAGAGTAGAGAGGTGCAACAACAGACTAGACAAAGCAGAAGGAAGGATCAATGAACCTGAAGACAGAGCAATGAGAAAACGCCGCCAGAGCAGCAAAGAGGGAAACAGAACATGGGGTCCCTGGTGGTCCCCGCGCTCCCAGGCAGCGGGCTGTATGCGATCCCTGGTCAGGGAACTGGACCCCACATGCTGCAACTGAAAGGTCCTGCCTGCTGCAACTGAGACCCAGAACAGCCAAGTAAATGAATATTTTTAACAAGAATAAAAAGAGTGAAGACAGCTTAAGGGACTAATGGGAACCATCAAACAGACCAGCATCCGATTCCTGGGGTCCCAGAAGGGAGAGGGAGACAGAGAGGCAGAAAACCTACTTGAAGAAATAATACCACAAATTTAATAACCTGGAGCAAGGAACCAGAATCCAAACCCAGGAATCCCAAAAAGTTCCAAATAAGATGAACCCAAAGAGACCCACACCAAGACACATCATAATTAAAATGTCAAAAGTGAAGGAAGAGAATCTTGAAAACAGCAAGAGAAAAACAGCTTGCGCTGATGATAGTCATACGCCCGTGAGCAGATTTCCTGGCAGAAACTTTGCGGGCAGGAGAGAGCGGCAGGGGACACTCAACGTGCTGAGAGAAAGAATTCTCCAAGGATGCTCCACCTGGAGAAGCTGTCATTCAGAACTGAAGGAGAGAGAGAAAAGCTGAAAACGATGACTACTTCTAGACCAGTCTTCTAAGAAATGTTAAAGGGGCGCTTTGAGCAGAAACAAAAGGGCAGTAATTAGTTAAGAGGAAAACAACTCTCACTGGTAACACTAAATACATGGTTAAATTCAGAATAATACGGCAAAGTCGCAAAGAGTTAGTTGCTCAGTCCTGTCTGACTCTGCGACCCCATAGCCTGCCAGGTTCCTCTGTCCATGAAATTCCCCAGGCAAGAATACTGCAGTGAGTAGCCATTCTCTTCATCAGGGGAGCTTCCCTACCTATCAAACCCACATCTCCTGCACGGCAGGCAGATTCTTTACCATCCGAGTCACTGGGAAGCCCCAGTATTGTAAAGGTGGTGGGTTAGTCACTTATAAAGCTAGTATGAAGGCTAAAATACAGAAGTCATAAAGAGTTATTAACTACAATAATTTGTTAAGGGATCAGTTCAGTCGTTCAGTCGTGTCTGACTCTTTGCGACCCCATGAATCGCAGCACGCCAGGCCTCCCTGTCCATCACCAACTCCCAGAGCTTGCTCAAACTCATGTCCATTGAGTCGGTGATGCCATCCAGACATCTCATCCTCTGTTGTCCCCTTCTCCTCCTGTCCCCAATCCCTCCCAGCATCAGGGTCTTTTCAAATGAGTCAACTCTTTGCATGAGGTGGCCACAAGTATTGGAGTTTCAGCTCCAGCATCAGTCCTTCCAATGAACACCCAGGACTGATTTCCTTTAGGATGGACTGGTTGGATCTCCTTGCAGTCCAAGGGACTCTCAAGAGTCTTCTCCAACACCACAGTTCAAAAGCATCATTTTTTCAGTGCTCAGCTTTCCTCACAGTCCAACTCTTGCATCCATACATGACCACTGGAAAAACCATAGCCTTGACTAGACGGATCTTTGTTGGCAAAGTAATGTCTCTGCTTTTTGATATGCTATCTTGGTTAGTCATAATTTTCCTGCCAAGGAGTAAGCGTCTTTTAATTTCATGGCTGCAGTCACCATCTGCAGCGATTTCGGAGCCCAAAAAAATAGTCTCTCACTGTTTCCACTGTCTCCCCATCTATTTGCCATGAGGTGATGGGACCGGATGCCATGATCTTAGTTTTCTGAACGTTGAGCTTTAAGACAAGTTTCTCGCTCTCCTCCTTCACTTTCATCCAGAGGCTCTTCAGTCCCTCTCCGCTCTCTGCCGTGAGGGTGGCGCCACCTGCACGTCTGAGGTTAGATGTTGCTATTGTTGAGGGACACACAGGACTAAAGATGTAAACTCTAACATCAAAGCCGGGAAGCACTGGGCTTCCCTGGTGGTCCAGTGGCTAAGACCAGATGCCCCCAGTGCAGAGGCCTGGGTGCCAGCCCTGCTCAGGGATCTAGAGCCCTTATGCCACAGCTAAGACCTGGCACAGCCACCTCAGCCAACAAATAAGTATTAAAACGAAACAAAATCCCTGCAAATACAAAGCATACTGGTGGTGGTGGGGGAGTAAAAATGGAGAGCTTAAGAATGCATCCAAACTTAAGTTGTTATCAACTTAAAATAGGCCATTATAAGTGTAAGTTGTCTTATGTAAGCCTCATGGTAACCACAAGCAAAAACCTATAGAGTAGGTAAAGAGTGGTGGCCCAGTGGTAAAGAACCCGCCGGCCAATGCAGGAGACACGGGTTCAACCCCGGATCTGCCAGCATCCCACATGCTTCGGAGCAACGAAGCCTGTGTGCACACTGCTGGGCCGATGCTCCATAGCCCGGGAGCCGCACGGGGAGAAGCCGCCGCGATGAGAGGCCCACACGCCATGGAGGGCAGCCCTCACGCCCCGCAACTAGGAAAAGCCCGCGTGCACTCGTGAAGACCCAGCACAGCCAAAGAGAAAGAAACAAAGGCCTACAGCAGATGCACAAGAGGGAAACCAAAGCCATCTAAGGGTGCTCCGACAGAAGATAAACCCCGGGGAGGCCGAGAGAAGAAGCGAGGACAGAGGAGCCAGGGAACAATTAAGAAGGTGTAGTCAGCACAAGCCGATGGACGCTCACTTCAAATGCAGACAGGCAGCCGAAGGCCACAGCGGCGGAACAGACAGAAAGTAAGACGCAGCCACATGCTGCCGACAGGACACTCATCTCAGATGTCAGTGCACACACTGAAGGTGAAGGAACGGAAGACGGTATTTCATGAAAATGGAAATCAAGAGAAGTCTGGAATAGCTCTACTTACATCAGACAGTAAACTTTGACAAAGGTTGTGCATGAGAGACAGAAAGGGTCGTTACACGATGATAGAAGGGGCAACTCAGCACCTTGACTTTTGTGAGTGTTTATGCACCAGTACAGGAGCGCCTAAGTGTACACATCAGTGTTAACAGACCTAAAGGGAGAAACAGGCAACAGTATAAGGTGTGCAGATGTTAACAACTCACTTTCACCCATGGACAGATTATCCAGACAGAAAATCAGTAAGGAGAACACTGGCCATAAATAACACATTAGACCAGACAGACTTAACAGACAATACGCTGAAAATTCCATCCCAAAGCAATAAAATATATATACTCAAGTATGCATGGAATGTTCTTCTGGGTAAACTGTATGTCAGACCACAAAACAAGTCTTACTACATTTAAGACAAGAGACTGAATCATATCTAGCATCTTTTCAACCACGATGCTATAAGACGAGAAATCAGTTACAAGAAGAAAACTGGAAAAGTCACAAATACGTGGATCTCAAGTTACTGAACAACCAAGGGGTCAAAGAATAATAGAAAAAAATGTAAATATCTTGAAGCAAATGAAAATGGAAACACAACATATCAAAACATACTGGGGATATACCAAAAGCAGTTCTAGGAAGGAGTTCATAGAGATAACTGTTTACATCAAGAAACAAGCTATTTCAGCTGCTTAAAACTCAACATTCAAAAAAAGAATATCATGGCATTCTGGTCCCTTCGCTTCATGGCAAATAGATGGGGAAAAAGTGGAAACAGTGACAGATTTTCTTGGGCTCCAAAATCACTGCAGACGGTGACTACAGCCCTGAAACTAAGATGCCTGCTCTTTGGAAGAAAAGCAGTGACAAAGCTAGACAGCGTATAAAAAAGCAGAGACGTCACTTGGCCAACAAAGGTCCGTAGAGTCGAAGCTACAGTTTTTCTAGTAGTCACGTGTGGATGTTAGCAGGACCATTAAGAAGGCTGAGCACCCAAGAAATTGATGTTTCCGAACTGTGGCACTGGAGCAGACTCTTGAGAGTCCCTTGGACTGCAAGGAGATCAAATGAGTCCATCCTAAAGGAAATTAACCCTGAATACTCATTGGAAGGACTGATGCTGAAGCTGAAGCTCCGACACGTTGACCACTTGATGCAGAGAGCCAACTCACTGGAAAAGACCCTGATGCTGGGAAAGGCTGAGGGGTGACAGAAGATGAGATGGTTGGATGGCATCACTGACTCAATGGACATGAGTTTTAGCAAACTCCGGGAGATGGTGAAGAACAGGGAAGCCTGGTGTTCTGCAGTCCACAGCATCACAAAGAGTCAGACACAACTTAGTGACTGAACAACAAATAAACCACCTACCTTTACCCTTCAAGGAACCAGAAAAGAACAAACAAAGCCCAAAGTAAGGAAATAACAGAAATTAGAGCAGAAATAGAGACAACAAAAAAGATCAGTGAAACGAAGAGCTGAACTTCACTGGCAAACTGCTCGCCAGATTCACCGAGAGAGAGAGAGAGGACTCAAATGCAATCAGAAATGAGAAAAGAAAGTCACAGCTGGTGTCACAGGAGCACAAGGACTGTAAACACCTACGCAGACGGTCAGAATGCCAAGCTGGGCGACTTACAAAATGGGTAAACTCCTAAAAACACACAACCCACGAAGACTGAATCATGAAAAAACAGAATCTGAATGAACTAATATAAGAGGCTGAATCAGTCACCAAAACCTCCCAACAAAAATCCAGCACCAGATGACTTCACTGGTGCATTTTTACTAAATGTTCAAAAAAGATTTAACATCTATTATTCTCAAACTTTCAAAAAACTGAAGATGAGGGAACACTACGACACTCATTTTACAAGACCAAAATTACTCTGATACCAAAACTAGACAAGGATGCCACAAGAAAACTGCAGGCAGTATTTCTGATGAAATAGATGCAAACGTCCTCAACAAAATATTAGCAAGCTGGAGTCAACAACGCATTAAAATGATCCTATGCCACAGTCGAGTGGGATTTATTCCAGGGATGCAAGGATGGTTCATATCTTCAAGTCAATCAACGTAGTACACATTAACAAAATGATGAATAAAAGGCATATGATTATCTCAGTAGATGCATAAGACACATGTGACAAAACTCAACATCCGTTTATGATCAAAGCTCTCAACACAGTGGGTAGAGAAGGAACACATGTCAACAAACCAACGACCATGGATGGCAAGCCCACAGCTAACATCACACAACGGTAACAAGCTGAAAGCTTTTCCTTTAGGGTCAGGAGTAAGACAAAGATGCCCACTCCGGCTTCTTTTATTCAACAAGGCATTCAAAGTCCTCCTCAGAGCAATTAGGCAATAAAAAGAAGAAAAGGCGCACAGATTGGAAAGGAAGGAGTAAAACGGTCACTGTTTGCGGATGACGGTTTGTACGCACGTAAACCCTAGAGACGCCACGGAAGACTGTTAGCACTGATACACAAACTGAGTAAAGCTGCAAGATACAAAAATGTACTGTGTCTATACACTAATAAC
Source organism: Cervus elaphus (assembly GCF_910594005.1). NCBI lineage: Eukaryota > Metazoa > Chordata > Mammalia > Artiodactyla > Cervidae > Cervus > Cervus elaphus. Next base: position 54,710,340 of record NC_057824.1, on the reverse strand, counting down.
AGAAAAAATTCTATGTATAATTACGTCAAGGAGAATAGAATACCTAAGAATAAATTTATCCAAGGACATAAAAGATGTATACTGAAAGCTTTAAGACACTGATGAAAGAAACGGAAAATAATAAATAAATGGAAAAATATTTCACACTCATGGACTGCAAGAACTAACATTGTAAAAATGTCCATGCTAGCCAATCTACAGGTTCAGTGGAATCCCTCTCAGAATTTTAATGGTAGTATTCATAGAAATATAATGAACAATCCAAAATTTGTATGGAACCACAAAAAGATCCCAAACAGGCAAAGCAATCCTAAAAAAGAGGAGCGAAGCTGGAAGCACCACACTTCATGATTTCAAACTATATACAAATACAGTGATCAAAACACCATGGGCGGACATAAAGACAGACACACAGATCAACTGAACAGAACCCAGAGCCAAGAAATAAACCCACACACATACGGTCAATTTGTGACAAAAGAGTCAAGAATATACAATGGGAGAAGGACGGTCTCTTGAATAAACAGCGGAAAAACCGAAGAACCTTATGCAGAAAATGAAAAGGAAGCCGAACCACTGACCGGCACCACGAAGGCCAGCGCAGAGCAGAGCAAAGGCTCGCGTCTAGGACGCGAGGCCACAGAATGCCTGGAAGAAAGCACAGCGCTAAGCTCCTCAACACTTACTGGTGATGAGCTTTTCAGTCTGACACCCAAAGCAAAGGCAATAAAAGAAAAAAAAAAAATGCAACTACATCAAACTAAAAAGCTTCTGCACATGTAAGGGAACCATCAACAAAATGAACAGGCAATCTACCAAATGGGAAAAAATACTGCACATCATATCTGATAGGGGGTCAACATTCCCTTATGTACATAAAGAACTCATTTAAAAAATTTTTAAAAAAAGATTTTTAAGTGGGCAGAGGATATGAATAGATATTTTTCCAAACAAGACACAGATATCCAAGAGGTTCCACATCACTAACCATCAGGGAAACACAAACCAAGCCCACAAGCAGCCGCCACCTCACGCCTGTCAGGACGGCTCTAGCAGGGACGGGGATGTGCTGAGATGTGGGTACGAGGGGGCCCGTGCACACTGCTGGTAGCATGCGACCGGGGGCGGCCGCCGTGGAAAGCAGTATGGTGACAAAAGGACCACCAGGTGACCCAGCAACTCCACTTCTGGGCATAAACCCAGATAAAATGAAAACACTAGAAGGTTCACCCATCAAGGTCGTTGCAGCATTATTTACAGCAGTCAAGATGCGAAAGCAACCCAAGTGTCCACTGACAGATGAATGAATTAAAAAAGTTATACATATACACAGACACACAGGGATCTCCCTCAGCCATTAACAAGGGGGACACCTTGTCACGGGAACAAAATGGTGGACCTTGACGTCACTGTGCTAAGCGAGTCCGAGAGAGACAGACACTGCGTGATCTTACACGTGGAATCTGCACAGTGAGGCAGACAGCACACACGTGACCTCAGAGACAGAACGGACTGAGGGGGCTGGGAGCGCACAGGGGAGGTGGGCGAAGGGGCTCAGACGGGACAGACGTCCAGGCGCAAACTTCGCGAGTCCTGGGCTGTGACGCGCAGCCCGTGACCGCTGGGACTAGGCCCGCACTGCCCACCTGAAAGCTGCTGAGGGAATCCTCAGGTTCCCGTCACAAGAGAAACGCCCGTAACTGCGTGGTGCTGGACTTCAGGTGTGATTACTCTGCTATGTATTTAAGTATTGAATCACTATGTTGTACACCTGAAACTAATACAATGCCAATTATATCTTAATAAAAAATTTTTTTCAGCCCACACTCTTGTTCTCGGACTCTGCTAACACAAATATTAGATCTTTCTTTATTGTTCCACAGATTCCCAACAGTCAGGATAATTTATTTCCAGCCTGCTACCTCTCTGTTGTTCAGACTGAGTAATTTCATAACAAGTCTTTAAGTTTACTGGTTCTTTTTTTCTTCCCTGTCATTTCCAATCTACTACTCCACTTGTCCAGTGAATTTTAGCTTTTGCTCCTGTATTTTCAGTTCTCTAATTTCTATAACTTGATTCTCTTTCATATCATCTGTGTCCTAGCCGAGACTTTCTTGTCCACTTGTCCCAAGGTGTTGCTCTGAAACGTCTGTGAGGCAATTCCGATGCCTGGGGGTAGCTGCCCGCGTGGGGTCCGAGCTGTGGCGAGGCCTCCTGCTCACACTGAGTGGATCTCAGGCCCCGTCTTCTGCTTGCGGGGAGGACAGTCCCACACGGCTGCCAGAGGGGGAGCCGGATGCGGCTGCGTTAGATGCCCCTCGACGCTTGCAGCGGAGCCCCCCGACCGCGCCGCGCCGGCCCTGTGGCTTCTGTCTGCAGACCCGGTCACCACGCCCGCGCCCGTCCTGCGCCCAGTGAGTGCCCACCTCTTTCCCGCGCACCCCGGGCAGCGTCCTGGAGGCCAGCCCTCCTCCTGCGCCCGGGCCAGGCCCACGTCATCTGCCCGGGGTGAGCCAGCTGCAGGACCGCGTCTTTCACGTCTGCAGGCCCACCTCCGGACGACAGGTGTTAGACTGGTTTTCTAGAAGCACAGCCTGAAAGGGGAATTCTTGGCAAGGAATCACGGGTGTTCCCAGTAGAAAGAAGTCTGGGGGCAGCAGCGTGGGCAGTGGAGGCAGGATGTGGCTCTCCGGAGGGGTGGCCCGGCCTGGCCCGCGGGGGCCTGGAAGCAAAAACGGTGCTGGAGGCTCCGCCCCGCCCGGGACACGGAGCAGGGAGGCTGAGGCGGCACATGCGGCCGTTACAGGGCCGTGCGCTCGTTTACTGAGACTCAAGGAACCTCTGAACACTTACTTGGCAAAAATACATCCATCTTTTCTTCTTTATACATCCTAGTGTTTTTATAAGAACATTCACAACAGCCCAAAGTGGAAACACCCCAAAGGTCCATCGACAGAAGAAGGGATGAGCTGAGGTCAGCGGAGAAGCAGACACGCTCCTTTTGACGCCGGGCCGCGGTTCCGGTCCCGGGACAGTGTGAATGGGCCTGCGGTGCCGCACCGCCGGGAGGAGCGCTGTTTCTACGGAGCCGTGACTCCCAGCCCCGCCGGAACGAAGAACAACCCCGTGTTTCCTTTTAGCTTTTGTTGTCTCTTTTCATCTTAAATATTTAATACTCTGGGGTGTACTTTGGTCTGCCACATAAAGCAGGATCTCAGAAAGTGTCTTCCAAGTGGGTGACCAGCTGTCCCAAACTATTATTGACTAATCCATCCGGGGGCTGTGACTGCCCACATGTCTGGTTCAAACCCGGGTCCTTGCCCATCGGTCGGTCTCTCTGTCCCCTCTGAGTCTCGGGGCGTCGATCAGTGGGGAATGCCGGGTGGGGGGTACTGACGGGCAGCCCCTGCTGATCCCTTCGTGTTTCCACGCTCTTCTTGGCTGTCTTCACACACATTCTCATCCAGATGAACTTGGGAACCGCTATATCATATTCCAGAAGTCGTGCTGGGCTTTTGTATGGAATTGCTTTAAATTTATAGACTATCTTAGAGGAAAATTATATCCTCACAGTGTCAGGTCTTCTAATGCTGCAACACCATGATTCTCTCCTTTAATTCAGGCTTCTTCACACCCTGGTGTCAGAGCCCGGGGGGGGGGGGGGGTCTGCCTGCGGCCACTCCCACCCCCTCTGGCCTGACGCCCCCGTCCTGAGCGAGACTCAGGGGCGCATCCCCACCAAAGGGGCGGATGCTGTGAGCCAACCTGGCCAGGCAGAGCCCCCTGCTGCAGTGATGGGGCCTCCGGGTCACATGCTGTCCCGGGTCTGCCGAGGAGCGGCTCCTGTGAGGAGCCCGGGGCAACGGACGGGGCGAAGCCAGGCATTTAGTGACGGGCTGACGAGCCAGGCCGACCTCCTGAGGAGCAGGCACCGGCCCGGCCGGCTCAGGGGCGCAGGGCATCCACTCGGCTGCTCTGGCCTGCTTGGCGGGGCTGGAATTTCCTCCCGCCTCCGGAGGTCGGGGGCAGAGGGACGGACTTTAGGGGGGCCAGCTTGAGGGGGGCGACGAGCCTGAGGCCGCCCAGAGCACATCGTCCTCACTCTTGGGCGTGGCCATCACTGCTGGGACCCTCAGTGTCCCTGACTCCAAGGCGCAGGGGGCTTGCTGTGCAGGGAGGACCCCGCCGAGGCCTGCACCCCCCAAGCTGCACCCCTGGAGTGAAGACGCGGCGGGCCCCCAGCCAAGGAACTCGGGAGCCTCTAAGAGATCAAAGGCCGGGAAACGGGTTCTCCTGCAGCCTCTGGGGACACAGCCGGGCCCCGTGAGACCCGGTCCAGGAGGACTCCCCGTGGCCCCGGGAGGCGTCTGTCACGTTGAGCCACTGACTTGTGCTGTATGTTGCAGCAGCAATGCCCCGCGCAGCCTCTGTGCTCCCAGGGCTCAGCGTGAACCTGCTGTTTAAAGCCCGTGGGGGAGGAAGTGAACTGTGCCCCGCTGTGGACTCGGGGTCTGGGCTCCCAGGAGGGGTTCCCCGAATCCACCTCGGGCAGAAGATGAGGGCAGGAAGCAGAGCAGGGGACCCGCGGGCTGAGGCCGCAGACTCCTTTCTCCACCTGGAGAAACGGCAGAGGAAGCCCCGCCCCGGCCGCCCATCCCAGCGTAGGTGTCTGCAGCGGGGGTCCCCCCAGGCCGTGAGGGGGTCTGCTCCGGGGCTCCCCTCGTGCTGCTGGGCCGCTGTGACCTGAGGGCTCCCTGGTGGAGGCGCACCCCCCACCCCTGCCCCCATCTTCCCACGGCCCTCTCCCCGCACCCTAAGGTCCCCCCCCTGCAGGGACCCCGGTCAGGTCACTTGTGACATCACAGAGAGCCTCATTCTCGACCCCGCACACTCACAGGCAGTGGAGGCAGGACTGCGACCTCCCTGCGGGAAACGGCTCAACCCGCGACACCCTCGCGGTGTTCAGACAGCCGTGGAGGCAGAGACTGTGGAGAACTGAGACCCAGAGTGAGCCCAGCCCCAGGGGCGGAGAGGCTGTCAGGGGTGCTGCTGAAGCGGCCAGGGCCCGGCGGCCACGAAGGCAGACGGACCCTAATCGGCTCTGCTGTCCCCCTGAATTCCTCCGCAGAGCACATGCCGCCCGCCCCGCCGCGCCTGGTACCCGGGTTCCCTGCGCGAGATGGTCGCGTGGACCCGCCAGTGCTCCCAGGAGGGCTGCCTGCTGCCAGGCGAGGTCAGGGAGAGGGGAGGCCTCCTGGGATGGACCTTGGTGCCGGCCGTGTCCTCCCCGGTGCCGAGGCCGCTCAGCGTGCGGACGCATCCGGCCTGCTCACCTCTTCACCTGCTGACGGTACAGTGCGGCTTTCTGCTTTGTGCGGTTAAGAATGAAGCCTCCCAACAGAGGAACGGATAAAGCAGATGGGGCGCACACAGCGGACTAGTACACAGCCATCAAAAAGGGTGAGAGAGAGCCATCTGCAGCAACATGGATGCAACCAGAGATTATCATACTGAGTCAGTCAGGAAGACAAGCATGGTATGACATCACCCATATTTGGGATCTAAAGCAAGACCCAAATGAACCGGTCTACAGAACAGAAAGGGACTCATGGAAACAACAGACTGGTGGTTGCCCCGCAGGGGGAAGGGAGTGGGGGGAGGGCTGGGAGTCTGGGGTCTGCAGATGCAAACGGCTATACATGTATGGGTGCGCAGTGAGGTCCTGCCGTGTGAACGGGGCGGTATGCTCAGTGCCCTGTGATAAACCACACGGAAAAGAACATGAAAGAGAGGGCATGCATGCGGGACGGAGCCACTCCGCTCTGCAACAGAAGCGGACACAGCTTTTTAAGTCAACTACGTTCCGATAAGATTAGAAAGAATGACGCCTACCATCTCAGCCTACCGTGTCGGTACCCCTGATACTCTTCGCAGATCTCAGACGGCTGCGTTTCATACGCTCTTGGGAATTTTTCATTGCAACTGATGTGAGAGATAAACTGTAGGTGGATCAACAGTTATGGCGACTATTTACTCCACGGTTGGGATTCTGGCACCAGAACTCAGGACACACACTGTTTAACCAGCTACCTCACTGGGGCCTTATGAATTCCCGTACCTTTTACTTTTTCCTCTAAGACTGACACACACACAACATATAACGCATGTGTATCATGTCTGCTAACAGAACACACACCTGGCCACCTGCGACGCCCCGGCATCCACCCCTCCTCCTGTCCTCCGGCCCCCAGGGTGGCCACAGTCTGAGCTAATCTTTATTTTAATCACAATTTCTCTCCTTGGGGTTGTGCTACTTTCGTGTGTACCCTCAGGACAGTATTTAAAATTATTTTTAGACATAAAATGATGTCACAGTACGTCGATTCTTTGACAACTTGCTTTTTTATTCCGCTTTTAAGACGCGCCCATTGGCGTGTGTGGCTGAGTTTCGTTTACCCTGACTCCCGTGTTGTGGTCCGCGGCACAGACACACATCAACAAGCCTTCTCGCTCTTCTCGCCACCCCCTTCTCCTCAGGACTGTCTGGCTCCTCTCGTCCCATAACTTTCACACAAATTCTAGAACCGGTCTCTCAAGTTCGATGAAAACCCCAGGTGTGCCTCTAATGAGTTGCCACTGTTAGTGCTGCCAAGGTTTTGGTGAAGGAAACTCTGTGTTTCTAGGGATTTTGTCATGGATGGCTGTTCCTTTCTGTCTTAAATGCCTTCCCTTCACCTACTGAGGTGGGCAAAGATTCTTCTCTTTCAGCATCAAGGAGAAAGGCAGAGACCACCTTCCAGGGTCAAAGCTCCCTCTCACTGCAGGGATAAACCAGACTTGGTGATAATGTGTGACAGATTTTTAAAGTTGAGAGTATATTAGAGAGCGTCTTTGGGTTTCCTGTCCCTCACCGTCCTATCCACTTGGGCATAAAGGTTCTCCAGCCTCACACATCTAGCCAGGGAGTGACTGCTTTTCCTCTCTGGTCCCAGAGACCTGGAATCAAGGACTGGAATCATCTGTGCCTTGAAGGTTTTGCTAGAACTTGCCCATAAAAAGAGGCTGAGCCTTGTTCTTATTTTATGGGAAGACTTCTGAAATACTGATTCAATTTTCGTTGTTATTATAACACAGTTCAGGTGGCAGCTTTTGAATCTGTTTTGGTAATACGCATTTTCCTGGAAACTTGTCATTTCATCTATATTTTAAAATTTATTTGCAGAAAGATATTCATAATGTTCCCTTATTAACTTTTAAATCTCTCCTGTCATCTGCAGTAATATCCCTTTCCCAAGTCTAATAGTTTTATTGGCGTTTTTCATCTTTTTGAAAGTTGATCGTCTCATCAGCAGTTATCAGCTGTATTAGTCTTAAAAAAACAACTTCATCTTTGTCATTTCTGCCCCTTCCATTTTAATTTTCTAGTTCATTAAATTCTTTAAAAAAAAAAAAACTCCCTTCCATTCTCTTTGGATTTACTTTGTTGTTATTTTCTAACTTTTTTTTTTTTGGCCATGTCACGCCATTTATGGGATGTTAGTTCCCAGGACTGGCAGTCAAAGTGTGGAGTCGTTAACTACTGAAGTGCCAGGGAGTCACCAGTTTGCTAACTTTTCAAGTCAGACACTTAATTCATTAATTTTCAGATTTTTTCTTCCAACATATGCATTTATGACCATAAATCACATTCTAAGCAGCACACAGTACCACATTCATTACCGTCTTTTGTTTTTTTATTATTTAGCCCTAAGCATTTTAAAATTTTCATTATGAGACTTTCTTTTTAACCCATGTGCCATTAGAAGTATGCTTTTTAAATTTCCAGATGATTTTCAGGAATGAAAGCCCCCTAATCTTCACTGGTCTCCTGCCTACTTATGCTGTGACCAGAGGACGCGCTTTCTGCGGTTCACTCCTTCTGTCTGCTGAGACTGGATTTATGACCTAATGCAGCCAATTTTATAATGTTCCTTGTGCACTTAAAAAAGAAAGTATATTCTCCAATTACTGCATGCAGAGTTCTATAAAAATCTCGTAGATCAAATTTGTTCCTTTTGTTGTTCACATCTTCGAAATCCTCACTGATGTTTATCTACTTGTTCTGTCTATTATGCTGGTGGGTTTGTCAATTACGCCGTGTGGCTCTGCAACTTGTTTTCTTGATATTAATAAAATAAGTCCTGCTAATAGTACATTCAAGTTCAGAATCTCTGTGTACTTCCAAAACCGAGTTCCCAAACTGCATTCCTCTGCCAAGTTTACGATTAACCCCTCCATCCAAAACGTTATCCCCTTCTTGCTCCACACCTGTTCCCCCGGGATTGAGGATTACGAGGGGAAAGGCGGGGCTGGAACCAAGCAGGACGCGATGGGCCCTCCCAGGACAGCCCCCGGCCCTGTCCTCCGTCTGCCTCTTGCTGGTAGGACAGCTGTGGTCTCCCAGGCCTGCCCAGGCCTCAGACAGCGGCTGGACAGGAAATGACTGGGGGACGTGCAGATGCAGAAACAAGGCCGGGCTGCTGGGCCCGGAGCCGGCGACAGCTGAGATGAGAAACCAGACCGAGTCACCGAACCGCCAGTTCCCTGAGAGGTACGGGGAGAAGTCGGACACGTCCCTGAGTTGTCTTTGTAGGAAGCAGACCCGGCCCCCCGCGCGGAAACTGCTGTCCACGAGCACAGAGACCCCAGACCACGTGAGGCTAGAAGCCGGGTGGACGCCAAGCAACCCAAGACTCGTTCGGGAGGCGCCCTCGGGCCGCGGCCCCTGCACCGCGGTCTGGAAACCTGTCCGCTGCCCTCGGACAGCAGGCCTCCGTCTGTCTTCCCAGGTCACCAGCCTCCGGAAAAAGGCAACGTGTCCCTTCCACTAACACTTGTGTCTTTACGGACCAAGTTCTGTTTGTTATCTGGGGTTTTCCTTTCTTGGATGCTTAGTGACTTTAAAGAGCCACACGGTCACCTGCATGTTATATGAACACTCGAACAAGCACACGCTTGGCACCGAGCGTGGAGGTTCTCCGCGGCCTGCCGTGGGGGTGCTCAGGGGGCGTGTTTGCTTCAGGCGGGTCCCCGGGGCTCTATGGGGCTGCTTCAGACCCCACCTGGCACTTTGTCATCTGGGGTCCCGCAGCACGTACCACTCAGGTCCAACGCCACGGCAGAGCCGGCTCCTGGGCCGCTCCCAGGCCTGAGGCTCGGGAGAGGGCAGCCCCGGCGGCATCCTGACCCACCCCACCCGCGTCCCGGGCTTGGTGCCCTGCCCCTCTGGGCCCAGGACAGCCGTGTCCGAGCCTCTCGGCCGCGGGGCCTGCACCCCTCCAGCCCCGCTCCCGTGTTTCCCGGGTCCAGAGCCCGGGTTCTGGACAGGAGTCAGCTCGGGTCTCAAGCAGCACCTCCGGGAGGCTCTCTCCATCAGAGCCCCAGCGCGGAGCCCGACTCAGAGCGTCCACCATGGGGCCTGAGAGCCCGCATTCCATTTCCACCAGGGCCTCGGCTGAGACCCGCAGCTCCCGCACGGACCCCACCTTGACTGCGGCCCTCCTGGCGGCCCCGGACCCCGAGACACAGCTCACACCTGCGGGGACGGCAAGGCCCCCGCCGGCGGCTTCCAGCCAGGCCGACGTGCCCACCCTGATGGACGGCGGCGCAGAGCCCTGCAGGCCTCGCACAGGCACAGACGCCTGGAGCCCGTCAGAGGCCCGACACCGCCTCCGTGCGGCAGCCTGGGTTCCCAGGACCAGCTTCAGGGCCTACACGTGTCACTGATGATCTTTTTAATATAACATGTTTTCCATTTATTCTTGTTTTCTTTTTTAGGCATGTTTTGGTGTCTTTCCAAGTTCTTGGCTTTCATTATTTTTTGTTCAACAATGGAATCCTTTAACCCTATAATGTTTTCTCCCCTCACAGTCTTAGCTGAATCTCATAATTAAACATCTGACATTCCCTTCATCATTATAGAATTTAAGTGCAGTTCTTTATTTCCTTTTTGACTCAAGACTTCTTTAAGAGAATATTTCAAGTCTAATTATAAAATGCTTATTAAACAGAAGTTATACTGCATTGCATTTTGAGAATACAGTCGAGATACAAAGACTGATTTTTTTGTTGTGTTTCAACAGACTGTCAATCTTTCTAAATGCTACACAGGACTGAAGGATTCTATTCTCCGCCTGAACGAAAAGTGACAAGAACACACTTGTCTCCTCAGTAAACCCCAGTCATCACAGCATCTCCTAGACTGATCCCCGAGCCCCCAGCTTTCTGCCTCGAGAGGGGGTCCAGCTCGTGACGCTGGGCGGCTGGCCGGTCAGAGTGGGGAAGCGCAGATGCCAAGGGCCCCCGCTGCTCCCGGCTCCCCAGGGTCTGCGCGGCCGCCCAGACCGTCCCCGAGGGGGCAGGCCTGCCCGGCTGCCCACTGCCCAAAAAAACCAGCAAACTCTCCTCCCCCCGTAGGGAACCCCACCTTCCTTGGGGGGGGCCTGAGCCCCCAAGTCTGTCCCACTCCCCTGAGCCCTCGGGCCCCTCGAGTTCTTCCCCCACCTTGACGGAGCCTCCCCGACCCACTCTTTACTTTCTCTACGTCACACTTCCCCTGCTTAGACTACGGCGTGGTTTTTGTTTGGTTGGATCCACATCAGAACTTGAAAAATAAAAGCAAATTAACCCCAGAACAGGCAGCAGGAAGCAAAAAAATTTTTTAAAAGAGCCAAAATGAGCGAACATGAGCAGAGAAAAACAACAGAGAAAAATCAATGGAATGAAGACCTGGTTCTTTGAAAAGGTCAATAAAATGAACAAATCTTTAGCCTAAGGAGGAGGAGAAACAGAAGCAGGAGGAATAATAAACTGCCAACATCACAAAGGAAGGAAGGGACGTTGTCACAGCCCTGCAGACTTCCAAGGGGACACTGCACACGAGTTTATCCTCAGAAATCCCGTAACCGAGACTACCATGCTTCTCGAGAGATACAAGCCACCAAAGCTCATTCTAGGGAAAATAAACTGGACAGCCCTGTATCTGGTAAAGAAATGCGATTCACACTAAAAGACATGGCAGAAGTGAGACTCCAGGCCTAGATGGCTTCCCTGGTGAATTTCACCAAACATTCAAGGGGGAAATAACCCCAGTCTACAGGCTTGGGTAACGAATCCACCTGCAATGCAGGTGACGTGGGCTTGATCCCTGGGTGGGAAGATCTCCCAGAGGAGGAAACGGCAACCCACTCCAGCATTCTTGCCTGGTGAACCCCATGGACAGAGGAGCCTGGTGGGCTACAGTCCATGGGGTTGCAAAGAGTCAGACACGACTGAGCGTAAAAAGTTTTTCTTTCCACACACTTTCAGGAGCAGGAAGAGCAGGAATCACTTCACACTCATATTATGAGGTCGCTGTTACTCTGATGATAAAATCAAAGACACCCCAGAAAATTTCAGAATATGCCTCATTAAGGTAGACTCAAAAATCCTCTTCAAAAAAATCCAGCAAGCTGAATGCAGGGATGACTAAAAATGTCCAGTATATCATGACCAAGTGGGCTGACCCCAGGAATCAAAGGTTGCTTCAACACTTAAAAAAAAAGTTATTTACCATATCAACAGAGCAGAAGAGGAAAGCCATATGGTTACCTCAATAGAAATGAAAGAAGAGCAAAAATACCACGACTCTTCATAATAAAAAGCTCCAAAAATCATAGATAGCACAATACTTTCTTAAGTCAAAAAGGGTATCAAAGTAACTTACAGGTAACATCATATCAATGGTGAACTGTTGCCCGCCTTGTAAACAAAGTAAGATCACCCACAACCACTGTTTCTACCTAACACCATGCAGTAGATACCGGCTACTGCAATGAGGCAAAAGATAGCAAAAGGGATGAAAATCAGGTATGAGGAAGTGAACTGTCTTTATTTGAGGAGATGACTGTGAGAATAGCAAATCCAAAATAATCCACAAATTATTAGAATCGATAATGAATTTAGCAAAACTTACTAGATACCTTATCTCAAGGCTTAATAGAGACGTACAGTAATTCAGAGTGTGTGGAACCGGTATCAGCGGAGAAGAAGGCAGAGCCCCCAGCCGACGGCACAGGCAGAGGCGGAGGACGCACTTTCCAGGCAAGGGTTCCAAAGTAATGGGCATTCAACCAAAGAAATGAACCCCGACCCCACACCATACATAAAACTAACTTGAGGTGGGCCATATATCCAAGCATAAAAGCTAAATAACAAAGTCTCTAGAAGAAAATATAGAAGAACATCCCATTCCCTTGGGCTAGACAAAGCTGACTTAAACAAAATGCAAAAAGCACTAACCATTAAAAAATGATAAATGAGATAATTAAAACTGCAAACTTTTGTTCATCAGGAGACATTATTAAGAAAATAAATAGGCAAGCCCAGAGTCTGGGAGACATTATTTGTAACACGTCTGACAAGGAATTCACACTCAGAATGTCCCACAAACCAATAAGAAAAAGGAAAGCAACCGGATTTAAAAATGGGCAGAAAGACAACTCTTCCTGCCTGGAAGGAGCCTAGAGCTGTCGCTCTGTCCCATGACGAGTGGACACCAGCATCTCCCAGAGAGGAGGTGGCTGGACAGACGCCAGCCCAGTGCAGAGCATCACAGCTCGGCACAGAGAAAGCCTAACCCTACCCCGGCCGCTGGGCCGGGCACTGAGCCTGGTCTGCGTGTGGGGGTGGGGTGGGAGTGGACCCGGAGTGGGGTGCCCGTGGACCCGTCCATGCGGCGGAGACTCCAGGGTCCCTGTCCCGGGTCCAGCTCCTCGCAGTGAACGTCGGCTAGGATCCCCTCCTGCTTCCTGCCGGGGGGTGGGGGATGGAACCCTCCAGAACCCGTAACAAGGCCGTAGTCAGAGATCACTCATCAGGATGGAAGCGGGGAAAGAGGCCAGACACCCGGTGTCCAGGAGCTGGACTAAGGCCGAGTCCAGATGCCCAGGGCTTGTAGGCGTCAGTTAAGTCCCAGCGAAGTGGCCAAACCAGAGCGCTGCTGCTGCTGGGGGCCGAGGCGGCGGCTGGCCGAGCAGGGGCAGCAGGGATGCTCCGGAACCACGCCGACTCTGTGTGCCCCGGGGCTTCACACGTGTACACGGCCGTCACTGAAGGGCGACGTCTCGGGGTGAATCTGACTCTGGACAAAAGAAACTGCAGACACGGAGGGAACCCTGGTGAACCTCACAGACGCTGAACTGTCTGGTGAGAAGGGTGCTGAGGTCTGCACTTTACTCTCAAACGCATCAAGGAGCACGGACGGATGGAGTGGCGGGCGCACAGAGACGCAGCAGACCAAACACAGTAAAATATTAATGGCAGAATCGCGGCGGTGAGTGTGTGTTCACTGAACAATTCTCTCATGACTGCTAAATGTTTTTCCATAATAAAAACCTGGGGAAGAGGAACCCCTGGCAGCAGTGTGGTTGGCTGTGTTAAACACAAGACTGAGCAGAAGTCAGACGCCGAAGCACACTGCTCGGGCTCAAGAACAGGCAAATCTGCGACCGGTGTGGGCAGTCTCTCTGGGGGTGGGGGGCCATGACTGGGAGCCGGCCCGCGATGCTTTCTGACGTCCTGGCAGCGTTTCGTGCGGGCACTGGAAGCCCAGAGAATTCACTGAATGTACTGAGAATTCATTTGTGCATCTTTATTCGTATTTGTTATGCTTCAATAAAAATGTCCATGACAAAATCTCCCAGGGACAGGGGGAGAGACTGGAACTTTCTCACCCTGAAGAAAGGCTCTGCTGGTAACACGACAGCCTGTGATTGTGGTTGTCCGTGTACAACCCCATGTCACGTAACGTGTGAATCGGCGTGATTATGTACAGTAATGTACACACGCACAAGTTTATTCAATGTGTAAGAAAAACCATACACGCAGCAAAAAGAAATATTCTCTTTTAAGAAAACAGAAAGCTTACCACAAGCACAGAAGGTCCCCTGTGGCCCCTTCCATCCCCTGACCGTGCTGTGTGAGCAGGTCAGTAATTGAGACACTTTGGCATTAATCCCGATAGACTTAATGACCCAGGAGAAGAGGAGAAGCCCAGGAGCAGACCTACTGGTTCACGGAACCTGATTTATGACGGCGGAGGTTGGGGGGAAGACCCCCGGGAGAGAGGAGACCATTTAACAAATGCTACCAAGACAATTAGTTATTCATGTGGAAAAAATGAAATTGGATTTCTGTCTCAAGCCATAAATAAAAATCAGTTGTAGAAGACAAAGTGGGGGATTATCTTTATGACCTCACCTAGGCGGGAAGCCTGCTTAAACAAGACACAAACACGCCGGGCGTCAAAGAGCAGATTGATAAATGTAACTACACTGACATCAAGAAAACTGTTCATCAAAAAAACAGAGGGGATAAAAGTCAGTAACGAACGGGGAGGGGATGATGCCAGACATAAAGCAGCAAAGGCACAGTATCAGGGTGTAAACACTGGTGGGAAAAAGAGCCACAGAAAAACGGGTAGGGATGGAAACCAGCTTCTCAGTAACAGACACGGGCAAAGATGCCCACTCCTCTGCTAGCTGGAGGAGACGCACGTGAAGACCCCCCGAGCTGCCACACCCATGGGACCACCGCTGGGGATGTGGTTTTCCTGCTGGTGGAACGCAAATGGCTCCAGGCTCTTTGGAAAATAATTAGGCTTCATCTTGTAAAACAGCGTTTGCAGACGCCATGACCCTGCAGCTCCACTTCCTGTTAAATTCTAAAGAAATGTTTGCTTCTGAGCCCAAGGAGACGAGCCGGGTTGCTCACAGCACGTTGCTTTTAGAAGCAAAACACTGGAAACGGTCCTAACGTCCGTTTGACGGGTGAATGGAAAAGTACATTTTCGGGGTGTATTTATGCAATGGAATTTTACAGACAATGCAGACGAACCTTAGAAACACTGTGTTGAGTGGGGAAAGCTGCGTCGATCACCAACAGGCACGATAGCAAGCAACACCAAACCACACGTCGTGCAGCGTGAAGTGAGTGGCGGACAGAGTAAGCCGACGGATGCGCTCCAAACCCAGGGTGCACGGGAGGGGGCCAGGGCGCTTCCCAGCACCACTGTGAGCATGTGTGTGGGGGGGTCCCTGAGGTGCACGCCCCCCTGACCTATTCCCTGGCCTGTGTCACATACTGCATGGCCAAATCAATTACACACACAAGTGGAACCTTGCACGCCCCCAAGCATCGTGAAAACTGCGTGCCTCGTGTGTTCACTTTCAAGGGGAACAATTAATGTCCAGTGTAAGGCTGAAGACGGGAGGAGAAGGGGGCGACAGGGGACAAGATGGTTGGACGGCGTCACCCACTCAATGGACACGAGTCTCAGCAAGCTCTGGGAGTTGGCGATGGACGGGGAAGCCTGGTGGCCGCAGTCCATCGGGTCGCAAAGAGTCGGACACGACTGAGCCACTGGACTGACTGTAATACACAGACTCACAGAAGCAGATGTGGTTCCACTGAAGTCAACTCAAGAGCCTAGTGCCAAGGCCCGTTCCCAGCGGACTCGAGTCCAGTCTGTCCCACTACTGGGCCCACTGGGCCGGGCCTCTGAGGACTCTGCAGCTGGGCGGGCTTTCTGAGTGCCAGGTACCTGGGGGTGTCTGCTTTACTGCACAAAACGCCACTCGGTGAACGCGAACTCCCAGCTCAGAACCGTCCTCTCCTCGAACCCTGGCTTTGGTCTGCTGCCTCCTGGCATCAGGATTCCCCTGAGGCCCGCCTTCTGGCCTAGGTACTCCAGGAAACGGTGGGTTTGGGGTCCTCCTGGGAGCTGGCCCTGTGGGAGCTCGGTCTCCTTTACTGCAGACGTGTCCCCACAACGGCCAGGCCGTCCCCTCCCCCCCCAGGGAGCCCTCAGCCGCCCCCTCAGGGCCTCGCTGCCTGTTGCGGGTCTCTGACTGACACCCGGCCGCGCTGCGCTCCTTCCAGCCTCCAGCAGCGGCCCTGTCCCGCACCTGCTTTTCCACGTCTGGAATCCCGACCCCTCCCACCCCTTCTGCAGCCCCTCCTGTTCCCCCGTGAGCAGCAAGCTGCCTTCGACTAGAGACCTGAAGCTAGGAGGACACTCCCAGGGGCCCTGGGGGGGCGGGTGGTGGTGGAGGGACTTGTCCTGTCCGGCGCCGCGGCCGCCCTCGGGATGGGGATGCGCGAAGCTGGGCGTGTGCTCGGCCTGTCCCAGCTCCGCCCTTCGTGGGTGGCCAGAGACCACCTCGCTCTTCTTACCAATCCATTAAGCATCTTTTCCTAAATATTTAAACACTCGTGCAATTAGTGAATCCCCATTAAAAAATTAACCAAGAAAACCTGCCAGATATTTAGGTATTGATTATAAACTTTAATCAAACGCGTCTAAATGTTTAATGAAAACCAGACGCTAAATATACAGATCAGCTTAGACTGCTTTGTGCGCCTTCCTAACTAGGTAAGCCCTACCGCGGTAGGCTAAACGACCCCAAACGCGGACGTTCTCACAGGCCTTCGGGGCGGTGGCTGAGGTGAACCAGCTCCCGCGGGTGGGGGGCCTGGCCCACGGGACGCGGCCTTCCGAGAAGCAGGGGGGGACATAGGGGCCGGGCAGGCCTCAACCAGCCCCACTGGCACCAGGTCTGGGGGAAACTGGTGTCTGTTTGAGCCACACCATCTGCGGGGTGTTGTCACGGCGCAAGGGCTTCAGAGCGGGGGATCTGGGGGGCGGTGGGCGCACAGCCGGCGCCGCAAGCCGAGAGGCCGGCGAGCAAACGACACGGGCAGGGAGGGAGCCCGCGGTGCACCCACGCGGCTCCCGGTCCACTCGTGGCTCTGCCCGCAGCCCTGCCCTGCGGTCACTCTCGCCCGTCCCAGTCCTTCGCGCGCCCCCGCGGCCTCGCGGCAGTCAGGGCTCTCAGGCCGCTGCTGCCGCTGTCCACCACTCCCCGAAGCCGGACGCGGGCCCGACTGGACCCCCGTCACCCGGGACTACCTGCTGCCGCTCTGCGCGTTGTCTGCGGGCTGGGCTCCGGCTCCTGTCCGGCGTCATCGGTCCTGAGGGACGCGGGAGCACGCGGCTGTGGCCGAAGCGCTTGGAAGTGCCGCCCGGCGGACGAGGAGGCCGAGGGGCGCGTGCCCTGACGACCCACGCAGCACACCACACACACCGCGCCCACGCCACGTACACCAGGCACACACACGCACACCACACGCACGCCACGTACACCAGGCGCGCACGCCACGTACACCAGGCACGCACACGCACACCGCACGCACGCACACCATGCAGGCATATGCATATGCACACTGTGCATGAATACGTACACAGTGCGCACGCACGCACGCACACGCACTCCAAGCATGCACACCGCACACACGCACGCCCGTGGGGGCGGGCCGGAAGACAACTGTCAGCATTGTACAGTGACTGCCCGTGGGTGATGGGTAGGGACTTTCACTTTCTCCCCAGACTTTCCCACCTTCTCCAAATATTTGACAATGACAAGTTATGAATGTTACAAAGAAAACGCTCAGATGTGTTTGTTTTTAAGTAAAACCTACCAGCTACGTCTTCGGGGTGGCTGCTGTGAAGGCCGTGGGCCGGACCCACGCGCGGACCTCTGGTCTCAGGACACGTGGCGCCAGGAAGTGGCTCAGCGGCAGGTCTTGGGCCACCTGCCCGGCCAGGTTGGGCCCCTCTGGCCCGCCTGGGCCCTCCCAGCCTCGGGCCAGCTTGGAAGGGGTTAAGATGCTCCACCAATGCAAATTAGGTTTAATTAATCCTTTTCATCAGTTGCAAATATACCTTCTGAACCCTATTAAAAACATGAATATGCAAATACAGACCTTTTTTAATTCTCATTTTCAAGGACTTGGTGTTGGGGTTTGATTAAGTGAATTCCGTTAACAGCCTGTAAACCTGGTGCAAAGGTAAATTTCCATTTTAAGTTTGAAACAAAAAAGCCACGAAGGCTGCTGGTAATTGAGCTGATTATAGTGTCACTACAAGGCCACACGTGGAGCCCACGGGGGGAGGGACTCTGGGGCGGCTGTCAGGGGCCCACAGCGGGCTCTGCTTGTCGGGCCATTTTTCCCACGTGGAGACTGAGGCTCAGGTAGGGGCGGAGCCTGGAGTCCGGGCCAGGGAGTGTGCGCTGCCTGGGCCTGGCTCATGGGGAAGCGGGGGCGCCCCGGAGGGACCCCCTGAGGGAGCCTGGACCCAGGTGTGCACTGTGTTCGTGGGGGCCGAGCCCCACAGCTCTGCCGTCTCCAGGAGCTCCAGGTGACCTGCTGGGACAGCCACTTCTCTCATCGGTCGGACACCATGGCTCCCCGGCAGTGCCGCCAGATGCCCGGGACCCTCCCACCCGGGCCGCGTCTGCGGGGCTGGAGAGCCGTGGGGGCGGGGAGCCATACTGGTGGCCTTTGCGCATGCGCCACTGAGACCATGGCTGGTTGGAACCCAGATGGGCTCCAAGTGTAAAACACGAGCTGGGTTTTCAAGACTCGGTGCCTAGAGATGGTCAAGTGACTCTCACTAATTTATATGTATATATATTGTTTAGAGAACTCGTGTCTTAAAGTTAAGATATAACTGACATATTGGTTTCAACAACACAATGATTCAATGTTTGTATATACTGCAAAACTAATTTTTATATTGATTCCATGTTGAAATAACATTTTGGCTATATTAGGTTAAATATATTCATTAAAATTTCACCTTTTTAAATGTGCTAAGAAGTTCAAATTACATACATATGTGGCTTGCATGTTATCTCTGTCATCAGGGTGGTTCTACAAGTTCTTGAGAAGGCACTGAAGCTGATGAAAACATATATATGTAACATACATATATTGAAAGTGAAACATGCAAAAGGAAATATCAGGTGGTGGTATTATGAAGTGCCACAGGAAGGATACAGAGGCTCAGGCACGTCGGCTCAGGTCCCCCCCCCCCCCACCGCCCCCCATAACAAGGAACCGCAGCCTGGGTGGCTTCAGCATCATAGTCCTGTGGCTGGGCGTCTGAGAGGCAGGTGTGGGCAGGGCTGGCTCCCGCGGACGCCTCTCCTCAGCGTGCAGATGGCCGGCTTCTCCCTGCATCCTCGCGCGGTCGTCCCTGCTGCCTCCGTGTCCTGGTCTCCCCTTTCAAGGACACCAGTCCTATGGGGTGAGGGCCCAGCCTAGACCCTCGTTTTAACTCAGTCACCTCTTGAAAGGCTGTCTCCAGACAGTCACGCTGTGAGGTACAGAGGTAGGAACTCAACAGATAAATCTGGGGGACAGCTCCGTCCACAAGGGAGGACGAGGCGGTGAGATTCTGGGAAGAAACCCCTGCTGGGGGGATGCCGGGGAAGGGGAGACCAAGGCTGGCATGTCCGAGGCTTGCCACGGGGTCCAGTTCTCAGAAATATTAACCAGTTGGGGAAAACCCCAAACCTTCTGCTCACTCTGGAAAATCTGGGGCCATGAACAGGGTGGGCACTGGAACCACAAGAAAAAGGACTACAGGCAAGAGTTGTTAATTTGGACCTGGAAATTAGTTTTTGTTTGTTTTGGCACTTGCTTGTTTTTAAATGACCAACATGGCTCAGAAGTGTGGAAGTTCTGAGAGATGCTGTCGATTTCACTTTAAAATGAGAATCTGGTGTTTCTGTAGGTTACTGCTTTCAATAAAACTCCTTAAGTGTTTTGGAAATAACAACAAAAAAAATCCACTGAAGTACATCAGTAGATGCTTTTATGGAAAATTTCCAAGACAATTGTTAAGTGAGAAAAAAAAAATCCAAGCTGCAGAACAACCCAGTTATTCTAAAAACACGGAGAAGCCCAGTGAGACTGAACGCCGCACTGCGTGTCAGGTGTGTGCAGCCCCCGCAGGTGGACGAGCTGGGCGGGGCCGGGGGGCTTCCTCACACTCGACCTTTCTGCTGCTGGGGCGTTTCTTTATGCGCTGAAAGTACGTCAGCGTCGTGCAGCTGAGGATACAGAGAATGGGAGGAAAACGGAAGCCACAAGGAGATGGGCCCCAGGGCGTTGGCCCCTCGTGCTGTGTGACTTTGGGTGAGGCCCTGCCCCTCTCTGGGCCCAAAGCAGGAGTTTAAGCAGCTTGGTAAAGCCACCGGTCCTCACTGGTACATGCACATGCATGTACAGACATGTGACACAGCCACCCATGCACACGCGTCCACGCACGCAGTCCTGCACGTGGGCATGTGCACACACCCCTGCCTGTCCTGCTCTGGACCTCAGGGTCACCCCTCTGAGGCTGCCCGGGGACAGATGCCCGGCCCTTCACTTGGCCCTGGCATCCTGGCAACACCGAACCACGAGGGAAACAGGCCATGTGTGACCCAGAAGCTGGGGTCGTGGGGGCAGCTGACCCTGCCTGGGGCGGGCTCAGGCCCTTTCTGAACCACCGCCTCCTCCTCTGATGAGATCCAGCCTGCAGGATCACCGTGGGATGGGAGTCAGCTCACAGGCGGTACGGAGCTTTGCACGCTGGGATGTTCCCATCAGGGCGGGGAGGGGAGCGCCTACCGGGCTGGAACGGGATCGCCTTACGTGCTGATTCTGACCCAGCAGGCCCCAGCGTGTCTAACCGCCTCCTGGGTGAGGCACTGGTGGTGGTCCACATCGGGGTCGTGTTCATTCCCAGAGCTTGGCAGAGACCACACTGTATGCCGGCGAGCTGCCCGATGCAGGGGGAGGCGGGGTCCCGGGGGTCCCCAGGGGCCCGGCAGGCGGCACCCTCCTCCCTGGGACCCCAGGGGGACGCTGCAAGGAGCCTGGCGCTCACCAAACCCCATTCCGTCCTGGCAATTACGGCTTATCGCCGCAGCACTAATCCCTAAAAATTAGTCATTAGCGGCTTAACAACCCCTTAGCATCGGTGCCCGCTGACGAGCTGGTGGCAGAGGGGGTCTGCCAGAACCAGACCCTTCTGGGGTCTGGCTCCCCACGCGCGTGCGCTCGGAGCCCCCAGCAGGCGGTGGGGCAGGGGGCGGGCAAGCTCGGCGGCTGGTGACCTAGTTGACCGGGAGGATAGCAGAGGCCTCTGTGCCCGTCCTGCTCAGACGCATCCCTGGGCGGGGGGTCAGCCCCTTCTGCCTCTTCAGGGACAGAAATCTCATAACTGAGCACAGGCATTGTCAACCTGGGGCTGGCCCCGAGCCGGCGCTGCGTCGGTGGTCCAGGCCTGGGGTGGGTTTTCCACCTGGAAGCGGCCTCAGGGACCTTCTCACTGTGGACCAAGGTGGGGAGCCTGGGGCAGGGGGGAGACCAGTGCCGGGTGCTCACGTGAGGCTAGACTTGGGGGAGGCTTAGCTGCCGGGCACCCGCCCTGTCCTCCTGCGGAGATGCGGCCAGTCCTGGCTCCACCAGGAGAAGCCCTCCCTGGGGGCCGACTCTCGGGAGGTGACAGCAGGCGGGGATGGGTGGTTCCGGGCGACCCAGGGCACGAGGCGCAGGCTGGGACTGAGCGGGCCCCTGGCCTGGGGGCCGCGTAGCCCATGGCACTCAGGGTCCAGCACGAGCGTGACCCCAGCCTCCCAGCCTGACTCACATGCCTCCAACCTTCCAGCGCCTTTTCTGTGGAGACTGCGGGAGTTTAGCTCTGGCCGTGCGACCGAGACCACCACCACCAGGGCACCACCCTGGGGGTGCCCACCTGGCCTGCGCACCCCCATTGGCCCGCAGTGACCCCTGGGCAGAGGCCCAGTGCCTCAGCCCTGGCCCGCGTTTCGGGACCGTCTGGCCTGTGTGACCCTCTTCCTGCCCCTGGCCAGCGGACCCCGGGCCCCGGTACGTGCCCCGCCGGGGAGCCGGCCCTAGTGAGCGCCCTCCGCAGGCGGGGGCGTGCTGGTGCACACCAGGGCCTTGCAGGGCATTTTAGGGGCTAATGATTTTGTGTCAGGTTCTGATCTGAGCATTTTACTACCATTGGCGGCATCTGGTGTCAGCCATTTCACCCAGGAGGGACGCCGGGCCCAGGCCTCAGCCTCCCCCACGCCTGGGCCTGGGCCCAGCTCTCCAGAGGGCTCTCCATGACGGGGGGCTCGCGACGGGGCAGAGTCAGAGCCTGGTCCCCGGACACCCGCCTGCAGGACCTCGCCCCCCGTGAAGCGGCAGGAAGTCACCATCGAGGGTTTGGGGCTCCTGAGGGGAGGCAGGAGGGGGCCCACCTGCCTGAGGAGGCTCGCAGGGCCAAGGAGGGCACCTGGGACTGCGCTGATGCGTCCGGGGCCCCGGGGAGCTGGGGGTGTGGGGAGTGGAAACCCACTGGATGTCCGCCAGCCTCGCTAAGCAAGGCCCCCGCCCCCGTCGGCTCAGCAGTGCTGCTTCCGCCCCAGCGCTGTGACGAGTGTCGGGCACAAAGCCGGGCCCCCACCCCCTGAGAGCTGGCGCTGGGTGCCCGGCCGTGCGTGAGGCACCCAGAGTATCGGGGGGGAGGGGAGCAGCATGGCCCAGCTGGACCAGAGTCCGGTTCAGAGCAGCCGGGCGCCTGGGAAGCCAATCCACACGCCAGGCCTCGGTCTTCTCATCTGGGAGGAGGGAACAGCAACCCCCAGGTTGCAGTGCAGCCGGACGAGCCGGGGGCTCCGGGTTCCAGCAGGAGGGCCTGGGCCGACCTCGCGGTGACCCTGGGCCGGGCCGCGTCCCAAAAGTCAAGGTGTGATACAGTCAAGATCTGAGCTCCGGAGCTGACAGTGACGACGGGCTTGAGTGCAGAGCAGGGTTTGGGGCGGCCCCGGCTCCACCGGCCCCGCCTGGTGGTGACACGCAGGCCGCTCCGCCCAGGGCTCTGGGGCTGTGTGCTGGGAGCGGGTGGGCCCAGTCCCAGCCTTGCCCTGCCCGCCTCCCCGGCGGTGACCCGGGAACCTGCCGTGGGCAGTGCCCGGATGGGTCTGTGGTCACAGGCTGGCCCCCAGGGCAGGGACAGCAGGACAGTCTGCCCCATGCCTGGGGTGCGCAGGGGCCCTGGGGTTCAGATGCACACACGGAGAGGGGCTGGGGTGCTGAGGGGGCCTTTATTTCATAAGAGCTGGGGGCGTCACAGGCGCCCAGGCTCACCTGCCTGGTCCCAGCACGGCCGGGCTAGAGCAAGCTGCGGTGAGTGGACACTGCAGGGAGGGGCAGGGAGCCGGCCACAGAACACCCCCCACACCTGCCCTGCAGGACGGGGGGCGAGGAGGTGGGCCTGCCCTGCAGAGCGGGCGTGGGCTCAGGGCTCGGGGAGGGGGCCACCCTGAGCCGCTGAACCCCCCTGACCCGGCCAGAGGTGCGCCCCTGGGCCCTGAGCTCGGGCGGGGCGCCCGGGCGGGGTGCGGGCGATGCTCAGAGTCCCCACCAGGCTGCAAGGCTTGAGGCCCCATTGGGGCGGAAGCTGGGCTGGGCCCGGGGGGCCGGCTGGCCCGGGACCCCGAGGAACAGGCCGGGGGCTCCCCGCTCCGGGGCTGGGGGCCGGGCTAGGCCAGCGTCTGGCGGCTGAAGAGGTCGAGGGTCAGGGCGCTGAGGAAGGCGGGGATGCTGTCCTGCTGCAGCAGGTGCAGCTCGATGAGCGCCGGCACGGTCCGCGAGAACGCCGTCTCCAGCAGCTGCATCTTGGTGCCCAAGGGGCCCGCGGCCTGCGGGGACACGGACGCGTCAGCAGGTGCGGGTCTGGGCAGACACCTCCCCCCAAGGCCCCAGGCCAGATGCGGACGGGCAGCCCGGCCATCGCCCACGTCCAGGCGCGTCCCCGCGGGCGAGGCCAAGCCTCGGGCCTCATGGACAGGGTCTCACCCCTTCTCTAGGGTCCAGAAGTAGATGGGGGTGTGGCCTCCAGCTCACCAGCTCCTCCAGGTCAGCCCACCCGGCTCCCCCCGCCCTCAGCCCTCGCCCTCGTGAGCTGGCCACACGAAGTCTGAGGCAGGTCTCACCGCCCTCGGGCTGGCTGCAGGGCAAGGGCGGGGCCTCTGCGGGCCGCCTCTGGTGCCCACCTGCCCACCTGTCCACCCGCCCAGGCTCAGATCCCATACTTTCTGGCTGTGAGGCTTCGGGCAGGAGTGGAGGGGCTCCCCGCTGAGGGCGTGCTGGGGGGCCACCCCCTCCTGGAGGGCTTACTGCAGGCGGCAGGTGGGGGACTACCCTCTCCTGGAGGGCTTATTGCAGGGGCTTACTCCATGCGTCCTGGAGAACCCAAGGGGTTGATTCCTTCCACGCTTCTTTGTCTAAACATCAGCTGAAGTTGGGGAAGTGCCAGGAAGGAAGACGGGCCTCCCTCTAAACACTGGGAGCCACAAGCCCCCAGACTAGCCTCACATGCACGTTTGGAAACGTCTCGGGGCTAGCCGGGCTCACCAGGCAGGTCTGAGCAGAGCCAAGCCCGGGTGCTCGGCCACTGGAGGGGACGGAGGCCCAAAGGTGCCCAACCCTCGGGCAGGGCTCACGTGACCGCTTCGTCCCGCGGGCAGCGCCCAGGGGCAGGCGGAGGCTGCTTGCCAGGGGTCTCCCCTCCAGCCAGCCCGTCCCAGGTGAGAGAGGACCCCGGGGGCTGCCTGCTGGGGTCTGGGAGAGCTGGGGACGCAGGCCTGGGGAGAGGCTGTCGAGCATCGGACAGGAGGCTGTGGCCCGCAGCCCTATACCTCGAGGCGGGAGCGCTGGTGGGGCAGCTCGGGAGGGCGGGAGGGGAGGTGGGTGGGGGCCACCGAGGGCGGGTGGGCCCCTACAACGGAGCGGGTGGCCCCCCCAATGGAGCGGCCACCTGCCCAGCCTGACCACCTGAGCTGCTCAGCTCCACCCCTGCCCAGAGGACGACAGCCGCCACTCGGTTTAGAGAATCCGGGGCTGGGATACCCCGGTGACGTGCACCCCCCTGGAAACCCCTCCTTCCCAGGCAGCTCCTCTGACCCCCAAACCTGCCCACCAGCTGAACCCTGAGGCTCTGCCTTGGTCCATGGGCGCCCACCCCACCAGGATTCCCGTAACGGCCACCAGAAAGCTGCCTGGGGCCCACGCACAGGGTGGCCCGAGCTCGGGGGCCGGCGGACACATTCCTCCCAGCCACGGAGACCCCGCAACACACCCCCACCCAGGCCAGGCGTCTGTTACAGGACCACACGCAGAACGCACCTGCGACCCTTTCAACCAACAGTAAAAAGACAAGTGACCCAATGAAAGACTAGGGGGAAGAAAAAAAAAGAGTAGGGGAGCGACCCCCATGGATGTTTCCTCAGCACAAACGTCCACACACCGTCTGTCTCCAGGGAAACGCATGTGAAGCCCGTGTGAGACCTGCCCCAGGCCCGCGGGGACGGTCTGCCCCAGGCCGCAAGGACCGCGCTAGTGTGGACGTGGTGCTGACCACCCAGCGGTTCCTCAGGAGAGAGCCCCGCAACCCGCGACGCCACTCCTGGGCACGTGCCCAAGAGAAGTGAAAGCAGGTCCACATGGGAGCTGGCTCGGGAGCGTCCACGGCAGCAGCATTCAGCACGACAGCAAGACACGGACGACCGCCGACAGGCGACCAGGCCCCCGCTGCGGCCACAGACGGGGCGACCCAGCCGCGGGAGGAGAGAGACGTGCCCTGTGCACACAGCACCACGGGCAGCTCACGCGGGGGGTGCTGCGGGAGCCACCGCCGTGAGGCGTGCAGGGCAGGAGACGGGGGAGCCGGGGGGTTCAGGGTGCGGGCACGGCCTCTGCGGGGGAGGAGAGCCCCCCGCGTCGGCGACGGACGCTCAGAGAGGACCTGAGCTGCACATGCAGGTGGGCGCTCGCGGGGGCGAGGGCCACCCCTCTGGGGGCCTGCCCAGCAGAGGCCGAGGCAGTCCAGGCCCACATGGGCCATGGTGGGGGCCTGGGACCCCAGGGAGGGTGCGGCGTCTCGGGAGGAGCTGGGCGCTGCCGGGCCGGCCCCCTGACCCGCAGACCACGGCCTCCTACCGGGCCCTCGAGTTCTGACTCGGCCACGGGCACCTCCTCCCGCCACGTGGCCCCTCTGGGCAGCTGGCCCCGTTCTCCTGCTCACTTAGCCCTGTCAGAGCTCAACACAGACTGTTTTTACACAAAAATACGAGAAACCACTCTGACCTTTACTGAGAAAATCCTTTCATTTCTGCCTTCTGCTCTTGATTCCGAGTCTCCCCTAAATGTCAGAGGGGCTGGTTCTCCTGTAGCTGTGGACCCCGCGCAGGCTGGGTGTGGGCGGGGGCTGAAGGGCAGCTGCGTCTGTCTGGCCGGGGGGCAGGGCGCAGACCCCGTCTCCTGGCCCCCGGGGGCGGCCCTTCCGCTCTAACTGAACCGGGGCTCCTCTGGGCGCCTCCCCAGGCCCTGACTGCCCTTCACGGGCAGACGTGCCTCGCGGTATCCACAGAGGGGCCATGTGGGGCCGCTCGCCCAGCCACCAGGCGCTCCCTCTGTGTCCGGGGACCTCGGGACAGGTCAGCCGATCCAGGGGTGGCCCGCCCCAGGCCCAGCCTGCTGCCCGCCCTCCGAGGTGATGGCCGCCATGGACACCGTTCTGTGCCAGGGTCAGGCTTCCAGACGCTCCCGTCCGCAGAACAGAACCAGGGCTCCTTCAGCTAGGATCTCACATGCTCCAGGGGCTTTCATGTGCTCCCAGGCTAATCTGGGGGGGCTGCCCCAGGGTCCCTCCGCCTCCACGCCTGCATGGCACTCCCACTGACAGAGAGGAAGAGGCTGTCAGAAAGGGCGGCGGAGCAGGATGCCGGCCGGCTGCTCACAGGGCCAGGGGGAAAGGGGGTTCCTTACGGTTTCCTGCGTTCTCCAGGGTTTTCACTGAGACTGCACGTAGTATTTGTGATCAGAAAAAACAATACTTAAATTATATCCACGAGAGCTGAATGGCTCAGAGAAAAGGCAAACACACCCACCCACACACACCCCATCCCTGCTACAGACATACACTGACGTCTGTGTCAGCAGCCCCCAGGCCGGGGCCAGGCAGGACCTGTGGTGGGGACATAGGGCATCAGGAGCCAGGCCTCGCAGGACAGCCTGCCCGGGGGCCTGTCCCCACCAGTCAGCCTCCAGGGCTGTGTGAGCTCGGCCGGGGGCTGGGGGCGACACCTGGCTGGTTCCCCCAGATCTGAGCCGCCCTCCACCGTGGGAGGGCGCCTCCGGGGATGCCCGCCTGTCCCAGGTGTCCACGCCGCCTGCCCACGAGTATTCCGCGGGGAGAGACGCGCACACAGCCCCCTGGCTCCCCAAGAGCCTGGCTGTGTGGAGCATCCCCTGCCCCGTCCACGCCCGGCTGCTATCCCCTCGCCTCGGAGCCCAGGCCCAAGGCCCACATGGACTGCCAAGCCCTCGGAGGGCCTGCGGGCACGTCCCGCCACCCCCGGGGCCCGGCGCCTTCCCCTGTCAGCAGGAGATGCTGTCAACCCTGCGAGGCCGCCAGGCGTGGCTGCCTGGACCAGGGCACCTGGGGGCTGGCTGCGTTTCTGGGTCCCGGAGGCCCCTGGGAGCCCCAGGCAGACGCTGCTGTGCGTGGACAGAGAGGCCGCAGAGGCAAGTGGGTCAGGACAGCGTGGCCAGGAGCTGAGCGCTGTCCCCGCACCAAGTTTCAGGGAACGGACGGAAGCTGGCGAGGAAGCATGTCCAGCACGCGGAAAATAGCTCACCCAATTATCCCCACTTAATTGTACTGAAAAGCATCTAAATACTGCATGTTCTAATTATACCAGCGTTATTAGAATTCACCGTCCCCGGCGAGGGGTGACCTTTCCCAAGAGCGATTGTTGGGGGGGGCAAGGCCAGGCACCCCAACAGTTGCAGACCGATCTCAAACCCACAATTATTATTATTATTCTATTTATACAGCCCTCCATCTCTCAGATGCGCCGTTTTAGATCCACACGCAGCTGTTCCTGCAGCCTCACGAGGGGGCGGGTGCAGGCTGAGCAGCGAGGCCTCGGGAGGTCACGTCCAGGAGCCCCGCCCCGCACAGGCGGGCGCCCAGGCCGCCTCCCGGTCCCAGCGGCAGAGGCCCGTGGTCGGGGGCAGAGGCAGGTAAGGGGGGCAGGCGGGGAGAGGGGAGTGGGGTGGGCACCTCAGGGCTGACCGGGTCCTTCCCCTGCTCTCAACAGGCAGAGAGGACCCTGCGGGCCCGGCCACCCTGACCCGGGCCCCAGGTCCGGGAGAGCCTGGGTCCCTCTCTCTCCTCCGTCAGGTGGGCTGGACCACCTGTCCCCCCAGCCCTTGTCCGGCAGGCCTCCCCCTCCTCGCCTCCCCGTTCAGACAGCCTGGGAGTGACTGAAGAGCCCGCGGGCCGTCTGAGGGGCGGGATGCTTGGGGGGACGGCTCTGACGGAGAGGCGGGAGCTGGGGTCCACGCCGGCTGCTCTCCTAGGTGCTGCATGGCCGCGGGCTCCTTGCTTCGCTGCTCTGAGCTGGACTTGCCTCAGTTTTAGGGGAGGGCTGTGGGTGGGCTCAGATGATAACACCCGTCCACACACTCGGCTCTGGGAGAAAGAGGGAGATTTACTCGCCTGTCTGAAACAACCGGAAAAACGAGACACAAAAACTCAAGGGCGCTTTTAGGTCCTGGGCGGTGAGGGAGTGGGGGAGCGGCCCCGGCAGACGGGAGGTGAGCCCGGGACAGCCCCGTCTCCCCGAGAGGCTTTTCTGGGCATGGGGGGAGACACTGAACAGAGGGTCAGCTGAGAGCTGGGGAGACCCAGGGGCCAGAGGGTGCAGGGCAGAGTGCCTGAGACGGGAGCCAGGCCTCGAAGACGGCTCGAGCAGAGAGTCCCTGAGCAGCCCCCAGGGAGCCGATCAGTCCATGAGCAGGAAAGCACCCGAGACCAGGAAAAGTCCCCACAGTGGTTCAGAGTGAGATCGCCACCACAGACGCTCACACCGCCGGGTCCCTGCCCGCCCCCGGCCACACCAGGAAAGTGTCGCAGGGCACAGGGCGGTCTCCCCTCAGGACGAGTAGCCACCCGCGGCTTCCTGCTGCTCTGGTCCGCTCAGAAGGCTTTTTCTGCCGTGCCACTTGCATGCAGGATCTTAATTTCCCTGACCAGGGATTGACCCCGCATGCCCTGCGGTGGAAGCACGGAATCTTAACCACTGGATCAGCAGGGACGTCCCTGGCTCACATTTCTTGAGCCAAGATCTGAAAGAATCTGCTTCCAAGTAAGTAACAGTACTTCTGAACCAAGCCTGGGCAGGAGGAGTCACAGGAAGACAGAAACACCCAGCCCCCAACAGGGGGAAGTTCACCGCCCATCGAAGATGACAGGCCATGCAAAACCCAGGAGAATGTGGTCACCGTGAAGAGAACCTGCAGTCAACGGACACTCACCCTCATCCAGAACCGACAGTGACGCTAGAATCAGCAGACGACGCAAACCTCAC
Source organism: Cervus elaphus (assembly GCF_910594005.1). Taxonomy (NCBI): domain Eukaryota; kingdom Metazoa; phylum Chordata; class Mammalia; order Artiodactyla; family Cervidae; genus Cervus; species Cervus elaphus. Next base: position 54,680,980 of record NC_057824.1, on the reverse strand, counting down.
TCCACACGTTCAGAAAGCTGCCGACACAGCAGGGACTAACTGAACTTCTGCAGGTGAATCCACAGCGCTCGGGACGAGTGTCTGGGGGTGTTAACGGCAGACTGGATGTTGTGGGAAAACGTCTAGTGAACTTAAAAACGTAGCAACAGAGGCCGATCAGAATGAAAAGAAAAGTACATGTGTGAGCGGGCTGTGGGGCCCTCGAGGGACGCACCAACCACAACTGCGCCCCTGGGGAGGCTGAAACGAGTGCTGGGTGGCTTCTGAAAGGCCTCCCAGTGACCCCGCCTCCAGGCATTTGCATCCCATGCAACCCAAAAAAGAATGAAAAAAAGATACGCCACCCTACCAGAAGCTGAAAGCTGGAGTGACCGTGTTACTACCAAACAAAGCAGATTTCAGAGCAAAGAATATGACCAAGGAAAATGGTCATTTGAAAACAATAAAGGGATTCATTTACACATGAAATAAAAGCCACCAGAAATGCAAGAAGGGACAGACAAATCTGTAACTACAGTCAGAGATTTCAATATCTCTCTGTCCACTGACAGAAAAGGAAGATAGGAAATGAGCACAGATTCAGATTTGACAAGCCTACCAAAAAACTACCTCACTTATTTATAGCATTCCTGAAGAATACAAATTATTTTTTTTAAACATTTATTTAATTTTGGCTGCATTGTGTCTTAGTTGCAGAGCACGGGCTCAGTTACTGCAGCCTGCAGCCTTAGTTGCCCATTGGCATGTGGGATCTTAGTTCCCTGACCAGGGATTGAACCTGTGTCCCCTGCATTGCAAGGCAGATTGTTAACCACTGGACCACCAGGGAGGTCCCCAATACAAATTATTTTTAAGTATTATTTACTTAGACAACATTCTGGATGGACCTTAACACAAATTTCAACAAATTTAAAAACAAGAATCAGAATTTATAGAGTGCTGGTAAAGCAAGCCTCAGGGGAAGATGCAGAGCACCAAGAGTCTACATCAGAGAAGAGAAAGGAGTCAAATCGTGACTTTAGCTTCACAGGAAGTTCAGTGGATAAGACTCCATGCTTCCACTGCAGGGGGCAAGCGTTTGATTCCTGGTTGGGGAGCTAAGATCCTGCAAGCCGTGGGGCACAGCCAAGAAGAAATTTTTTTTTAAAAAATGATAAACTAAAATAAAAAGGGCAAAGTCGACACAAAGTAAGCAGAAGAAAGGAAATAAAGATCAAAACAGAAATCAGTGAAGTAGAAAAAGCATTAGAAATAAATGAAACCAAAAGTGACTTTTTCCAGAACATTTAATAAAGTTGATAAACTGGTCAGATGAATCAGGAATAAAAGACACAAATTACTATTAATAGTATCATGAATAAGCGAGATGACAGCACTAGGAATTCTACAGATTTTCAAAAGGACAGTAAGAAAACATTATAAACACCTTTTTGCCAATAAATACATCAAATGGACAAAATTTTCGGAAAGATACCAAACGACCAAAGCTCATCACAAAGGAAGGAGATACGCTGAACGTCCTGCATCTTCTCAGGGAAACGAGATCATAGTGAAAAACCTCTCACAGAGAAACCTCCAAGGCTGGATGGCTCTCCTGCTAAATCCTGTCAAATGTTTAAGGAACAAACTATACCAGCTCTACATAAAGTGTTTACAGCAATGGAAGAGGAGAAAGGCTCTCCAGCTCATCCTATGAGTCAGGTGTCACCAGGATACCACGGTCGGATGACGGCATCACAAGGGAGAAAAGCGCAGTCTGAGAATCCTCGGGAACACAGACGCAGAAATTCTGAGCAAAGCAGTAAGCAGTACACGTCCCACAACATAGGCAATAAGGGTAACACGGTTCTACCCCAGGAGGGCTTCCCGGGGGGCTCAGATGGTAAAGGATTCACCTGCCAAGCAGGAGACCCGGGTTCAATCCCTGGGTCAGGAAGATCTCCTGGAGAAGGAAATGGCAACTCACTCCAGTATTCTTGCCTGGGAAATCCCACGGACAAAGGAGCCTGGTGGGCTACAGCCCATGGAGTCGGACAGGCTGAGCACATGCATCACATCGCTCTTCCGGGAATGCAAGGCTGGTGTGCTGCTAGAAAGAGTAATTCAACATATTAACAAAGTAAAGGAGAAAAACCACAGCATCTCAATAGATGCAGAGAAAGCCTCTGACCACACCCGACATTGGTTCCTGAAAAACACTCCTCCGTGGACGAGATCAGGCCAGCACGTCCTCAGCCTGGAAATGGGCATCCCCGACTACCCCAGGGCTGATGCTACCCGCAGTGGCTCCAGCTGAATGCGTCCCTTCAGGGTGAACGCAGGACAGGAAAGCTCTCGCTCCCGCTCCGGCCAGGGAAGCGAGGCGAGGAAAAGAGACGAGACCCTCCAGCCTGGAGGCAGAAGCAGCTGTCATTGCCTACAGATCCCACAACCGTCTTTGCAGAAAATACCACACAACAGGTTAAAAGGCTACTAGAGCTCATCGTGAGGTCAGCAAAGCTGCAAAATAAAAGGTCCCTTTTATAAAAATGAACTATTTGTATATACTAGCAACAAAACGAAATTAAGAGTAAAAAGCAGTTTACAATAGCAGCAGACACACGGAACACTTGGAGATAAGTCCGACAGAAAGAAACGGGAAGCCAGAGGAGAGAGACCGTTCTCGGGTGAAGACGACACTGCTGAGGGCGGCTCTCCCCAGGGGACCCCGCTGCAGGGCGGCCCCAACCGAACCTCAGCAGGCTTCTGGGGAGGTCGACAAGCTGGGTCCAAAATGAATATGGAAATGCCGAGAACCAGAACCCCCCAAACTGAAGAGGAACAAAACTGGAGGCCAAGACGGAGCCTGGAAGATGGCAGAGGAGAGAGGGGCTGGCTCACCACCACGGCCCCCGGCCTCTCCTGACCCCGCTCCTCCCAGCCACACACACACAGACACAGGCACTCACTCTTGTACATAAACACACACTCACACCACTCATACACACACTTTTGCACACACACGCTCTTGTACACACACACATTTTGCACACTCTTGCATACAAACACACATGCTCTCCCACACTCTCACACACTCACACACAATACTTGTACATACACTCTCGTATACAAACACACATGCTCTTACACACCCTCGCACACTCACTCACACACACAATACTTGTACATACACTCTCATATACAAACACACATGCTCTCACACACCCTCGCACACTCACTCACACAATACTTGTACACTCGTATACAAACACATGCTCTCACACACCCTCGCACACTCACACACACAATACTTGTACATACACTCTCGTATACAAATACATGCTCTCACACACCCTCGCACACACAATACTTGTACATACACTCTCGTATACAAACACATGCTCTCACACACCCTCGCACACTCACACACACAATACTTGTACACACACTCGTATACAAACACATGCTCTCACACACCCTCGCACACTCACTCACACACAATACTTGTACATACACTCTCGTATACACACACAGGCTCTCAAACACCCTTGCACACTCACACACACAATACTTGTACATACACTCTCGTATACACACACATGCTCTCACATACCCTAGCACACTCACTCACACACAATACTTGTACATACACTCTCGTATACACATACATGCTCTCACACACCCTCGCACACTCACACAAATACTTGTACATACACTCGTATACACACACACATGCTCTCACATACCCTCGCACACTCACTCACACACACAATACTTGTACATACACTCTCATATACAAACACACATGCTCTCACACCCTTGCACACTCACACACACTTGTACATACACTTGTATACAAACACACATCCTCTCACACCCTTGCACACTCACACACTTGTACATACACTCTCATATACAAACACACATGCTCTCACACCCTCACACACACACTTGTACATACACTCTCGTATACAAACACACATGCTCTTGCCCCCACACACGCTCTCTCTCGCGCGCACACACACACCCTGCAGTCCTACTGCAGACATGCCATCTCCCAGGAGCCTCCTTGCCACCTCTGCGTGGACCCTGACACTTGTGCAACACTCTCCTGTTTTCACGCTGGGCTGTACAAGCGTGTCAGGCACAGACGTCTGAAATGATGACCCAGCAGCCTCGGTCTCCCTCCATCAACAGAGCGGCGTGGACAGGAGGAGAAGGCTCTCTCCTCTCTCCCGAGCTGCCTCCTTGGCCGCTACCGCTGGGCGCGGGCTCACAGACGGCGGGAGCAGGCCTGGCTGTGAGGGCACACGCCCACTGCAGGACGCGGCCTCTGTGGTTCCAACAGGCGACCAGCCCCGGAAGCCTGCCTGGCGGCGCTGGGGGAGCCACAGGTGCAGCAGTGGTGTCCGGAGGCCCAGCCAAGCCCATGTGCGCGGGCCGGAGCCGACCACCCCTCACCCCGCACCAGGCTGTCTGCACTGGCCTTGTTTTCCATCTCTGGCAGGGATGAGGATCTGATCTCCAGACAGAATTTTCTCTCTTCCTTTTTAATTAGTACTTGGTAACATCACCAAGCTGTGAGCTTATGGCTTTGTAGATCTTGTGTTTTTGACACTAATTACTCACAAAGGCTTTTTAAGCTCCATTTCAACTCTGCAACTGACACGCTGGTAATTAAACGAGAGAGGAAGTGGCAACAGACTTCACCCCCGGCCATTTCCACCTGAGCGCTGGGCTTCCACGTGGCTGCGGCCCCCGTGGCCCCGAGGCTTCAGCCCGGAGGCCAGAGGTGGTCCACCCAGGGTTCCGCCCTAGCCTTCCCTGCTCAGGGTCTGGCCCTGCTGTCCATTCTGGAGCTAGACCGCACGTCCTTGAAGTGGGAAAGGAGCTGAAAGTAGAGGCTTCCCCAAGGATCCTGAGGGTCCAAACCCATGGGGTGCCCGGTGCCCTCGGGACAGGTCGGCCCCCTCCTCAGGGCTCCCATGCCCACACAGCCCCTCAGCCAGTCCTCAGTCGGACGTGGGCCGGGCCCTGGTGCATGCAGCCGCAGAACTGACCCTTCCTCCCCAACTCCCCCTGCAGAGCAGCGGAGTCAGGAGCCGGGAGGGCAGGGCAGGGTGTGTGCGGGTTACGAGGTGTGGCCACCCCTGTTCTCCCTCTCAGGATGGAGGCGAACTGGGGGACCAGGACCAGTGTGCCTGAGCCCCAGGCTGGAGGCTGGGCTGCAGCGGCGGGGGCTAGGGTAAGACGTCACTGGGCTGGCCAATCTCGGGGCTTCTGCAGCCGACGTGGCCCCCCTGGAGCCCCCAGGGGGCAGGGTGGCTGCAAGGGGGACCTGCTCACTCCTCAGGACCACGCAGGAGCTCCAGGGACCGCTCAGATCCACTGCAGCCAGGGCCGGCTCCCCCGCGACTCCCCACAGCCCTGTACAGGCGGTCCGCTCCCCGTGTCCCGACGGGGAGGCGGCCTCCTCTCTTCCTGGTAGAACCCAGAGGTTCTCTGAGGGACGATAAACCAACCAACAGGGTCCGGCCCTCCCCTCGGTGCCCACCCGGCGTGACGCAGCTGGGCCTGGGAAAGGGACGGGGTGGCCAGGCGGGTCGAGGTCCCGGTGCCCTTCTGAGGGCTGGCGCTCGGGGAGTGGGCCGGCTTCACTAGTCTGCCTGCCACTGACTGTGCCGGGACTCCCTTAAATACAATTGGTTAGCCACAGTTTAAGGTTCTTCATTGCAATTCTATTTTAAGATGCAATTAAAACATCTCATTGCTGAAGTGCACGGTTCCCACTGGGCTTTTCTGCTAACACAGAGTCAAAGCCAAAGGTGGGGGTAGAGACCAGGCCAAGACTCATGTTGGAGACAGCGGGTTTGGTCAGGACTCATCTACCATAGAGAAGCCCCCCACCCTACGAGCCGCCTTCCCCGGCACAAGCCAGGGCCCGAGACGCCCTCGCACACCGCACCCACGCCCTGTTCAGGCCCTGCCGCCCCGCTGGCCCAGGGCCCGAGAACCCCCTGAGCTCCACCCTGCGCCCTGTCCAAGCCCTGCCGCCCCGCTGGCCCCAGGGCCCGAGAACCCCCCGAGCCCCGCACCGCGCCCTGTCCAGGCCCTGCCGCCCCGCTGGCCCAGGCAGGTCCCGGGGTCTGGCCGTGCTGAAGGCACATCCTCTGCGCCCTCTCCCAGGGGCTCCATGCTGACGCCAACCGGCACGCCCTCACCCGGAGGCAGCTTCTCACGCTGCCCTGCCACCCAGCTCCACCAAGGCTTGCGACGTCCAGGCAGCTCAGAGCACAGGTGGGGCGGGGGCGTCCTTGGCTCTGGCTGGACCGCGCCCTGCTGTCAGGATGGATCACATCGACGCTACCAAGGGAGGCCCACCCCGAGGGCGCCCATCTGACGAGTCACCCAGGGCGTCTGCCCACTGCTAGGACCCACGGGGCGTCGGGCATAGGATGAGTGCCAGCCAGTGACCACCCAGACCGGCGGGGTGGGGGCAGAGGGTCCCGGCTCCCCAGCCCCCAGCCGGAGATGCTGCGTGTGCACCTGCATTCGCTCGCGGATGCCCCGCCCGCCCGCGGACAATGGGCGCAAAAGGGAGGAAGGGCTTCGTTCTCTGCAGAGAACGCGCGGGGATGAAGTCTGCGTACGCACAGCGTGTGAAGTGCATTTTCCGTTTCATCAGCACCTCAGCCCGCATGCGGCCACACTCGGCCTCCAGATGCGCTTCGCGGGGCCTGAATCGTATGACGGGCTTTGCTCATCCTGCTGACAGCGCTGCATTTGCATTGACCACATTCATTTAAAAAAGAAATTTCCAAACACATTCTGCGGCTGAATTTGCTCCTTGGCCCCAAGAATGGAATACAGATAATGTCCTCACTTCTTGCAGCTATCTTCCTCTGATTTAATTTCAGAAATGACTTTTGCAAAGGCCCCTCATGTTCACGTCTGTCCAGGGAGAGGAAATTACTCTCTTTGGGGAGTTGGAAGACCACAGATTGTTCCCAACTTTGCCAGCCTTTTCTGCCAAGTAAGCACCAGCTTTGTGTCAGGACACGGGACCCAGGACTCGCATGCTGCAGCCTGCGGGCAGAGAGCCGGGCATGGGTGGGGGGCAGCAGGGCACAGAGGCAGAGGCCAAGTTCGGTTGAGCCCAGAGGGCGCGCGGAGGTTCAGGGTGACCCTGCAGAGCCGGTCCTGCAGGCAGGCTCGAGAGCCCCCGCCTCGGCCTCCCTGAGCCGACATGACTCCGGGGAGTCAGTCGGGGCTCTGACGCCCGCTGCTCCCACGAGGCGGAGGGTTCCCGTCCAGTGCCTTCCCCACAGCCTGCTCACGGCCGAGGGGGCTCCTGGGGCTCGCGTCCACCAGGGGTGGGAGGGCGTGCGAGGGAGGGGTCGCCGGCCCTTCTGCACTCTGGGAGCAGGAGAGCGTGAGGGCCGGGCCCATGCGGGGAGACGGGAGCCCACGTGATCCTGGGCCACGACGAGCCACACAATGCTATCCTTCCCTCCAGGAAGGACGGCCACCTGGATTAGGAAAACACTGCTTCGTTTCCCAGAAGAGCGTGACCTTAAGGGGGAATCTCATCTCCCATGTAGCCTGGCAGGGCCTCTGTCTGAACACAGCCCACGCTCGCCTGTCTGAGTGGCTTCCCTGGACCTCGCTTCCGGGCCAAAGCTCCTGGGGTTGCGACGCCCCCTCGGGTTTCCAGGCTCCTCAGTGCCGGGCAGGGGAGCGGGGCACATGGCCACTGCAGCAGAGCCGGGACTTCAGGCCATAGCGAGGAGCCCGAATCCCGTCTGAGAGGCGCGGGGGCCTCGCCAGGGCGGGCCTGTCGGGCGGCTCACAGTCACCAGCCCAGCCCAGAGAGCCAACATCTGAGAGCGGTCCGGTGACATCATGTGATTTAAAAGTTAATTAAACGGAGGGGGATAAAGTATAACAGCCCCAGGTGTTTATTTCCAAGCAGTGTTTGGAAGGAAAGGGGGAAATCTAATAAGCAGCTCTGTGAGGTATTGCGTTAGGAGTAATCATGTCGCTAAATCACCGGGTGTCCACGGTGGGGCTCCCCCCGCTCAGGCGCCCCTCCTGGCCTGACACCCACGGCGGGGCCCTGCGGGACGTGGAGGGCGCGGAAGCCGGGCCCTGGCCCTCCTGAAGCTGCACCCCAGATGCAGGCGGGTCACTCACTCCCAGCATGGGCGCCCCTGGGGCGGAAGGAGGAGAGCCTGGGGCCAGGGCCTGGCCGTGGCTGGGGCCCGCTGGACGGACAGTCACTGGGGTCACCCCTCTGGGGGGCTCCCTCAGGGTCTGGTAGGGGGAGTGCGGCAGGAGCTCCGTGGGGCTGGGGGCCTCAGTCCTTCCCGGCCCCTGCGACCTCCTTCAGGCTGAACCAAGCGAGCCCCCTTCATCCTCTGCAATCCCTGGGCATCGTGCCGTCCAGGGACCCGTGCACAGCCCTCCTGCTGGCCTCCGGGCACCATGTGGCTGGGCAGGTGGGGGGGCAGGCGGGGGGGGGAGGGCAGGCGGGGGGGAGGGGCAGGCAGGTGGGGGAGGGCAGACAGGTTGGGAGGGGCAGGCATGTGGGGGGGCAGGCAGGTGTGGGGGCAGCCCTGGAGCCTGGGTCCAGCCCCTGAAAGGTCTGCTTGGAGCTAGCTGAGCCGTTTCTGTGAGTCACCAGGTAACAAACGGCCTCCCCAGCTCCCGCGGGGGTGCTTTGGCGAGGGCTGCGATTGATGGCCCTCATGGTGAAGTGTAATTACCAGCTCATTCCCCGAGCACAGGCACATTCATCCACGTGCCCGCTGAGGCCCTCGTCACTGAGCGGGCGGCCCCGCTGCACCTCTGCGCCTGCACAGCCTCCGCGTCCCCCGGTCCTGACGCCCCCGAGCTCCTCTGCAGGCCTCAGGCCCCACAAGCCGGCTCTGAACCCGTGGGGCCCATTCTGTGCCCCACCCACAGCTGCCCACGGCCCCTTCTGCTCACAGGGCAGCCCAGGGGGCACCCCTAACCCCTCAGCAGGCCCAGAGGGATGGAGTCACAGATGAGCCCCCGCCTGACGACGGCCCACAGGACCCGGAGGGACCTGGGCCCTGCCCCCGGCCCGTCCTGGAGGGCCTGGCGTCCTCCTGGGAGACGGCTGGCACTGCCCGGGGCGGGGGAGCTCACCCGAGGGAACCCCCATCAGCAATGTCGCCAGCCCCCCGCCAGAGGCCAGTGCAGCAGCCCCACCCAGGCAGGCAGGGTGGGGGCGAGGGGAGACCCAGCCCCCCGCGCCGGAGGGACACCGTCAGGGCCGGGCTGACCACTGCACCTCCCCGGGGCTGCCCAGGACGTGTGGGATCTCCCGGATCAGGGATCGAGCCTGTGTCTCCTGTGCTGGCAGGCAGATTCCTCACCGCTGAGCCACCAGGGAAGCCCCGTGATTTACAGCCTTGTCTGGATACAGGCCCCGGGGTGGGGCTGGAGGGTCACCGCGCGGCTCTGTCTTCAGTTTTTTGAGGAATCTCCAGGCCGCTGTGCACAGCTGCTGCGCCAGTTCACACTCCCGCTGACGGTGTAGGGGGGCCCCCTTGTCTCCACGCTCATTGTCCCCGCTGCTCATTACTGCGGGCTTTCTGACGACAGTGATTCTGACCAGTGTGAGGTGACGCCTCCTTGCAGCTCTGATCTGCGTTTCTCTAAGACATCGAGCGTCTTTTCTGGAGAAAGGTCTGCTTAGGGCTTCTGTCCGTTTCTCGTTTGGGTTGCTTGCTTTTTCGTTATCGCGTTGTATGAGCTGTTTGCGTATTTTGGAAAGGAAGCTCTTGTTGATAATGTCATTCACAAACGTTCTCTCCCAGCCTGTAGGCTGTCATTTCATTCTGTTTACGATTTCCATTACTGTGAAAAGCTTTTAAGTTTGATTAGGTCCCATTTATTTATTTTTGTTTTCATTTCTATTACCTTGGGAGACTGATATAAGAAAACCCTGCTGTAATTTATGCCAGAGAACGCTTTGCCTGTCCTCTCTTCTAGGAGTTCAGAGTTTGATGGTGTCCTAATCTATACTTAGGTCTTTAAGCCATTTTGTGTTTATTTTCGTGTATGGCGAGAGGCTCCGTTGTAACTTCATTGATTTACATGTGGCTGTACAACTTTCCCAGTGCTGCTTGCTGAAGGAACTATCTTTCCTCCATTGTATGTTCTTGCCCTCTTATTCGTGGATTCATTGACTGTAGGTATGGGTTTATTGCTGGGCTCTCTAGTCTGTCCCACTGATCCATCTGTCTGTTTTTGTGCCAGTACCACGCTGCTTTGATGACTGTAGCTTTGTAGCATTGTCTGAAGCCTGGGAGGGTCATGCCTCCAGCTTTGTTCTTTTTGCTCAGGATTGCTTTGGCGATTCTGGGTCTCCTATGGTTCCATGTAAGTTTGAGAGTTATCTGTTCTGGCTCTGCGAGAAGTATCAGGAGTAACGGACAGCACTGAGTCTGCAGGCAGCGTTGGGCAGTAGCGGCTGAACCGTTCTCACTCCTCACCAGCCCCTGACCCATGGACACAGCCTGTCCTGCATGAACATGGGCTCCAGTGCTGATCTCAAGTGCAGAACTGGCCCAGGACGCCAGGGAGAGGAGAGGAGCGGGAGACCGACCAGAGAAGTGCTGGAGGGGAGCACCTGAGGGGAGCACCCGAGGCGGAGAAGAGGGCTAGAGGGGAGCACCTGAGGGGAGCACTGAGGGGGAGAAGTGCTGCAGGGGAGCACCTGAGGGGAGCACGGAGGGGGAGAAGGGCTAGAGGGGAGCACCTGAGGGGAGCACTGAGGGGGAGACCGAGCAGGAGAGCACCCGAGGGGAGCACCGCAGGCAGACGATGCCTCCAGGGTTGACAGCCAGGCCAGGCCTTGCTAGGGGGCCGGGGATGTCTTGCCCCAGGACACTGGTGCCCATTCAGAGGTGCACTTGGCACGTTCTTAGACTCCCAGCCAGAGGTACAGGTGGGGGCCAGGGCCTGCGGGTCTGGGCTCCGCCCTGGCCCTGCACCCACCAGGGACAGGTCCCAGGGACAGTGTCAGCGCTGGACTCGATGCCCCGCAGCCCAGACCTCCTTCCTGCACGCATTAATTAGGGCAGAGTAAACAACAGTGTTTTTGAAAAACGTGTTTCTATGTGATTGCTTTTATAATTGGTTAGCTTAACATTTGAAATTTGATTTAATTTCAGCTTGATTTTCCTCACCACGGGGTCAGGCTGAGAGCCGGGGAAATCGCTGCAGGAACTCTGTCGTTAACGGTGGGGGTCCGGGGGCACGTGTGCCAGAGCCTGCAGGCTGGCATCGGGGCCGCATCTCAGCTGAGTCGGGGGAGCAGGGCGGGGACCCGGCAGCCCCTGGTTCAGAGGCTGCCTGTGTCGGGCGCCGCGAGCTGGGCGCTCCCTGGGAACCCTCCGTGTGGTGAGGAGTCGGGGCTGCTGTGGGCCAAGTGGGCGGCCAATGAGCAGGTGCTCGGCAGGTCTGAGCGGCAGCTGTCTGCACACGCCGCCGGCCAGATCTGTCATTTACTTAATGTTTTTCTTTAAATCAACTATCCTTATCAACTTAAATAGGCCCAGCTTGGAAGGAAGCTCTGTATCACCAGCGTAACGTGAAAACAAACACGCCTCCCACAGGGTGACCCTGACAATGAGTTCACAAAGCATCGCACGGAGCCTCGTCCGTGTCTGGGGGGGGAGGGGGGAGCCCACCGCGGGTGGGGGAGGGCCGGCCAGCCCCCAAGAAGCGCCCCCCTCCACTGCAGGAAGAAGGCAGCGGGGCGGGAACTGCCCCGGCAACGTCTGAGAGAACCATCACCGTCACAGCTGGGGGTCGGCAAAGGAGCACGGGCCGGGAACACTGTCCTGGGGGGGGCACCCCACTCCCCACAGCTCCCCCCCTCAGCTCCAAGCCTGCCCCAGACATGCCCTGACCCTGGGACTCTGAACGTCCATCCTGACCTGAGGATTTCTGACCCGAAACCAAGCCACCTCCCCCGTGTAAGGGGAAACCCGGCCCCCAACCCGGGCTGGCTGCGGGAAGCCTGGTGCGTGCCGGGCCCCTGCCTGTGGGGCCAGCACCCCCCAGGCTCCTGGCTCCCCAGACCCTGGGGTCCTGGTTCCCAGGTGAGTTAAAGCTACAGGGCTGGGTGCGGGGTGGGATGGGGTTCAATGGGCCTTGCACCCCAGCCCGGTCACCTCGCTTGTCCAGCCCCGGGGTCTGCTGGGCCCTTAGGCCGGAGGGCGAGCTGAGGACCGGGACAGGCGGGGCTGAGCTCCCTTTGGCCCCCACCCTGGGCCCAGCATGGGGCCTTCTGACCCAGCGTGTGTGGGGCAGCAAACAGATAGTGAACGTGAGGCTGCCCCGCGGCAGAGTCACCGTCAGAGTGCCCAGCCTGCCCAGCGGCCCACAAGACTCCAGCTCCCCGAGGGGCTCTGCCGGGCGCCTGTGCCATGGCTGTGGCCCCAGGACAGACACCAGGGTCTGGCCCGGCCCCAGCTCCGCCGGGACCACACCGGACGCTGGGCCATGCAGGTCTCCAGACCCCCTGCTCCCTTCCGTCTCCTGGAAAAACTGCTTTAATATTCACGGCAGCCGCACCTCGGAGGAGGGGCAGACAGACCACGGCGCCCGGGCGGGTGGGGCTGAGAGCCGAGGTGGGCCGCTCCTTGGAAAGCAGAGGCTGCTCACGCGGCCCCTGGAGGAGTACCTTCCACAGACTTTGATGTGAACTAATGAGGTTTGCACAGTTAATCAGGACTGGCGGCCCTGGAGACTCGGCATCCGCCCAGGGCCAGTTCGCCACCAGACGAGCACTCCTGCCCAGCCCTGCGGCGTCAGCTCGGGGGGAGGCCTGGCTCCCCGGAGAGCAGGCGGTCCTGCACCGGGACTCTTGGCTCCATGAGCTGGACAAGGGCACCGTGTGACCCACTAGGCCTTGGGACTGCAGTCTAGCCCAGCGGTGGATGGCACCAGCCCTGCGGTCCTCTGACGGGCCCTTCCCAGGCCGATAGCACCCGAGCCAGGTGCCCCATGACCGGTAAGGACGCCTGTGCCAGGCGGGGGCGCGAGCGGGTATGAGGGCCCCGAGCCAGGTGCTGGGTGAGGCTGGGGGGCAGCGAGGCCCGGGCCTGCAGGGAACGACGGGCGGGGCAGGGGTCGGGCCCACGAGCTCAGAGGCAAAGCCCCTTGGGGATGGTCTTTGAGAACAAGGGCCTACTGGCTCTTGGGATGGGGATGGGGGCGTTCTTGGGTGGGTCCCCCAAGTTGCTGAGGGGCTTCTTCTTTGAGGCAGTTACTAGCCATCTGCTGGCCTTGGGACCCCCAGGGCAGCACCCAGTGGGCGCTCAGTCACCCACACCCGCACCTCACACGCCTGCTCCTTGGACACATCTCGGGTGAACCGTGTTCAACTACAAACTGTCACCAGGTCCAAACATCTAGGGGGACAGCGTGGGCGCCTCAGAGCCCTGCCCCCGCCTCCAGCTGAGAGCTGTCACTGGGGCAACCCCAGGCACCTTCCCAAGAGCCTGCTGGCTCCAGCCCCGAGCCTTGAGCCCCGGCCGCTCAGAGCCCCCCCGCACGGCCTGGCTCCAGCCTAGTCCGTTCTCTTCTCCAGCCCCACCCCTGGCTCGGGCAGCTCTCTCCAGGGAGGCAGGAGCGATGGGCAGAGAACGCGCAGGATGGGGGGGGGGGGGTTCCTGGCCCTTCCCGCCTCCATGGGGGCGGCCCTCTCCACGCTCCCGCCCCCAGGAACGCAGCAGGCTGCTGGCCTGTGTCTGTGCCAGGGCAGGGTGGGCCTGGGAGCCAGGGTGGTGAGGGGCCTGCTCCCCCCACGAGGTTGGGGTGGGGGCGGCTGCAAACGCGCTCTGCTCATCCCAGCCGTTTTCCAGGGACACAGCGGGCAGCTGGGGGCGCACACCCACCCCCGGGGCAGCGGGGCCGGCAGGAGCCGGGACGCTCCCAGGCGCCTGCACGCCAGACCCTCTGGGGCCACGGGGGCCTCGACCTGAGTCTCTGACCCCTGACAACAGGCGCCCTGGGGTGGACCCTGCTCGGCCCGTCCGCAGGGCCCAACAAGCGGGACAGGCCGTGAGGGGGCAGGGCGTCCGGTCGGTGGGGACTGCACAGCCTGGAGACTGCAGGGACCCGTCCCACTGTGCTGCCCACCGTGGATTTCTCAGGGGCGGGGCCGTGGGCCCCCGGGAGGCACACTGACCCGGCCCGAGGGGACAGAGGCAGGCGGGGCCCCCCGCACATCCCCGTGCCCTGCCAGGGCACGCACGGAGCCACGAGAAGGCGCCCCGCTCACGGGCGCCGGGGACAGTCTCACCTCTGAGGCTCTGGCCCGCAGTCCAGCACCGCCCCCCCGGCTGACAGCAACGCCTAGGGAGTCACCTCCATCCTGCAGACGCCGACCCAGCGCCAGCCCTGGGCCACAGCTGACACCGGGGGGCCACGGGGAGGACCAGATGCCCCCAGGACGCCCCCCAGGGAGCGCGGGCGGGCCCCACGCGCAGGCTCTGCTCGCCCTGCCGCCAGACTCCGCTCCCTGCTTCCGACCCTCGGGGACCTGCCACCCTCTCTGGGCCCGAGGCCAGGCCCAGAACGAGGCCAGCTCCCCGGCCGGACTCGCCTCAGGGCCGGGCTGGGAGGACAGAGCAGGTGAGGGTGGACCCTGCTTCCGCCGGAGGCCGCGCCTGAGCTGGGCCGGCTCGGCTGACCTGGACGCACGGGCGCAGGGAAGGCACGCTGGGTGCAGAAGTGGGGAGGCAGCCCCGGCCCACGGCCCGCCCAGCTGCGCTCCGGCTTCCACGCCGCCCACGGGCTAAGGCTGCGTTTACGTGTTCACGCGGCCGCAAAGGTTTACACCTGTTTACAGCAGCTTCATCTGTAACTGCTGAAGCCTGGGAAGAACCACGTCCTTCAGGAGGTGATGGACAAGCCAACCGTGGGTGGTCCAGACGGGAAGACGGCTCAGAGCAAAAGAGGAACCAGCCGGCAAGTCAGGAGGAGGAGAGCTGGGGCCTCAGTCAGGTCAGCAAGTAAGGAAGCCGACCTGTGAGTCCAGTGCCTCTGGGAAAGGCAAAGCCACGGAGCCAGTGACGACAGGGGTGCCAGGCGGTGGTGAGCACAGGGCTGCTCAGGGCACAAAGCTGTTCTGTGGGACGCGACAGCTCGCATTCGTCAAAACCCACAGCCCGGACCACACACGGGGAGCCCACGGACTCCACAGTTGAGACAACACGTGAGTCCTGGCCCATCACTCCTAACAGAGTCAGCCCTTGCGCAGGGCCCAGGGACGCAGCTCCGCCCCAACGGCGCCTCCACACACGCGCACACGCCACGGCCCTGGCGTGTGAGAAGCAGCCACCTCCCCCCGGATCCCTGGGCCCTGTCCCCTCGGGTCTCAGACAGCAGGGCCGCCGTGATGCTGCTGACAGGGCCCGCTGGAAGGCTCAGGCTGCGGGGCCTCCAGACACCACACCCGTCTGCACTACTTACGGGTCTGGGCAGTGGACGGACGCGGTGCCCGGTTTAGAACATGGTGGTCAGCGGGGCCTGGATGGGGGCTCAGAGCCGCAGGCGAGCACCGCAGGGCCCAGGAGCACTGATGCCCACAGGGAAGAGAAGCGGCTGCCCACACGCGGGGCGTCCGGAAACCCCCACCTCCTCCCAGCTCAAAGGAACCCTGGCTGTCAGCTCCCGGGACAGACCTCCCGGGCACGCCGAGGGCTCCGGGCCCACTCCTGGGGGACAGACCTCCCGGGCACATCTGAGGGCTCCGGGCCCACTCCTGGGGGCGGGCGGGCCAGGGGCCAGGCCCTGCGGGGAGACGCGGGGCTGAGCTCTGGCAGGTGGCTCCCCTCCCCCGGGGCCGCCCAGGCCCACCCGCCCCTCTGCACACCTGCGGCCCCCACCTGCGACGGCGCAGCTGTTTCTAACTCTGCCTCCAGCACCCCTGCTGCCTGCGAAACCACCTCTGGGAAAACAGTCAATCACGGAGGCTGCTGTCGCCTGTGGTCATTCCTCAGCCGGACCCATGGCCCCGGAAGCCTGTGTCTGCCCCAGGCAGCAGGGCCGGCCTCTGCTCCCGCCAGCTTCCCCGAGACCCTTCCCTGGAGCTCAGCTGGCCGGGAATCTTTCTGACCCCTGGGGTCCAGGCCAGAAGGGCCCTGAGTCCAAGCCCAGTGAGACAGGTGCTCCACGCAGGGCGCCTGGAGGGGAGACCCCGCCGGCCACCATCTCTCTGGGTCCCTCCCGCCCTCAGCCCACACTCTGCACGTGCTCTGAGCCGGCAGGCAGGGGGCCGTGCTGGACACGGGGCTCCCGCCCCGACTCAGCGCCCTGGGGTCCAGCAAGAGGGCAGGAGGGCGCTGAGCTGTTTAGATTCCCACCATCGGGTGCGGCAGAGCCCAAGCCACGCTGTTGGCCCCCGAAAGCCCTCCCTGGGGCCCCGGCCTGGTGGCCCCCGACCACGGGAGCAGCTCGGGCTCAGGGCTCTCTCACTGGTCCCGCCCACCACCGTCCAGCTGCACCCGCGGCCGCGCTGAGGGCCCCTCCCTGACCTTCCCCCTGTTCCTCAGCCCCCAGAGAACACTGTGATGCGGGGTCCTGGGCCCCCGGGGCGGGGCGGGGGGGTGGACGCTGAGGGAGGAGGGCGGGGCCCGGGGCACACCGCGTCCCACCTTGAAGATGAGGCAGTCGGCCTTCTGCTCGGCGTACATGGACGTCAGCCGGTACTGGTTCTCCGTGGTGATGTCCACCTGGTAGCCGGTCAGCGTGTAGCACACTTTCCGGAACTCTTGGATCTTGGTCTGGAAGACCTCCTTCAGCCGCTGGTTCTTCAGCTCCGCGCTCTCCACCTGCTTCTTCAGCTCTGCGGGGAGGGACAGGGGGGTCAGCTCCCTGGGGTCTCAGGAGGACAGTCAGGGGCGGCAGGGCATCGACTGAGGGGTGAGGGGGGTGCATGCCACGCCCGGGGGCCAGGTGGCCACGTGCGGCTCCCCATGAGGACAGCGAGCCGGGCAGCAGGCGAGCTCACCCCTCCTCTGGGCGCGGACGGGGACCCCCACCCGGGACTCCAGCCCCGGGTCTGTCCCGTTAGCCGGGGTAGTGGCAAACACTCCCCAGGCTGCCGCCGAGAAGCACGGGGGTGGGGGCCATGGGAGCGGAGGTCATCTGGAGACTTTGGATCACGCTGCCCGTGGTTCCCCGGCCGGCCTCCCAGAGACCAGCCCCTGGGAGAAGACCGGCTCCCTGGGTGTGGGGTGGGGCAGGGCACCCGGGCCCCGTCCTAACTGGAAAGCTCAGGGTGGGTCCGCACGGGGAGGAAGCAGCTGTGTGAAGCCACCAGGAGCACACAGCAGTTACACACGTCCTCCCCCCGAGACGCCGTCCTGGCAATTAAACCTCGGCTCAGCCCCGTGATTAACGAGCCGGCTCCACTCAGCGCAGAGTAGCCTGTGAGGCCCGACGCTGCCCGGGGGGTGTGGGACCCCGAGGCCTCCAGCCTCAGCCTAGTGTGCGGCCTGCCCTCCCCGAGGACCACCCCCTCACTGTGACGGGGACGCGAGTGGCCCCTGCCGCAGGCTGACCCTCAGGACCCAGGGCGTCTGGTGCAGGTGTGAGCGCCCTGGCGGGGCTGCTTTAAGATGAGCGGATGTCGTCAGGGTGTCTTTCAGAGGGGGCGACAGGGCGGGCAGGAAGCCCGCACTCTGGGGAGAGAGACCCCCCACCTCTCCCCCCACACTGGTTCCAGGGGTCATTGGGGATGCAGCCGTCTTGAGAATTAGGCTGGACTGAGTGGGGCCCGGGGCCGGGCGCTGCTGGGGGGACGGGGGTGGCAGCCACCGCGGCCGCGAGGTGTGTGCAGGGTCCCCCGCCTCATAAGCGTGGACTTGGGCGGCCGACCATTGACTGCAGATCCGCGTCAGAGGTGGGGCCCTCTGACCCCAGACCTCACGACCCTCACAGGCTCCACAACACGCCAGGATTCTAGCACACTTCCCGAGTCTTGTCTACACGGCCTGCAGCGCTGGGGCAGCCCAGCCCCGAACCAGGGACCCCAACGCCAGGCCTCTCCACGGCCCCCGCGCTCCTGGATGGCCTCCTGCCCCGAAGGCCGGAGGGGCGCCCTCACTCCAGAGCCGAGCCTGGGGACAGGGCCCTTGATCAACCCAGTAATCAGACTTCAAAGTCAGAAAGGCAGCTGGCCGCTCTGACCCCAGGTTCTCCCCGTGTCCCTTAGCCAAGCCACCGAGGACAGGCCGTTAACGGGGGGAAAACCTGTTCTGGAGGAAGCGCTCCCGGCCGAGCGTGTGGGGGCATCTCACCCCGGACACAGGCCACATCGCCGATGAGCTTCGGACGCCCGATGGGGACGGGAGCGTTCGGGTGACGCACGCAGCCCGGCCGTGAGAGGGGATGCCCGCTGTGTGCAGACGTGGCCTGCTCCCCCGCCGACAGACCCCACAACAGGCGAGTGACCCGAGCTGCCTACTGCTCGCGGAGCTGCCGGGACGGCCCCAGGACCCCGTGGGGCAGGTCTTGCCCCGGGCCCAGCGCAGCCCTCTCAGCCCACAAGGCGAGGCCCGCACGCAGGGCTTGGGGGCAGCGTCCTCCAGGCCTCGCGGGCGGCCGCCGGCTGAGGGTACCTGGCCCTGGGCGGCCTGGTCCATGGGAGAAGGCCTGGGGCAGCAGACCCGCTGAACGGGCGAGTCCAGGGAGGACCCTGGGGGCGGCCCCTTTGATTCGGGGCAGAGTCAGTGCCTTGACCTGCCCCCACGATCCGTGTAGCTCAATCGCTTACATAAATGCGAATGAATAATTCACAGAATGGCTTGGATTAAATAAATAAAAGATAGGCCTTCCTCCGTGGAAACAGCAGCGCTCTGGCGCAGCCTCTCCCAGAGCGAGCAGAGGCCTCCCCGGGTGGGGCCAGGGGCCCAAGACCCGGAGCCTGCAGCAGTCACAGCTGTCCCCCCGGGGCCCGGGCTGGCCTCGGGCCTGACCTGCTAGCGACAGCCACTCTTGGCCGACAGCAGCCAGCAGCCAGCAGCTGCCCGGCTTGCTAAGCTCCCAGCCCCAGACGTCACCCTCACGAGCTCTCCCAGGCCGCTCCACTGTGCTAGGCACGAAAGCCTCACCCCTGGGCCCTGCGCAGGGCCCCTGGCCTCCCTGCCAGCCCGGGCAGCAGGCGCAGCTGAGAGGGCCCTAAGCCGTGGTGTGGGACCCGCCGGCCATCCCTTGCCCGTCCTGCCCTCCAGCCTGCGGGCAGTCCCTTCTGAGCTGAGCCTTCCTCCCCACCCCACCAGCAGGCCTGAGCTGTGGCCACGGGCGGCCTGCGCCCAGTCTGGGCAGCCAGGGGTCTGAGGGTCCGGGTGAGGGCGTCACCCCACTCCTCCTGCCCCGGGGGACTCGCCTCCCTGGGAGGAGACAGAGTCCAGCCTCAGGCCCAAAGGCCCGTTTCAGACACTCCCTTCCCGAGACGCCCGCAAGATGCTCCCGGGACTCACACCTGTGGCAGGGATGGTCTCCCCCAGCCCCACTGATTAGCACAGCTGGAGAGGGTCTCCCTAGCTCTCTCTGCATCTGGGGGGGAGTAAGGGGGTCTCTCTGTGTCTGGGGGGGTAGTGAGGGGGTCTTTGTCTGGGGGGGAGTGAGGGGGTCTCTGGTTGGAGGGGGAGTGAGGGGGACTCTCTGTGTCTGGGGGGAGTGAGGGGGGTCTCTCTGGGGGGACTGAGGGTCTCTCTGTGCCTGGGGGGGAGTGAGGGTCTCTCTCTGGGTCGTGGGGTGACTGAGGGTCTCTCTGTATCTGGGGGGTACTGAGGGGCCTGGCAGCTGAGCTCCCTGTTGAGCCCTCAACCCCAGCAGCTGGGCAGCGGCCGTTCCGGAAAGGGGGCTGGGGCCACATGGGTGTCCGGCAGACGAGCCCCAGAGGGAGGCCCCGGCCAGCCTCCGCCCCCCGCCCACCCAAAGAAGCATCCACAGAAGACATCGGGGTCACGGGACTCGCAGGAGCTTCTAACCTACAGACGGGAACAAGACAACCGGCAATGTCCAGCCTCGTCCAAGAGGCCGCCCCACGGCGGGGGTCAGGCTCCCATGGACGTCGGGGAGGGGCTCAGACAGCAGAGGACGCCTTCCAGAGACACAGAAGACAAACGGTAAAGACCAAAGACAGGATGAAACCAGCGGCCCTGGGCGCCCCAATACCGAGCTGGCGGGAAATTTACAGAAAGAGATTTCGGAAGGCGGGCAGGAGAAATGTCAAGGACACCACACAGAAGCCTCCGGAAGCAGAGGCCGAGTCTCCCAGGCCAGACGGGCTCACACACCGTCTCCTGCAGGGAGCAGGAGCGGGATCCACACGGGCATCCGATCCCAGGGCCACCAGCACGACCAACCACCAACCCAACAAGGCGGGCCGCAAAGCTCCATGCAAACCGGCTCCCGCCTGGGGCCTGAGGGCAGCCGACGGTCTCTGAGAAGCCCCACCCTGCCGTCCGCAGCCCCCCGAACACACAGCGGGGCGGGAACTGCAGAGGAAGGGCAGCGTGGACGGTGGGGCAGGGGGCTGACAACAGGGGGACGCCGCCTGGGGAGGCCAGCCCGCAGTGACGGGCTGCGGTCTAAGCGCCAGGCAGTGTGCGGAGGCCAGCGGAGGACAGAGAGGCAAGAGGAGCCCCGGAGGGGGTGGGATTCATGTGTCCCCAGAGGATGGCGTGTGTTGCTGGCCGTGAGGAACGCGGCCAGTCACAGGCGGGCCCACGCCCTTCTCAGGACGCTGCCCACGGCCAGTCACGGGAGGGCCCGCGCCCTTCCCAGAGGGCTGCCCACGGCCAGTCACGGGAGGGCCCACGCCCTTCCCAGAGGGCTGCCCACGGCCAGTCACGGGAGGGCCCACGCCCTTCTCAGGACGCTGCCCACGGCCAGTCACGGGCAGGCCCACGCCCTTCCCAGGACGCCGCCCACGGCCAGTCTCGGGCGGGCCCGCGCCCTTCCCAGAGGGCTGCCCGCGCCCTTCCCAGGACGCCGCCCACGGCCAGTCACGGGCGGGCCCGCGCCCTTCCCAGAGGGCTGCCCACGGCCAGTCACGGGCGGGCCCGCGCCCTTCCCAGAGGGCTGCCCACGGCCAGTCACGGGCGGGCCCGCGCCCTTCCCAGAGGGCTGCCCACGGCCATCACGGGCGGGCCCGCGCCCTTCCCAGAGGGCTGCCCACGGCCATCACGGGCGGGCCCGCGCCCTTCCCAGAGGGCTGCCCACGGCCAGTCACGGGCGGGCCCACGCCCTTCCCAGGACGCTGCCCACGGCCATCACGGGCGGGCCCGCGCCCTTCCCAGAGGGCTGCCCACGGCCATCACGGGCGGGCCCGCGCCCTTCCCAGAGGGCTGCCCACGGCCATCACGGGCGGGCCCGCGCCCTTCCCAGAGGGTTGCCCGCGCCCTTCCCAGAGGGCTGCCCGCGCCCTCCCCAGGACGCCGCCCGCGGCCATCACGGGCGGGCCCGCGCCCTTCCCAGAGGGCTGCCCACGCCCGTCTCAGGACGCTGCCCATGGCCATCACGGGCGGGCCCGCGCCCTTCCCAGAGGGCTGCCCACGCCCTTCCCAGAGGGCTGCCCACGGCCAGTCACGGGCGGGCCCACGCCCTTCCCAGAGGGCTGCCCACGGCCAGTCACGGGTGGGCCCACGCCCCTCCCAGAGGGCTGCCCGCGCCCTTCCCAGAGGGCTGCCCACGGCCATCACGGGCGGGCCCGCGCCCTTCCCAGAGGGTTGCCCGCGCCCTTCCCAGAGGGCTGCCCGCGCCCTCCCCAGGACGCCGCCCGCGGCCATCACGGGCGGGCCCGCGCCCTTCCCAGAGGGCTGCCCACGCCCGTCTCAGGACGCTGCCCATGGCCATCACGGGCGGGCCCGCGCCCTTCCCAGAGGGCTGCCCACGCCCTTCCCAGAGGGCTGCCCACGGCCAGTCACGGGCGGGCCCACGCCCTTCCCAGAGGGCTGCCCACGGCCAGTCACGGGTGGGCCCACGCCCCTCCCAGAGGGCTGCCCGCGCCCTTCCCAGAGGGCTGCCCACGGCCATCACGGGCGGGCCCGCGCCCTTCCCAGAGGGCTGCCCGCGCCCTCCCCAGGACGCCGCCCACGCCCTCCCCAGGACGCCGCCCACGGCCAGTCACGGGCGGGCCCACGCCCTTCTCAGGACGCCGCCCACGGCCAGTCACGGGCGGGCCCACGCCCTTCCCAGAGGGCTGCCCGCGCCCTCCCCAGGACGCCGCCCACGGCCAGTCACGGGCGGGCCCGCGCCCTTCCCAGAGGGCTGCCCACGCCCTCCCCAGAGGGCTGCCCGCGCCCTTCCCAGAGGGCTGCCCACGGCCGTCACGGGCGGGCCCGCGCCCTTCCCAGAGGGCTGCCCACGCCCTCCCCAGAGGGCTGCCCACGGCCAGTCACGGGCGGGCCCGCGCCCTTCCCAGAGGGCTGCCCACGCCCTCCCCAGAGGGCTGCCCGCGCCCTTCCCAGAGGGCTGCCCACGGCCGTCACGGGCGGGCCCGCGCCCTTCCCAGAGGGCTGCCCGCGCCCTCCCCAGGACGCCGCCCGCGGCCAGTCACGGGCGGGCCCGCGCCCTTCCCAGAGGGCTGCCCACGGCCATCACGGGCGGGCCCGCGCCCTCCCCAGGACGCCGCCCGCGGCCGTCACGGCAGCACGAGGCTCCCGCAGGTGCTCCAAAGGCCTTCCGTCCCCAGACGGTGGTGCTGCAAAGCCCAGGGCGGCTGGGGGCCCCGGATGGGAGGGGGCGCTGACAGCACCACGGGGGCTAGTGCAGGGACCGGCACCCCGGCGGCCTCCCCGCGCCCGCTCCATGGAGGGACCCGGCGCGGGCGCCCCGAGCCGGCCATGGACAGGCCCCGCGGGCTGCCTGTGCAGGCTGCGCTCCTGCAAGGACCCTGTCTGGGAGTTGGGAGCAGCGTCTGAGATTGTCCTTTGGGGACTCAGAACAGAGTCATTTTTCTTTCTGAAAAGTGAATAAAAAACACTTAGGTAATGCTGAGATCTTCAGGCTTTATAAAAGCAACAAGAGGTTGACTTCCTCTTCGTTATAAAGAGCATCTCTCTGCAAAAGGGTCCACTCCCAGGACACCTGAGAAACGGCAAGAGGAAGGCCTTCGGGACTGCCCAGTGGCGGGGGCGGGTGGGGTGGGGGGCAGGACGCGGGCTGGGGGGCACCGTTTGCTTTTCTAAGAGCGGGACCGCCAGCTCCCACGTTCACACACAGCCTGTCCCCCCGGGCACAGCAGGGGCAGCCACGGCGGGAGTGAAGGCTGCCTAGCTCCACACTGCTCACCAGGAGCAGCCTCCGTGGCCGGCTCCGCGACGGGGAGGCCGAGGCTGGGGACAGGGGTGGACCGGCTCTCCCGACTGCCCCGGCCGGTGGCTTGGACGGAGGCTGGTCCACCTGGGGAGCAGGGCTCCCTGCGGCCTCTGGACGCTCGGCCTCGGGCCCCGGCAGGCCGTGAGCACCGCTGGCTCTGCTCAGGCCCTGTGCAGGGCCCCTGCTAGGGCTGAATTATTCATGTCTGGGAACGCCTAAACTAGCTCAGTTTTACATTTTTAAATATTTAATAATTAGGCATCAAATATTGATGCAACTTTATTAGCCACCATGGGAGCTGGCACTGCAGGGCTGGGGCTGTGAGTGCCCCGGCCCCGAGGGCCACCTGGACTGGGGAGACGGTGGGGCGTCTGTGGGCGCCGAGCTCCACGAGCGCTCCATCACAGCGGAGCGAGGCTGCCCCCCGACACGGCAGAGCCTCCTGCTGGGGGAGGAGGGGAGGGGAGGTGGCAGAGAAGCCCGCGTGGTCCACAGGTGCTGAGGGGCTCGCGGCCAGTCTGGCAGCTCCGTGGTCCCGCGCTCCCCTCCCGACTCAGCACCCAGGCCGGACGCCTTTCCAGGAAGGGCACGCCAGGCACACCAGCCCCGCTGCTGGCTGCAGCGACAGGAGGCCGGGACCCAGACTCGCTGGCCAGAGTCTCCTGCCGCCAGAGGGCCCAGAACAGTCTCTCCGCCATGAGCCCAGGCCCCCCGTGGGGCAGGAAATTGCACATTTCACGCGAGAGAGGAGACGTGGCCCTGGAATTACATGCAGATGAGCAGCACGCGTGCCCACCGCCAGGCTGCCTGGCAGACGCCCGCCCTGGTGAGCGCGGCGCCGGCTTTCAAACGGGCCTCGCTGTGTGGTTAACTGCTCGCTCGGCAAGCAGCTTGTCACCTTGCACAGAAATGATCTGAAAAGACACCAGCAATTACAGCCCACCAGATTACGGGGTGGGAGAGTCCCGGGGTGACAGGCGGGCACGGATGCGGATGCCATACCACGCTCTCGGGAAGCTGCCCTCCCCCAGCGCCAAGACGCTGCAGCAGGGGCCCAGGGGGCGGCTTGTCCCCTGGCCCGAGCCACGCCAAGTGCTAACCCACTGGCTCCTTTGGGAACAGATGGCCAGTTGAGCCTGGACGAACAGCCACAGCCTGCTCCCCCCCGGACCCAGACAGCCCTGGGCAGGGTAGATGTGAGGTCAGGCCCAGAGAAGGTCAGTGCCCTGCTCAGCATCACCCAGAGAGCAGGGGAGCCGGGTGGGCCCCCAGAGGCCCACGGGCAGAGCCAGCCCTGCAGTGAGGACCCACCCTGCCTCTGGGCCGCCTTGGGCACAAGGCTGACCCCCTGCCCAGGCCCCAGCACGGCCTCTGGGCCCCACGTTTGGTGCCCTCGTGGAACTTGCTGCCCTATGATGACTTATTAACCTGCTTGGTTGCTGACCACCCACGTCTCCCAACTAAAGCCCCCACGGGGGGTACCTGGGTGCACAGCTCGTGACTGCCTCTCATCCAGCCAGCTGAGGCTCCCTCTGCACACGCTGGCTGGTCTCACACTTTGGAAGCACCCCACAAAGCATCACCACGCGCACCCCCACTTCAGGACAGGGAAACGGGCTCTGGCAGTCACAAGCAAAGCGCCTGGAGATATATTCATGTGCTGACGTGTGCACACACACACACACACACGTGCACATTCTTTCGCACACATTCACACACTCGGCAGGGCCAGAGACCCCCCAGAGAAGAAGCGCCTTCGACCCCCGAGGCGGATCGTGAGAACACCGCTGGCTGACGTGGGTTTCCAGGGGCTTCCACACACCCTGCAGGCTGCCTGCCAGAGGAGGAGACTCTGGGGAGCAGAGGATGATGGGGCTCTGGCCTGCAGGCTTGGGTGGGGAGGAGCCCGGGGTGGTAGCTGTGAGCTGCTGGCCGGCGGGCACTGTCCCGAGTGGGGGGCGGTTCCAGGAGGCTCTGGCTCTGTCCATCCCACGCTGCGTGCATTATTAATTCTTGGTGGTGGGCTCGCAGAACACGAACTCCCTGGAAGGCGAGCTCCCTCTCAGAGAGGGAAGGCTTCCAGAGCTCATCTTTTATTGACTGAGTCGTTCATGAGTCAATCTGTCTGCTTTGGGCGAGACAAGAGTTTAAATTGTCTCTCTCTTCCTCCTTTGGAGGCAAGGCGGTCTATTAAAGCTGCCGACGTCTGCAGCGAGGCCTCACGGCTGAACTGCAGGACCTCCTCAGATGGCACGGGAGCAGAGAGAGAGCCTTCAAACCAGCTGGGCTGCAGGCTTGGGAAGCAGCAGACGGGGTGAGGGCAGCCTGCGGGGTCTGCAGGGCCAGGACACAGGCTTCCCAGCGGAGCCAGGCCCGGGCGAGCACCTCTGGGAAGATGGGTTAGGGTGACCTGGGAGTGACCACACGGAGAGTGTCCTGGCTCCGCCTGTGAGATGGAGCGAGCCCGATGCACATGCCCACTGGTGGGGGGTGGGGGAAGGAGGTGGCGCGGGCCGTCCTGCAGAACCTCTCAGCCTGGACGGCCCTGCTGTCCCGGCACACAGGGCCCCGGTCAGGGACAGCCTCTGCCCGGGAAGGAAGTGGAGGCTCAGAGGGGCCAAGGGACTCGCCTGAGGACACACAGCAGTCAGTGGCCATCAGGACCAGAATCTAGGCTGCGTGAACTCTGCTCCTGGCCCAGGCAGTGGGGCTTGGGCTGACCACCAACAACGTGACGGCACGTGGCCCCCTGCAGAGTCCAGACGTGACAGCATGTGGCTCCCCCACCGCGGAGTCCAGAAGATGCCACTGACGCCCCCCTGGCCGCGGGAAAGCCTTCTCCCCCGTCCTCCGCCCGGCCCCCACCTCTCCAGAGGCCCCCGACCACGAGGAGCCGCAGCGCCAGCAGCACAGGCTCTGCCCAGCGAGGGCGGGGAGGGAGGTCCTCCGGGGCCCCCGAGGTGGCGGCGATTTTGGAGCACCCCCCGCTGTGGGCCCCCAGCAGCGGCAGGAGAGCACCCCCCTGGAGCCCCCCGAGGAACCCGGGAGGCCCTCTGGCCGTTTCTTGAACAGAAACGTACCGCAGAGCATGACAACCCCCTTCTCACCGAGGGCAACGCAAACCTTCGTCCACACGGGGCTCGGACCAGGTGCTCACAGCAGCCAGGGCATGCGAAGAGCCCGTGGGCGCCAGCTGACGGGGGGCCCGCCACGGAGGGCGTGCAGAGGGGGTCACCCAAGACACAGCGATGAGACGCCCACGGGCTGGGGGACCCCCTTCCTGTGAGGCGTCCAGAGGGGACCCACCGGCAGAGCCAGCGGCCGATGGGGCTGCAGGGGGCACAGACACTGACTGCAAACGGGAGCGAGACCCTTCGGGGAGTCCTAACGTCCCGGAGCCGGACTGTCGGGACGGGCGCTCAGTGGAAACACCTGCTCAAGTAGAACGGCAGACAACTGGGCGTCTAGGTTGCTGTTCTTTCTAAAGACTATCAGAAGAGCGTCAGGTTCATAGCAAAACTGGAGGTGACAAGGACTGCCTCAAAACCAAGCCACAGCGCCCACCCCCATCAACACACCCACCAGCGGGGAGCCCTCACTCACGAGCCTGCCCAGAAGCCACGAGCCCCACGGCCCACCGCTGCCGTGATGCTCACCTGGGGGCCGTGCCGCCTGTGGGTCCGACCGAACGTGGAACGGCCAGCATTCAGCCTCCCAGAGGCACAGAGGACAGCTTCCTCGCCCTGAACGTTCCCAGGGCTCCACCCCGCTCCCCAGCGCCCCCCGACACCCCTCATCCCCTGTCTCCACCGATCTGCCCTCTCCAGAAGGTCGTGCTGCCAGTTACATGGTCTGCGGTCTTTCCAGGCCGGCTCCTTTCGCTCAGTCATGGGCATGGAAGCTTCCTCCGTGTCTTCCTCCTGACTCGACAGCTCATCTGTTCTCAGCACTGAACGACGGGCCGCTGTCTGGACGGAGCGCGGTTTACTCACCCGCTTGCCTCCTGAAGGCCCCACTTGCCCCCAGGTTGTGGCACTTGCAGGTTTTCGTGTGGACATACGTGTGTCTGGCTCCTTTGGGAAAATGCTGAGGGGTGCGACGGCTGCATCATCCAGTCGCTTTCCAAGAAAACACCAAACTGGCCTCCAGACTGGCTGCGCCATCCTGGGCCCCCACCAGCCACGGACGGAGTTCCCGCGGCTCTGCAGCTTGCCAGCGTTCGGTGACGGGAGCGAGGGGCCTGGGCCGTTCTCATGGGCTTGGGACTCTCACTGTAGCCCGGGGAGGCCAGTTCTGAGCCCGCTAATCCCGCGATGCCCAGGAGACAGCTCGTGGAGGAGTCCCGTCAGGAGCCGGGAGCCGGGGAGAGGGGGCGTGGGGACCCCAGAGACGCTGCAGACACCGGCCCTGCAGGGCCGCTCCTGCCCAGACAGCCTGACTGCCCCGGAACTCCCCCGCCACCCATGTTCTGAGCAGGCGGCCTCGCCTAGCCGTTGGGTGTTTCCAACGTGGAGAACAGGGTTGGCTGGGGGCGCCGGGTGGGGGCGCTGGGCTGGTGCTGATGCTGGGGTCCGGCCCCTGGACGGCGTCAGGTCTGCCCGTGGCCCGGGACACGGCAGGGCCACCAGGGACTTGCTCACGGGCAGCAGGAGGCAGAGGGGCCCACAGCCGCCGCGGTGGGGGCTGGCACGCCCCTTCCTCAGCCTGTCTGCCTGCAAACCCGGAGATTAAATTACACGACTCCCTTACAACTCCAATTAAACACCTAATTGATGGTGTTGCCCTTTATTACCTGACACCAAGAGCAAACAAACAGTGCAGAGAGAGCAGCCCGGGACACACAGTGATTAAAGTGCCAGGCGGTTTCCACACAGAGCCTGCCTGGGCACGGCTGACGCGGGGGCCCTCCACACCCCAGCGGCCGACGAAGGGGCCCTCTGCACACCCCAGCAGCCAACGAGGGGGCCCTCCGCACCCCAGCGGCCGACGAGGGGGCCCTCCGTACCCCAGCGGCCGACGAGACGGGCTCTCTGCACACCCCAGCGGGCAGACCCGGTGCCACCCCCGCTGGGTGCGCCTGGGCTCAGGGGCTCTGCTGATGTCCAGCTCCTGCAGGGGTCGTCTTGGGCTCTGGGGAAGCCACGCTGGAGGTGCTGAGAATGGCCCAGCAGCTCCAGGCAGCAGCCAGGGCAGCAGCGCCCACCGTCGGGCCCACGTGGCCCTGCCTGACCCCGGCAGCAAGCACGGTGACCTCCCCATGCCTCCAGGCCCCTGGCTCGTGGGCCCGCGTCCCTGAGAAGGCGCGCGCCCTGCCAGGAGCTTCTGGCTCTTCTCTGGGGCTCGGGTCCTGCCTCCAAAGTAGATGCCTCACCAGAGCCATAGGTTACCTGCTGTGACTGTCAGGGGAGCCGCCGGGCAAAGGGTTCTAGAGCTGTTTCTGTTTTTCCAGCAAAGGTGACCCCAGGAGAACCCCGAGAATGGGAGGAGAAGCAGGCAGGCTTGGGGCCTGGGGCTGGGGGCGCAGGGAGACGCACGGGCCCCTGTTGGAGGAAGGCGGCCTGGACCCACGTTTCCGGACACGGCCCGGCAGCAGACGGAGGCCAGGAGCGGGGCGGGGGTAGAGGCACACATCCGGGACCCGCGCCTACAGAGGGGCTCCCAGCATGCGGGGTGCCCTGATCCGGCCCCTCTTGGTCCCATGGGCCTGGCGCTCCCCCACCCATCCAGAGACACGGGACGCAACGAAGCTGAAAACTCGCCGACCAAACTAATTTATGTCTTTAAAGCAGTGTCAATAAAAACCAAAAGCTCAATGGCTTTTTCTTGAACTTGACAAAACATTTCTGAAATTCATTTAGAATAATAAACAAGCTAAGGAAATCTAAATGAAGGGAAAGAAAAGGGAAAAGCCGTGCTCTACACCAGATATGCAAACACACTTTCAGTTATAATTACTAAAGATGTGGAACAGAAAAATGAAATAAACACCCAGAAGCCATGGAATAAAGACAAAGAAAAATAAAGACACATTATAAACCTCCAGGGCAAGGAACGATTATCTCATAGATGCCACCAGGGCAGCTGTCTGTGATCAGGAAAGAGATCAATTGAGGCCTTCACCTTATGCCACATCCCAAAATACGTTCCAAGCAGATTAGATCTTTAAATATAAAATACAAGCCAAAAAGTCACAGAAGAAAACAGAATTTATCAAGTCAATAAAGAACTTTCTAATCTTAAATGGAATAGACCGATGAAGCTCCAAAATAAGTTAACACTTTCTATACAAAATAATCATAAAGAAAAACAAGAAGTTAAACTTCTGTACAGAGTGAGCAGAAGAAGAGATAAAGGCGCTCTGGTTGTGATGAGACCATTGGGAAAAGAGGGGGTAAAAAATGCTTCCTTATTAGTAATCAAGTGAGATGCTGTTTCTATTAAAAAGTCTTAAGTATGCAGTAAAGCCGACCCTCTGGGTGTACACGTGCGGGGTCTGACCCAGGTGCAGGCATCTGTGGGCCCATCGCCGGGGCCCCGGCCCAGCACTGCGGCCCGTGCTCTGCCTTCTGCCTGGCTCCCTGGCCCCTCCCGGCATGTCCCCCACAGGGCCTGGCGCCCTGCGGACCTCAAGGCCTCTCTCGCACGTGGCCCCTCAGACCCTTTACGGAGCCCCAGACACCGGTCGTCGGCCGTCTCCATGCTGAGCGGCAGGGCGGCGGCTGACCAGGGGTCTGTCCGCTCACCAGTTCAAGGTCGCCTGCCTGGTTATTAACAGCTCTGGTGACCATGAGTTACCCTCACTGGATTCGGGCCACAGGTTCACAAGTTCCAGGCCTGGGAAAGATGAACGTAGGAAACCCACCGGCCCTTCACGAAGGCGCTGACCTGCAAGGAGGGAACGGCTGATCGCCAGCCAGAAGCACCTGCGTGGGCAGAGGGGGAAGAAGCCGCTGACGCAGAGCTGACCTCCCGAGGAAACCATGGCTCGGGACCCGCCCGGGCCTCAGGGACAGCTTCCCGACAGGGAGGCTCTCATCCTGAACGCGGTCTGGCTCTTCCTTTATTAGAAGTCCTCTGACTCCTTGCTCAATGCGCGGTCGTTTTCAGCACACAGACCTTTTATGCGCTTTGTTAGAATTATACACAGGAATTTCATTCTTGGAGAGTGAGCAGGGATGGTATAATGTCTTAGATTTCAGCTTCCCTAACTGCTCACAGATGTCATATTCGTATTATACACACGTATCATGGAAAGTGAATTCAGCAAGGTTGCGGGATATAATGGGATTCCCAGGTGGTGCTAATGGTCAAGAACCTGTCTGCCAATGTAGGAGACGAAAGAGACACGGGTTTGGGTTTGACCCCTGGGTCGGGAAGATCCCATGGAGGAGGGCATGGCAATCCTCTCCAGTATTCTTGCCTGGAGAAGCCCACAGACAGAGGCGCCTGGCAGGCGATGGTCCACAGGGTCACAAAGAGCGGGACACGACTGAAGTGGCTGAGCACGCAGGATGTAAGAGCAACACAGAATCACCGACGAACTCACTGCATTCGTTTTTTTAAAAAACTTCTTGGGCTCGTCTGTGTAGACAAAGACGTCATCTGCGAAGAGGAAAAGTTGTGCATTGCCTTTCCTCACTGCTCTGTTGGATCAGACAACAAAAGAACAGGAGAAATTCAGACCAAGGTGAGCAGAGACACCAGAACCACAGACGAAACAGCAAGCTGAATTCAGTAACGTGTGGAAAGAAAAATATACCACAGATGAGGGCGATTTACAGCAGGAATGCAAGGCTGGTTCAACATATTCGTAAAAAATTTTCACAGTAACCCACCACACCGACAGTGTAAGGAAGAAAAACCAGATGAGCCTATAAGTGATGCAGAAAAGCATTTGAAAAAACTCAACACCTAACCTGACAAACGCTCTCGGCGGGCTCAGACTGGATGGGAACGAGCAGGGGCATCTGCAAAGAGCCCAGAGCTGACCGCGCGCCCCCTGGACCAGGACGAGGGCCAGTGCCCACGCTGACCACCGGTGCCCGGCACACCTCAAGTCCCAGCCGCACGGCAACAGGGGGAGAATGTGTGACACAAGGCGTCAGATCCACAGGAACAAACGCAGCAGGCCCTGCTCACAGACGACACGACTGCAAGAGTGAAAACCGAACCCTCCCAGAGCTGACTGGCCTCAGCGAGGCCACGGGCTGCGAGGCCACGGGCTGCGAGCCCAGCACAAACCAGCCACATCTCGGCGTCGCTGTCGTCGTCGGTCGCGTCCCGCGCCTTCGGCCCCCGGACTGCAGTCCGCCAGGCTCCCCGGTCCGTGGGATTTCCCGGGCAAGAATGCTGGGGAGGGCTGCCATTTCCTTTTCCATACACAAGCACAGAACAATGGAGACGATAAAGAAAAACACGCACGGAGGAGAACTAAAAATTAACAAAAATGAAAGACACAAAAGTCTATTTCTAACAAAACATGTAACTGGTGTGTATGCTGAAAACCACAAGATGCAGATGAACGAACTCGAAGAAGGCCTCAGTAAGTGGAGAGACACACTGGTTCTGAACTGGGAAGACTCAGCACATTAATGATACAGATTCTCCTCAAACTGATCTACAGATTCAATGGATTCCCTGTGTAAAGGTCACCAGGATTTCTGCAGATACAGACGCACTGAACCTAAAGCTAAACAGAAAGGCAACAGAAACAGGGTTGCCAGACGATGTTGAAAAAAGAGCGTGAAGTGGGAGGGATTACACTGCTGACCTTAAGACTTGCCGTCCAGCTACCAAGACACTGCGGGGACGCTCGGAGCTGCAAGCAGGAGGGCCGGTGAGGAGACAGGACCACGGCGTCAGTCAGCTGACGTGACAAACGAACAGAGGTGACTGACGGAGGCACGACACCATTTCAACACACGATGCTGGAGTAACAGGACATTTACAGGAGAAAGTCCCCCAGACAAAAAAGTCCCCCACCGCAACCTGAATCTCACACGACAGGAAAAATTAACAAAATGGGTCACAGATTTCAATGCAGAAATAAAAGACTTAAGAGATAAAACATGAGGAAAAAGGGTTTTGACCTTGGGTTTGCCAAAGTCCCTAGATCTGACTCCTAAAAGAGAAGAACTGATCACTAGAGCACATCCAAGTTATAGGTGTTTGCTCTGAGAAAGCCTCTGCTAGGAAACGCAACCCCCAAACTCAAGCCAAAGACAAAGAATGGACAAAAGCTTGGGCCTCCACCCACCCAAGGGGATACAGGAAGGGCTAACGTGAAACAAATGAGGCTCAACATCTTTACCCGTCAGGGAAACGCCAGTCACAGCACGGTGGGCCTCCACTGTGACTACCTGGGAATGACTGAAGGGCCCAGAGCTGGTGGGACGTGCAGCCACGGACCCCCGTGGGGCCAGCGTGGGTGCGGAACCACAGCCAGCCTGGAGGCTCACAGTGCACGAACCACGTGACCCAGTGATCCACCGCCGGCATCACCCAAAGAAACCAAGAACGCTCACAGGAACCGGCACAGTTACGTCCTGCCTTCACTTTCCAGGTTTGGTCACGGTCTGGGCATGTCTGACCCACCCTCTGTGGCTCGGGTTCCACGTCAGCTCCGCTCGAAGCCGCCACAGTGCTTTTCAGGTCCACCTACGTGCTGCTCGGGCATTCGAAGACCCCAGCAGGCCTCCCTCCCGCCTGCTGCAAGGCCGGGAATGCCAGTGAGAAGGACGACGCGGTTCTGCTGGGGGGGCGGGGAGGGGAAGGACACGACTCCTGCCTCCGCTCCCCACTTCCCTGCGGTCTTCCTGGCTGTTCAGAGGCGGCCCCTCCAGCTGAGAACCACCATCGGGGAAAGTGCAGGCAAGGCCCTTCTTGCTGCACGCTGGGGGCTCTCCCTGCTCCCCGAAGGCTAGGTGCTCAGAGGCCAGTTCCTGTTGAGTACGGCTCTCTGATCCAGGTTACACCCACCTCTACGCCTCAGGTAGCCAGACCAGTGGCCACATGTATCCCTAAGTCCACCACCTTGTGCCGGGTGTCGAGCCACGTGGAGCCTCAGCGTCCTCACGGGTGACCCGCGGCGGCCCAGACTCTGTGCTCAGCACTGTGACGTCCCGGCCAGTGCTAATCCAGGCCGGCGGCTCCGGCCAGGGGCCCCAGTGCCTCCCCCACGCCCCGGCAGCCCTGTCCTCCCCCTACAGGGCGGGCGCTGGCTGAAGTGGGCAAGGGGGTGAGCCTCGGTCTGCAGATAGACAGAGCAGACGGCACAGCTGCTGCGGGCCGGCCCACGGCCGCCTCCCCATGGTGGCCTCTTCCCCGAGCAGAGCGAGCAGGGCTCCAGGCAGGGGCCCAGGCACAGCCCTCTCCAGGGACCCTCGGGATCGGCGGCACAGTCAGGCAGGGACAAATCTGATCACCTCCTGTGTGTTGCTCTGACAAGATTAGGTATTTTAATATTAATGCATTACCTAATTAACCCCCAGTTAGTAATCTCTCTGGCCCAGGCTGGGTGGGTGGGGAGCCACGCGCGGAGCTGAGCCAGCTCAGGAGGGGGGCGGGGGCGGGGGACGGGGTGCAGGCTCCCGCCAACCGAGGGCCGAGGTCCAGGAACACCTGTCGTGGTGTGGTCACCTGCGGCCGGGCGGCTGCCCCGCACCGTCCCTCCCGGCCCCCAGAACGGCTCCCGGCATGAGGGCAGCGAGGCTGACACCTCCAGGGAGCCGGGGCACCTCCACTGCTGGGCTGCCCCCATCCTGGCCGCCAGCTGTCACGGTGAAGACCACGCCCACCTACACGACCGCCAGGGCATCTGCAGGCCGAGAGCCCAGGCCACCCCGTATACACAGCAGATGAGCCCATCCGGGGTGCGGGGCTGGCCCGTGGGCCACGGGGTAAAGCGGGGAGGGCCCTCTCTCCATGACGAGACTCTGGAGGTTAGGGCGCCCGTGTGCTGAGATTTTTACGGCTGGAGGGAGGTCACAGGTCAGAGCCTGGCTCCGTTGCTGGAGTCCTGGGTGCTGAGGCAGACGCGGACGGCCTGGGAGGGCGTTTGCTGAGCTGTGACTCTGCTGACCATGCGAAGCCTGGCCAGACAGAAACACAGCAACAGAGGCCAGGCTTTGACGGCACGCTCCGTGCACAGGCGGCCACCCATTCAGCTATTCAGTGCCCTCGCCATCTGTCCTCTGGGAGCTTAGGAGCCACCAACGAGGCACCGGGCATTCTCAAGGCTCCCGGGGACCTGGAGCAGCGCCCGAGGTCCCAGCGCCAGAGTTGCTGCTGAGAAGGGACGTCTTGTGATCCCTGGCCCTTGACCCACTTTTCCAGTGTGTGTGGGGGCTTTCTGCCACCACGGGCCCTGCCCAGCACCCCCACACGTAAAGGCAACCCCTCCGTGCTGTGAAA
The DNA here is from genome assembly GCF_910594005.1 of Cervus elaphus. Taxonomy (NCBI): domain Eukaryota; kingdom Metazoa; phylum Chordata; class Mammalia; order Artiodactyla; family Cervidae; genus Cervus; species Cervus elaphus. Next base: position 54,646,213 of record NC_057824.1, on the reverse strand, counting down.
GGTCCCTGAGACAGCGCGGGTGTGCCCTGTCCTCCCGGCCTCTGGGGAGCAGCTAGGACTCAGACAGTGGCCCCCTCGGGCTGCCGGCTCCTTGACTTGCCTCACCTTTTCCTCCTGTTTCCCATCTCACTGTCTTGTTTCTCTGCTTTTCAGATTAACTTTCTCAGTTTTATCTTAAAAATCCACTATTTAGATCATCATTTAACTCTTTTATATTCTTAACTTCCAGAAGATCGTTGTCTTTCATTTTGGAGAAATTTGAAGTCTCTCGTCCGTGTGCTGCTGTTGAAAGCCCCTCCCTGTCTCCAAGGACACGCTTTCCGGAGGTCTCCACCCCTCTGATGGCCCGTGTCCTCCGGGCACACTTTCCCACTTGCTTGCTCTGCACCCCTGCACACGTCAGCCAACCCTGGTCAGAGCCAGCACTGGGCTCTCCCAGCCAGTCAGCTCAGCTCAAGGGCCACTGAGCAGTAACTGAGCGTCTGAGGGGGCCTCCAGCTTCAGCACCTTCACGTCTCCTCGGGTTGATCAGGCTCCAGGGGGTGAAAGGGGCAGGGGTGAGGGCCCCTGGGATTCTGACCCAGCAGGTCTGAGATGGAGCCCGGGGACCTGGATCTCCACACACACCGGGGGAAGCGCTATGATCCGACTTTGCTGGGAGAGAGGCCGCAGCCCACAGATGGAGCTGGGTCAAGCCTGGGGTCGGTGGGCCTCTCGGTTATGCCTTGGGCGCGCATCCTTCGTGCTCCTGAGCTTGGCAGTCACGCCCCTCCCCCAGCGCCACTTGCTGCCAATTCCTGGCCTTTGGGGAGAGTCGTGGCATCACTCAGCCTGGTTCAGGCCATGACCACAGCTGCCTGGAGTCCTTCTTCCTAAGTCACTCACCATTAAACCACCCGCCCACCGGCTGTCCCAACTGCAGAGGTGCCACGGTCCCACTCTCCGTGGTGCCTCAGGGAACATGGCAGAGCTGGGGCCCAGGTTCAGCCAGCCGTCTGTCCGGACGCCCACAGTGTCCTTGGGCACGTGTCGGGCGCCCCAGGAGGCTCCGAGCAGCTGCGTCCCCACAGCTGAGCACGCAGCCTGCCGGTCGGAGGAGTGGCAGACTTGAGGAGTAAACGGTCTGTCACATCAGATGGTGTGAATGCTTGTGCAGAACGAAGAGACACCTTGAGCGCCCGAGTCTGCATTCCCAGCTCCTGAACTCGTCAAGGACACAGGCGACTCGCGAAGCGGGGCTGCAGGAGCCCGGGGAGAGAACAGGAGTGCGGGCCTGGAGACCACGCTTGGCCGCCCGCCTGCTGAGGGCCCTGCGGGAGGCCTCTCACAGCTCTGCGGGCCGGGAAGCCCACCCCGGGCCGCAGGGACCCCCTCACGGCGGCCTTGGCGGCTCAGCCGTGGTTTGGCCACAGAACAACCTGGGCGGCACTGGGCAGCCAATGCCAGGCTCCTGAAGACAAGACGGGAGAGGCGGGTGGGGGCAGGAAAGGGCGTGCACGCGTCTACAGGACGGTGTGCACCTCACACGGCGCCTCGGTCACCGTCCACCAGCCCCACACTCGGTCACGGCAAAGCAGCTGGAGAGCGGGTGCGGCCTGTGGAGCCAGGGCTTCGGGAGGGGCCGGCAGACCTGCACTTCGGGGTCCCTGCTGAGCCTGGCGGCACACAGACCCCCACCTCACAGATGACCCTGGGCCGACAGGCGTGGGACCAGGACCGCTCGGGACGCCCTGGGGACGGGGAGCAGGCAGAATGCGGCCCCGCAGGACGGCCGGGCTCGCTCCGGTCAAGGCCGCGGCTGACCGAGGCCTCCAGGCCCGCGGGCCAGTGCTGGGCCTGCCTCCCACCTCCACGGGCTCACAGGACAGTGACCGCTGACCAGACACCCCGAGAAAGGCTGGCTCCACGCGGAGGTCGACAGTGGGAGCTCACGGGCTGGAGGAGCTGCACCCACGACCCCGGGGACGGGGCGACGGCAGAGCCCGGCTCCAGACAAGACAACGCCTGCATTCCCTCTCCAAGCCTGACACGGCAGACACGGGCGGAGGAAGCGGAAAGGGCTTCCCGGGGGAAAAGCTGCTTGGAAACGCAGGCAGCAAATGTCAGGAAAACAGCAGCCGTGTCCTCCCGACGCGGACGCCCCGCAGACATCGCGGGGGTGGGGGGGTGAGCAGAGCCAGCAGCAGACACGGGAGCGGGGGCCGTGCTCCAGGGGCGCCAGGGAGGGCACCCCTCCCCCCACCAGCCACTCGAGGCCCAGGGCAGGCAGCCGTGCCTGGCACCTTCTGACAAAGGAGAGAGGCTGCAGGCGGCCCCCAGCCCCCAGGCTCCCCCTGGGCCTGAACTGGCTGGCCCCTGGGAAAATGGAGCCCCCAGACGATGCCCTCCCTGCGTGGCGGTGATGGACCCGCCTCTGCCTGAGGGCCGGCCTCGGGGACCTCGGCGCGCAGCAGGCACTGTACTGCCTGGAGACAGAGAAGCTGCGAGGTCAGAGACTGCGGCCCCAAGGTAGAGCTGCAGAGCGGGTGAGACCCTCGAGGTGGAAGAGGCAGCTCCAACCCCGCCTGCCTGTCACAGGCCCCTGCAGAGGGCTCGCTGGGTCCGGAAGTGTACTCAGACTGTGAGAGATAGCCCCTGCTTCCCGGAGCACTGGTGTCCCTGTGATTAATGGACACACACGCGCTGATAAACAGTATTAACTTGTTCCTGGGTTGGAGAGATGCCACCTCGGGTCCTCACCGCGCTCACTCTGCAGACCGGGGCCCCCACCCCCCGGAGGCCCGTGGCCCAGCTCCTGCACAGGCTGGACGGAGGGACGGATGGAAGGACCTGGGCCTACCTGCCACCTCCCGGGACGAGGGCAGCCCCGCGGCGGCCTCCAGGTGGGCGGTGACGGGGCCGCCGGCCTCCAGGGAGCGGACGAGCTCCCGCAGCCGCGCACACTCCTCCTGCAGCTGCTGCTGGTCCTCTCGGAGTCGCTGCCGTGCCGCGCCAGCTGGGTTCAGGCTCAGGTGCAGCACCTTGGTCTTGCTCTGGTCGTAGTCACCCTGCGGGAGGGCCACAGGCAGGCGGTCAGAGCCCCCAAGGGCGAGCGCGAAGAGAAGCCAGCCCACAGGGTGCCCCCCATCTCTGGGGCATCGGCAGGAGGCAGCGTGCGAGCCCCCCGCTCTGATCCATGTCCCCCTGAGCATCGGCATCCAGTGTGTGCTTTCAGACACTATCCGCGAACGTCTGGGTCCTCACCAGCCTCGCAGGGACCCTCCTGCCCCAGGCTTTTCACACTGAGACCCGGCTTCTAAAATTCAAACACTTGAGAAAGCCATGACACTAAAGTGGAGTCCCCGCACGCCTCACTGTCATGGCTCCTGTTACTGACACACAACGCCAGACCTGAGCGCAGAAGGGGACGGCTGCGGGCAGAGCTGCTCTGGGGCCTGGTCGCCAGGAGCAGATGGTCAGTGAACGTCCACGCTGGATGGGTGCGCATCCCTGCAGGCATGTTACCCGGTGCACACGCCCAGGCCGTGCCCTGGAGGAGGCCTGGGCCAGCCCGGCCTCAGCTTCCTGCCACACGCATCAGGGAGTCCTCACCCCCGTGAGGCTCGCCCCTCATCCCCGTGAAGCTCACCCTCATCCCCGTCAGGCTCGCCCCTCATCCCCGTGAAGCTCACCCTCACCCCCGTCAGGCTCATCCCCCACCCCCGTCAGGCTCACCCCTCACCCCCGTCAGGCTCACCCCCTCACCCCCGTCAGGCTCGCCCCTCACCCCCGTCAGGCTCATCCCCCACCCCCGTCAGGCTCACCCTCACCCGTCAGGCTCGCCCCTCACCCCCGTCAGGCTCGCCCCTCACCCCCGTCAGGCTCGCCCCTCACCCGTCAGGCTCGCCCCTCACCCCCGTCAGGCTCATCCCCTCACCCCCGTCAGGCTCGCCCCTCACCCCCGTCAGGCTCGCCCCTCACCCCCGTCAGGCTCGCCCCTCACCCCCGTCAGGCTCGCCCTCACCCCCGTCAGGCTCGCCCCTCACCCCCGTCAGGCTCGCCCCTCACCCCCGTCAGGCTCGTCAGGTTCATCCCCTCACCCCCGTCAGGCTCGCCCCTCACCCCCGTCAGGCTCATCCCCCACCCCCCGTCAGGCTCGCCCTCACCCCCGTCAGGCTCGCCCTCACCCCCGTCAGGCTTGCCCTCACCCCCGTCAGGCTCACCCCCTCACCCCCGTCAGGCTCGCCCTCACCCCCGTCAGGCTCACCCCTCACCCCCGTCAGGCTCATCCCCTCACCCCCGTCAGGCTCACCCCTCACCCCCGTGAAGCTCACCCTCACCCCCGTCAGGCTCGCCCCTCACCCCCGTGAAGCTCACCCTCATCCCCGTGAAGCTCACCCTCACCCCCGTCAGGCTCGCCCTCACCCCCGTCAGGCTCGCCCCTCACCCCCGTCAGGCTCATCCCCCACCCCCATCAAGCTCACTGGCACCAAGTGAGGTCACCTAGAGTCACCCCAACAGCTAAGCACAGGCGGGGAGCAGACAGACCGCTGCTGAGTAAACCCCACCCTCAGTTCTGTCCCCGCCGTTTGGCCCAGAGTCCCCAGGAGAGGCAGCTCGGCTCTGAGGCCCCGGAAGTCAAAGGAGGAGCCGCGTGTCTCTGGCTGTCACTCCCTGAGCCCCTCTGACAAGCAGGAGCCCTGCAGGGCAGGCGCGAGGGGAAGGCCTGGGCCTCGGCGAGGGGAGCCCAGGGGTCTCCCCCAGGCGCGGGGAGAGAGGCACGCTGTGTCCCTGGCCGAGGGCCGTGGGCTGCCGGCCGGGCCCACCCGCCTCCCAGGGAGGGCCGCTGGGCCAGCTCAGTAGTTGTCTTCCTCCACTCCAACAGCGAGACTCCCTCTTGGGACACCCGACCTCCGCCTGGGGCCTCTGCCTACGGCTCCGTCCTCCACGGGCAGCAGCGGGAACAGCACCGTTACCCAGATCACCAAACCCCCGGGAGGTGGGGCAGGCCGGCAACATGGCTGTGCCGCAGAGCAGCCGCCCCAGCACGGGAATGAAGCTGCGAGGACACCAGCCCTCCAAGGCATCAGAGGCTTGTGTGGCCATTGCCAGCCAGCCCTCGCCAGCCTGCTAACTGTGGCCCTAAAAGGGAGGGGGCGTGTGGAGACGCTGCCAGCCCTTCTGCCCCAGGCACGGGGAGGGCCAGCAGAGGGCGGGGAGGTGGAGGGGCTGACGGCTGGCTCCCCGTGCATTTCTGAAAACCTTGTAAGAGCCTCAAAGAGACATGGTGTAACTCCGGTGAGTCACAGGCTGTCAGGCCGGAAGGGATCTTATTTCGTCCGATTCTCACAGCCTGGGAGACACAGCCAGGCATGGAGTCCGTCCACCCCGCATGCTCGGGCAAAGGCCCCGCGGCCAGCAGGGGGCGCCCGGGGACCCGCGTGTCCCACGGGCGCCGGGTCGGGGGTGCAGGGAGAAGACAAGCACAGACATGTTCTGCAAAGGGCCATGTTGGCACAGGCGGTGCTGGTCACGCCGTCTGTCCCCGCGGGGCAGCGACAGGGAAGGCAGGAAGGAGGGCAGGGAGCACCGTGCAGACCTTGAAGCTCTGCACAGGCAGCCGGGCGGGCACCGGGTGGGGGAGCGGCTGACCTGACAGCGGGTCAGGGCCGGGCCAGCACCTCCCGGCGGGACCACTGCCAGGAAGAGGTGCTGGACGGGGGGCACCCCCGTGCAGGAGCGTCGGACTGAGTCCTCACCTCACACTGCACGAAAGTGACCCCAGAGTGGATAAAGACCTAAGCATGAGAGCCAGTGTTGGCAGGAGACACAGGCACTGGGTTTGGTCTTGGATTCTTCCACATGAGACTAAAAACAAGGAACATGACACTAAAAACAAGAAAAACATACATTTTTCTTTTGAAAAATGTAGACACACTGGACTTCAAAATGAAAAACTTCTGTGCTTCAAAGCACACCACCAAGGAAGCGAAAAAAACAACACCCAGAGCAGGAGGAAGTACTTGTAAATCACTTCTCTGGTAAGAGACTTGATCCAGAACACATGAAGAGTTCCTGCAACTCGGTAACAGAGGGGAAAAAACAAAAGAAAACAAACTTATGTAAAAACGGGCAAAGGTCTGAACCAATCCTTCTCCAAAGAAGATATACAAACAGCCAATGAGCACAGGAAAAGATGCTGGACACCAATGTCATCAGCGATCAGGGACACCAGAATCGGAACCAGAAAGAAACATCACTTTGCACCTGCCAGGCAGGAATGACGAAGGCAGTCTCTGTGAGGACAGATAAACTGAGCCCTGCTGCTGCTGGGGCAGAAAATGGTGCTTCCTCCATGGAAACCAGTTCCTCAAACAACCAGACAGTGACCACGTGGTCTGGGCTTCCCAGGGGGCTCAGGGGTGAAGAATCCACCTGCCAATGCAGGAGACGTGGGCTGGATCCCTGGGTCGGGAAGGTCCCCCGGAGAAGGAAATGGCAACCCATTCCAGTGTCCTTGCCTGGGCAATACCATGGACAGAGGAGCCTGGTGGGCTACAGTCCACGGGGTCAGAGAGAGTCAGACACGATTGACAAAACCACCACCACCAGCACCACACGATCCAGCGAGTCTACACCCAGGGACACACCCGAGAGGAATAAAAACACACGTCCACAGAGAAACTTGTACACAGATGTTCACAGCAGCACCATCCACGTGTCCACCCACACCAGGGGGTATGACGCAGCCGTGAAGAGGAGCAGAGCGCCGACACCGGCTGCGACGCGAACGATCCCGGAAAACACTGCCCGGGGACTTCCCGCGCAGGGGCTCGCCGGGAACTAAGATCTCACACGCCCCGGTGCGGCAAAACGGGAAAGAGAAAAAACCGCGCTCGGGGGGCGAAGCCAGTCACAGACCACACACACGCCGCCACTCGCGTGACTGTCCCGGCAAGGACAGCTCCAGGCGCAGAGAGCAGAGCAGCGGCTGCTGGAGGCGGGAGGGGGCGGGGCGCGCAGGGCGACGGCCAAGGGCCTGCGGGGTTCCCTCCTGAGCGGATAGGATCGTTCGCAATCTGTGTGGTGATGGCTGCTCGCTACCTGTGAAAGTATGAAACCCACCGAACCGCACGCTTCACACGGGCGAGCTCTGTGGTGTGTAAATCGTATCTCAATAAAGCTGTTTTTAAGAAAGAGATGAAAGAAGAGAGGAAGAACACACAGCAGAACGCGTGCGGGCGCTCCATCCGCCCTGAGAGCCTGCCCGGCACCAGCTCCTCCTCCATGCGCCTGCCTGGCCTGTGGGCAGCGTGAATGGGGCGGAGCCCTCCGGGGGCGCTGGGCCGGAGGGAAGCGGTGCTGGGCTGGGGCTTGGCCCGGGGTGGGGGTTGGGGGACGCGGGTCCACAGCGGGGCTGACCCTGGCTGGCACGGCCCAGGACCTCGGGTGTGGACACGGCCCTGCCTGCGGGTCTCCTCGCGCCTACACGACCCACGGCCCGCAGGTCAGGGTGGAGGTCTTTAGCGCTGCCCCTGACTGAGGCTGTCCCAGCTTCCTCTCAAACCACCTCCCAGTCACAGGCCCCCACGCAGCCAGGACTCCAGGCTCAGCGACACGCTTTCCAGACCCTGGTCCTCAGGGCAGGTCTGCGCGTCTGGCTTGGCAGGAGGCAGGCCAGTCCACCCAGCTCAGGCCCATACCACCTGGGTCCAGCTGGACTTTCGGGGGGCTTCCTGAGGTGCCTCTGGGGGACCAGGCACTCGAGACAAGGTTATGACAGCGCCTCGGGGCTGGGGTCGGCCACAGGCCCCAACGCCTGCACCCTCCCACAGGGCACTCAGAAGTCAAGGAAAGTCACTCTGCTCAGAGGACGGGGGCTGCGGCAGCTGCTCCCCCAGGAGTCTGACCCGCCTGGGGACGGAGGAGCACCACAGACCATGGGGCCACTGTTCCCAGGTGCCTGGGAGGACTGGCCCAAGGCCCAGCTGGACTGCACACAAGCTGCTACCCAGTCAGCCTCCCTCACAGGCCCGACGAGGCCGCCACGGGTCAAAGGCCCACAGGACTGGGTGCCCAGGCTGGGGGAGGAGGCATCAGGGCTCAGGGCACCTGGGCTCTGCTTTGCACCCTCTCCGGGAGCAAGGAGGCCCTCCCCTCCCTCTTGTCTGTCCCTCCTTCCTTCCCTGTGGGCTGCACGGTGCCTGGGAGAGGAGGTGCTCACAGCCAGCCAGGGGCAGGGGTGCCACCCTTCACCCCGGGCATGGTTGGAGGCACAGGGGCCCCGTGGCACCCTGACGGGCATTGGGGCATCATGGGACCGTGACGGGCACTGGGGCCTGGTGGCACTGTGAGGGGCATCGGGGGCTGGCACCACTAAAGCAGATGGGAGGGTGTGAACAAATCTGCTGATATCTGCGACTAGATGACGGCTCTGAGGAAGAAAGGGGAGAAACGGCTGTAATCTTCTGCTAAAAATTTGTTGCCTTGTTTGATTCACAGCTGAGGAAACTGTTGAGACGCTGACGGGAATCTCAAAAGGAAAAGTTCTGAGCCTCTCTTTGATGCGTGGGTGCAATTACCGGCAAACAAAAACTCCCCCTCACCGGGAGCGGAGGCCTGTTCCCGTCCAAGACCGCAGGTGGGCTCAGGGCAGGCTGCAGAGAAGCTCCAGCCCCACCAGGGTCCTCGGGGGACTGAGAGTTTCTCAGGATACAGGTGGGGTCTCGAGTCCGCAGAGGACCGGGCCTGCCCGACAACCACAGGCCCAGGCAGCAGGGCTGGGCCTGAGCAGGGCTCCTCCCGGGGGCCCCGCAGCCCACTTGCAGCCTGCAGGTCACGGGGGTTTCCTTCTCACGCTCAGATTCTGGGCAAGCTGTGACGGACGGCCAGGGCCCCTGCGTCCGAGCCTTGGAGCTGGCCTCCTGAGCCCCATGCACCTGCCTCATTGCCGTCAGCAGTCACGTTCTGCCCTGCCCTGCGGGCTGCCCAGGGCGTCTGTCCTCCAGGGCCTCGGCTTCCATCCGAGGAAGTGGGAGGGCAGTGAACCTGACCTCTAAGGGCCTTCTCAGCCTAGCGCCCGGGAGACCAGGATGGGGGGGCAGACCCCCGGGACCCCTGTGGGCCGTGAAGGACTGTGACAGCCGGGGAGGGGGCCTGCTGTGCCTGCTAAGAGACCCTGCTGGCAGGAGGTAGGGATGCGCTGAGAATTAAAAAGCACAGTTAAGTAACCACCGATCCTCATGCATATTTATGAATCACCCGACTTGAAAACTGAATCAATACCTCTCCCCGCTGCAGGAAGCTCAGCTCAGGGAGAAGGGCGGGAGCTTCAGGGTCCCGCCGAAGCTGAGGGGCAGGGTGAGCCAGACCTCAAGGACAGGGACGCTCAGCCCTCCAGGCCCCGCCAGCCTGCACGCCCGCCTCTGTGAGCCCAGGACCCGCGCGCCCTGCCGCCCGTGGGCTCCGTGACCTTGGGCGGGTCCCTCGGGCGCTGGCTTCACGTCCGACATGCCGTGTGGGCCGGTTTCCTTGGCGCTTGGTGGCTCACCGGACGCTGCCCAGCTCTGAAGCTGGGGGCACCCAGCAGGCCAAGCCTCGAGACTGAGTGCTGGCCGAGGGTGGAGAGCCTGCGGCGTCAGCTGTGGGCCACGTAACTGCAGGCCAGACCCTACAGACCCCCGGCACCAAGCGCCAGAGACTCTCGCGGCCACCGAGCAGGTCACGAGAGGGGTGAAGAGAGAGGGCCTGGGCTGGAGGCAGGAGAGCCGCGGGCAAGGAGATGGCCTGCCGTCTGGGGACCAGCCTCCTGCCGTGGGCCAAGAGAAGCGGGCGCTCTCAAACCCCTGCTCTGGGGCACCACAAGCCAGGGGCCACAGGGGCCGAGGCCCCGCCCCCACCTGCTCCATTTCCCGAGGCCCCGCCCCCACGCGCTGGCCCCGCCCCCACGCTCCGTTTCCCGAGGCCCCGCCCCCACGCCCTCGTTCCCGGAGGCCCCGCCCCCCAGGGCCCCCCAGGACCAGGCACTCCCACTCCTGTGGCCGAGGCTCCTCACAAAGAAGCCGGCTGTGGGGTCGCCATCCAGGGGAGTGTGCTCGCCGCTGCCCAGCCCTGGGGACCGGCCGCTGGAGCCGAGGGGCGGGGTGGGAGCGGGCCGCCAGGCCCCAGGTCCGGTGTGAGCTGGGGCGCAGGCAGGATGGGCCGTGGGAGTGGCGTCACCAGGCCGACGCCCGTGGACGGCCCTTCTCACGTCATCCTCCCCGGACAGTCCCGCCAGCGCCAGGGAGCCTTGCAGGGAGTTTATCTGCCACTGGCCACGAGGCGCCGCGTGTGCCTGAGACACGGGTGAGCTTGCAGGCTGCCTGTGGTTGCGGCCAGAGTCCCCTCGGGGGCCGTGGAGCCTGAGGAGGGGCATTCCCGTCAGGGCCACTACTCGTCCTGTGGACAGCAGCCCCTCTGCTCACACGGACCCCCGGTGAGAGGGTGCAGCCCCTCGGCTGGCGTTCTGTTGCAAGAAACACAGACATCCCTGCTCTGGTTCTGAGATGACCAGGCTGCTCGGAGACTCAATTTGCTCATCTGTAAAATGGGGACTCTGCTCACCTTCCCAGGTCTGGAAAGATCAGAAAGTCAGTGGATGTGAAGACAGTCATAAAGGCAACGCAGCTTTGCTGAGTGTCCCGTTGTTACCTGTGATGACTGTGGAGCAAAAGCCAGGGTTAATCCTGACGGGCGTGTATCACACCTGCCGGATGTGGCCAGTGTGCCCCTATCTGAGGACCCAGGCCTTTCTGGAGTTACGAGAATACGGCGCAGGAAAGCACCCATGCAAATCTGACCCCCAAGGAAGGCAGAGCGGGGACAAGGCCCGGCCCAAGGCTGCAGCGCACGGGTGGGGAGCACTGCCTCCCATCTCAAGTCACCCCCACGTTTGCCCCACCCAGGTGCTGGCAGAGGGACGCGGGACAGAAGACGGAGGTGTCCAGGGACCTGAGAGGGGACACCAGGTCACTTCTGCGTGGCTGCAGCAAGGTCCCCACCCAGCGGGCGGACACCGAGTCAGAGCCAGGCCACAGGGACTCGAGATGCTCGGTCCTTAGTCTCATCAACCTGCCCCAGATCCTGGCTCTTTCGGGTCCAGCAGTGTGGCTCTGCAAGCTCATGGGACCTCTGACCCAGCTGTGCTGTAGAGAGCCGAGGACTGCCCAGGTCTCGCTGGGCAGGTGAGGACCAGGAAAAGTGAGGACAGAGCAGGGGTGCTGCAGAGGCCGGAAGCCCTGGCACACGTGGTGCGCTGCCCCTGTGGCCCCGCGCTGCCCATGCGCAAGATCACAGCCCCGATCCCTGGCTCCAAGCAGCAGACACAGGGAGGTTGGCGGAGCCAGTTACAGGATGCTAATCGCCCACGACCCCCATGCGGAGTCCTTCAGAAGGTGACCTGCTGTGAGAGAGGCTTGTAAACAGCCTGCAGGGAAGCCACGAAAGACAACCCTCACCGTCGGGCGGCGGCCACTGCGGCTGAAGGCCAGCTGTAGGCCCTGGGCCCTCCCAGCGCCCCCCACCCCGATCACCCTCCCAGGCCACCCTGCAGGGAGACTCAGGGCTGCAGTGCAGCAGATGCAAGGCTGGGGAGGTACAGCACAGCGGGTAAGATGGCCAAGCTGCCCCCCAGCTAACAAGGCCCCACACTCCTGTCCACAGACTGGGCTGCCCCCTAAGCTGCTACTGCATCAGGGCAGTGCTCACAGCTGGGACACTGGCCACCCACCTGGGCACCCAGGGCCACGGCTCTCGGGGGAGGGATGGGGGAGGCCGGGGGAGGAGAAGAAGGTGGGACACGCCTGCGGCAGCCCCTGCCCTCCCACAGTGATGGCCCTCCGAGCCTGCTGACCAAGTGACCTGTGTCCCAGCTGGAAATCAGGCACCTGGGCTGCCAGATCTCCCAGTCACAGACAGCAAGCGGCAGGAGGCGCCCCAAATCCGCCCTGAGCCGCGGGAACTGGCAGTGGGGGTGTCCGGTCAGGCTGGCGGCTGCAGGACCAGCTGGGGAATGGGAGGGCCTGGCTGCGGGGCAGAAGAGGGCAGGGTGTCCAGCACCCACGCCCCTCACCACAGACACGGGCTGTGCTCCTCCCGCCAGGCCTCTGAGCTATAACAGAAGATGTTCAGCAAAGCCAGTAAGAAGTTTTCGGAACTGTGATAAAATTCGCCGCCTTAACTATTTTTAAGTGTGTTGTTCGGTTTAAGTGCATTCAAGCTGCTGTGCAGTCGTCAGCACTGTCCACCCACAGGCCTTCCCAAGCCGAGGCCCCCTCCCCAGGGCTCTGCCCCTCAGCCCCTGGCCCCACTCTCTGCCTCCTGTTTCTGTGACCCTGGCTCCTCCAGGGACCCCACACAGGTGGAATCACACAGTGTCTGTCCTTCTGTGCGAGCTTCCCGGTGGGGTGGACATAGACCCTAACAGAGTCTCAGCGACATCCTCCCGGAGGAGGGCGAGACCAGGAGACCCGACCCCTAGACCCTCACGCTCTCGGTTCACGACATCCAGCAAGTTCTAAGCTGGCTGGGGGAGAGGGAGCTGGATATGCTGATCCCAAAGTTCATATAAAAGTGAACAAGAGAAAACCCTGATAAACAAAGAGTTGGGAGCAGCAGGACACCGAGCCCCAGCCTCGACCTGACCCGGGGCATTGGGTGCACGAGGGGGCTGATCTCACGCCAATGAGGAAAAGACAGGCTTTCAGGAAGTGGTCCAGGGGTACCAGGAGGAGCCCCTCCCAAAACCACGCCTCCCACCTAATAAAAAACCCAAACCAGATTCCAAATCCGTCAGATTTATGTAAAAAATGAAACTGCCCCAGAAAACCAGAAGATACCATGAGAGAATTCTTTACTATCTGGACATGAGAAACGTAAAGATATGAACAAAAACCCAAAAGCTAAAAAGGAAAAGGTGATAAATGCATCTGTAATAAAATAAATCTAAAAGCCAAAAACTTCTGCTTGGTTAAAAAAAAAAAAAGGGAAAACAGCACAAACATAAAAGTCAAAAGACAAATGATAATTAGAAAAACATATTCACAACTTAAAACATCCTTAATATACAAAGAGCTCCAAGAAACCAACAAGAAAAGGACCAACAGACCATTTGAAAAATGAACCAAGGACATCAACACACACGAACACATTTAAAAATCCTCACTCACAGGTGATAAAGGGACTGACAGTTCCAACTACCCTGTTTTCACCCCCTGGGCCAGAGAGGTCCGGAGGCCTGCTGTCTGGGGCAGGGGGTCCGCACCCTCACGGCGCAGCCGTCGCATGACCGTCGGTGCTGCTGTCGCAACCCACGCAGGTTCCTGCCAACCCTCTCTTCTGGGAGTCTCTCCCACACACAGACACATGCATGGCAGAGGCGTGAGCAAAAGGATGTATGCCATGGCAAGGTCGTGATCACGTTCCTGGTAACCGGCAGGATTAAAGCATCATAACACACGCAAGCAGACGTGCCATGTGTTGTGTGAAACTAACAGGACACACGCATCTGTGGGGAGAACCCCCCAAACGCAGAGAGACGAAAGCATCAGGAAGTGTGAAGACGGGCTGAGTTTACAGGGGGTGGGGGGGGGGTGGGCAGTACAGACTCACATTAGGGGGAGCAAACCCACCAGCTCCAAGAAGCTACATAGGAGAGGAGCCGGACGAGAGCCTCACGTGCACCTGGCCTGATGCTCGCAGCCCTGGGCGCTGGCTCCCCCGACACAAAGGAGCCAGGACCCGGGAAGGGAAGCGTCCACCCAGAGCCCCGGTCTGCAGGTCAGGAGCTCACACCTGGACATGCGTCCTCCGGAGCCCACCTCCGGGGCGCCCTGCCCGTGTCACCACGTGCGCCTTGGAGTTCCTGTGCCCCAGGAACACTGGCTGCAGTCAGGCTGGGTCGCTGCACTCGGCTCAGTGCCCGGCGGAGGGGTGATGCCAGAGCTGCCCGCCCGGGACCCCCTACCACAGGCAGGCAGGGCGCACGGCACACGGCTGCTCACGGCCCGGGGAGGGCAGCTGGCTGGAGGGCAGCCTGGTCTTGACACCACAGAGCTCCGGCTTGGCCAGGACGGGGGTGGGGCGGCAGGATGCAGCCGGCCCGGTGGGCCTCATACAGGCTTTCAAGGCAGACCAGGGCTGCTGGCCAGGGAGGTCTGGACCTCCGCTGGGGCAGTGCAGCCGGCTTGCGGTGGGGGGCATGATCGTGTCACCTCCCGCCATGCAGCAGATGGGTGGCTTCTGCGTGCCAGGCTGCCTCTGCTCGGGGGGAACAGCACGCCCACCTCAGTGCCCGTGAGTGTTGAGTGAGAGCAGGAGCAGGTCAGGCCAGTGGTGCGCCCGGGTGCGGCCAGGAAGGGGCCAGGGCCACAGCTGAGGGAGGGGCTGGTGTGTGCAGAGCCGTGGCTGCGCCGTGGCTGCGCCGTGGCCAGTCCACACCCAGCGTCGAGGGACCAGACGTGCAGAGCGACAGCAGCCTGCAGGGCTGGGGGTGGGGCGAGCCTGGGCCACGAGGGACACAGCTGGCCTCGCCAGGGACAGCCTCGGGGGCTCACCCCACCCGGCACCAGGCGCCACGGCCTGCAGGGTCCTGCCCCCGCCAGGGAGCAACGCCCAGAGAGCATTCCAGAAGCACGGGCAGCAGACCGTCAGGAAATAACCTATCTAGTCGGGGACAGGACACGCTCAAGGCCCAGGAGGACCCAAAGGCGAGACAGGCTCCGAGAAGCAGAGCCTGGACCGGCTGTAGGTTCAGGGCTCCTGGCCAGTGAGAACCGGTGAGGGAGGGACCTCGGGTCCAAGGACTGACCCTGGCGGGGGGGGGAGGGCAGGCGGAACCTGCAGTCGAGGGGCCAGTGGGGCTCGGGTCTGCTGCATGGGGAGTGGGTGGGAGCCGCGGGCAGCGAGGCGTGAAGGCTGTCCCCCTTGCAGCCCGCCCCCGGTTACAGCCCTGTCCCCCTACCTGCCCCCCGTATCCCGGAGAGGAGGCCAGGCTGGGGGCCGCTGTGATTAGATGGGGTCAGAGGCGAGGGCAGCGAGGCATGAAGAGCAGTGAAGGCTGCCCCTCCCGCAGCCGCCCCCCCACACCCCGGCCCCCGTATCCCAGAGCAGGAGGAGGCCAGGCCAGGAGCCGCTATGATTAGACGGGGTGGGAGCCGGGCAGTTTCCTCCACACGTTCTCCACTCACAGGGAACCCGGCAATTTTCTACCCACTCCATTTCCAAAAAAGACAGTCAGTGTAAATGTCACCGGGCTGCAGTCAGGCCCCTTCCTGAGCACAGCTTCCCCCTCACCACCACGACCGGAAGCAGGTGGGGCGGGGACGTGAGGGGACGCTCCCGCTCGGGGGGCTTCTCCCACCCCCTCTGAGCGACGGTGGGACGGGGGCTCAAACCCCAAAGATGAATTCTGCCTAATTACGCGCGTGCTGAGGCATTTAGAGGTACAGATGTTTGCAATTTGCTTTAAAATGCGTCAAGAAGAGAGACAGGACTAATGGAAGGAAGGGGCGGACAGGTGCGTCACGGCGGCCGAGGGAGAGTGTCCCCAGCAGGGGGGACACGGGGTGCTCACGGAGAAACTCTTGCAACTTTGCTGTATGTCTGACCACGTCTGCAACGTCGGGAAACAGGTAGGGCTGCGTCAGCACGCTGGCTCCACTCCTGGGACCCAGGGGAGCCACAGGGCCCGAGGCCTCCTGCCCGCCTGCGGAAGGCTTGCTCCTCACCGGAAGGGGCCCTGCTGGGGGACCAGTGGCCATCAGGCCCAGAGCTGCAGTGTGTCTGACCCTCGGGCCGCTCCCCAGAGCGCCAGGTGGCTCGCTGGCCGACAGCCCCAGACGTGGCCCACGATGTGGACACACAGGGCACCATCGAGGTGACGCTGTCACGAAGAGCAGTGACCTCGGCGGAGCAGTGCTCCTGGCTGGAGGTCACCAGGCTCTGCACCACAGCCGGCAGGAGGTGGGGTCAGCTCCACGTCCCGGCCAGCAGACCGAGACCAGGGCCACCACCATGGAGGGGCAGGACCAACAGCAGGCCCCGGGCCCACTGCTGAGGAGGGCGCTGGGCACAGCCAGGTGGGGGCAGGGCGGGGCGCCACAGGCCTGGGGCACCGGGAGTGTGACCCGCAGAGTCTGGTTCCCAGAGGACCCCCGCAGCTTCAGGCCCAGAGTTTCAGGGGGTCTGCTCGAGAGCAGCCTGTATCAGAACATCCCGCCTTCACAAAACAGCCAGGCGTGTCTGGCTCCTGCGGCCTCAGTCCTGCCGTCGCTAAGCAGGGCTCGTCTCCCTGATGGCTGCCTACTTTAGGGACACGCGGGTCACCCCAGACGCAGTGGGAAGAGCCGACAGCCCCAGAAGACCGGGACAGGCCACATGGCACAGAATGAGTGGCCAGGAGCCCGCCTGGCACCATCGCCCAGCCCTGCCAGGCACCAGCGGGCAGACGGGCAGCCACGCACTCGGCTCTGAGCAGTAACTGGAGCGCGTGCCTCACCAACCAGCTGTGAACTAATTACAAGAAGTTCTAACTAGTCGACTCCCTCTCCAAGCATATGTTCCCAATTAAGTCAAACTGCAGCTGATTTTAATCAATCTTCCTTGAAGCAGCCCGCCGTGAAGACTCTTCCAGGGGAGAGGGGAGGGGGGCTGCATCAGGAGCAGGCCGGCAGCGCCACAGACAGACACAAGCTGGGGGGCGGTGTGCCGAGCCACCCCCAGCCTGCATCCCCCGCCCTGACCCGGACTCTGGTCCGCAACGCTGCGGTCACATGGACCAAGCCTGGGGCCAGCCAGGCCACCTGCAGGGCGCCTGCCTCTCCTGCGGCCTCCATGGCCCAGGGACCAGGTCTCTGCCCTCACAATGGTGTGGCCACACATGGCCCCTGAGCCCTTGTCAGCCACTCCTGTTATCCCCCACGGGGGCTCATCGCCCCCCATTTTATAAAGGACGTGCTGGGGACTCAGATGGCAAAGCACGACACGCCTGAGACCACCCAGCCGAGGAGGAGGGCTCCAGCTGAGGTCTACAGACGCAGATGCCCCAGCCCACGGGGGCCCGCCTGGGGCCCAGGAGGCTGGACGTGCTCGACATCGTGGACCCCAGCCCCCGCACCCACTGACTGACCGTGCTCACTGCACCTCTGTCCTGGTCTGACCCCCGACACCCGCAGCGGGGCCGCGGCGGCACCTCGTGACTGTCGGCTTCAGCAGGACTGGCTAAGCCCTGTCCCAAGGCCCGGGAGCTGTCAGCCATGACCTCGGGCGCGCTTGACCCACCGCGGCCACTGACGGGCAGCCGGGGATTCACCTGCCAGCAGCCGCCCCGCGTCAGGACTGCGGCCCAATTAAAACCGAGCGAGATGACAGGTCCGGAGCTGAACACCGACCAGCGCGGCTCCCGGCACCGTGCTCCATCAAGGATGTCACGTCTCCCGTCTCCAGGAATCGGGAATAAAAAAGAGATTTGATTTGCCTCTAATAGGTGTCAAGACAAAAATCAATGGCCTGTCCAGAATCTGGGTAATCACAGACCTGCAGGTTTCTTGCCTGAGAACAATTTAGACAGGAGGATAAAAATGAAAAAGTAACACTGCAACAGTGTAAACAGCTACGGGCCCTCACAGCTGCAGGCTGACCGGGACCCTCTGCTGGGCCTCTGCCCCCGGGAGCACGGCCAGCATACCCGCCACGGGCGCCGCAGGGGCTCTGCAGGGAGCGGTCGGGAAAACAGGCTGCGCATCAACGAAGCATACGGGGCTGGAGGTGCTGGGGGGCGGCAGCGCGGCCCGAGGCGGGGGTGCCCACCACGGGCTCGGGACCCGAGCCCTCAGCCAGCGAGGGCGTCTGGAGGGGACAGGCCCCCGGGTCAGTCTGGCCCGTTCACCGGGAAGTGGACGGCTGTGGCGCGGGAGCCTCGCAGGAGGGTGGGCGCGCCTTGGACAAACTCACCTGCAGGGTGAGCCGCTCCAGCTGCGCCTCCAGCGCCTTCTTCTCCTCCTCCAGGCGACTCCGCTCCGCTTCCAGCTCCTCAACCTTCAACCTGCGAGGGGAGCAGACCGTGACGGAGGCCCACTGCAGCACGGCCTCTGGGCAGGGAACAGGGAAGGGCCATGACACGGTTAAATAGGCACTTGTGAAAATATGACACAGGGAGGGGACAGCCAGGAACAGCCCTGAAAACACAGCAGGGGGTGGGGGTGAGCACAGTGTCTATGGGGGGCGCTGACCGCGACGCTGGGGGGCAGGGGGACTAATGGGGGGCGGAGGGGGTGCTGACCGCAACGCCAAGCGGACAGGGAGACTAACGGGGGGCAGGTGGGGTCTGTGTGCCCTGTGCCCACTGGTCCACCCCACACGTGGGACCACACCCTGGGGAGGACTCGAGAATCAAGAAAAGGACCAAACTCCATGAAAACACAGAAAAGACACACAACATGGGCTGTGGATGTGGCTGGGGCTGGGGGCCACCAGGGCAGGGTGCAGACACAGGCGCTCTCGCCCCGAGGGCCCAGAGGCCACGCAAGCCCGGGGCGGCGGCAGGCGCGCAGGTAGGCCTTCGCTGTTGTGAGAAGGTGGCTGTTTCTGTCTTCATGTTTTACAGAAACTGCGCTGATATAGTTTAAAATAAACAAGTGCTTGGGGGCTCCCTGCTGGTTCAGTGGTGAAGACTCCGCCTGCCAACGCAGGAGACGTAGGTTCGATCCCTGATCCGGAAGGATCCCACGGGCTGTGGAGCAACGAAGCCCGTGCGGCCACGGCTCCTGAGCTTGCGCTCTAGGGCCCGTGTGCGGCAGCTACTGAAGTCCGCACTCCACAGAGCCCGTGCCCTGCACAGGAGAGGCCGCGGTGACGAGAGGCCGTGCGCGCGACGACAGAGAGACCCGCTGCTCGTCACAACTAGAGGAGAGCTGGTGTGCAGCAATTAGACCCAGCACGGCCGAACGTAAATAAATAAAATGAAAAATAAAAAAGTGCCCAGGAAGCAGGGCCAAGCGTTGACACAGGGCGAGGGACACAGCCTCTCCCACCAGCAGGGTGGAGGACTCACGCCCCATGGGTCATTCAGGAAGGTCGACTCGGGAGTGGGAGGGTGATTTTCTTCAGACAGAACTGCTCCAGAATGGCCTCACAAATCAACAAAAGTGAGATTGGAAGGGACCAAACTCTTTCCAAGGGGCCTAACTGTACCTCTGAAAAAAGCACCAAGATTTATAGGGACACAGAAACGTTCAGAACCCAACAAGCTGACACACACGGTCTGCCGTCAGTCAGAGGTTACCGGGCATTGAAAGAACTAGGAAAACATGACCCACAATGAGGAGCATAACCAAGAAAGAACTACACAGGCATTAAATCAGCATCCATGGACATGAAAAGTTATTAAAAGCTCCTGGAATAAAGGCACGTTCCATTGGGTGGGAGCTGCAGTGTCTGAGATGAAAAACACTGGATGGGATTCATGATGGATGAGACTCTGCAGGACAAAAGTTTAGTGCACTTGAAGACAGGGTGATAAAAACTACCATGGTGGCACAGGGAGGAAAATCAATCTTCAAAACCGGAGAGAGCAGCGTGAGCAGTGGGGCAGCTTCATGAAGCAGGATTTATGTGTAACTGGAGTCCCCGTGGGTCGGGGGGGGCGGGGTACAGAAAAATACTGCAGAAGGGTCCAAATGTGATCAAAGTATAAAGCCACTGACTCCAGAAGCCACACAAATCCCAGCACAAGAAAGATAAGCAAACAGCCCCAATGCATGGAACAATGTGGGTGCTTAAAACCAGTGCTAATAAGGAGACCCTACGAGCAGCCACAGGAAGGAAATGCTACCCACGGAGCAACACAGCAGATTTCTCAGCAGAGAAACGCAAGTGAGAAAGAGGAGAAAAATCTATCAAATGCTGGAAGAAATGAAAAATGTCAACCTAGAATTCTATTCCCAGTGAAAATATCTTTCAAAAAACAAAAGCAAAATGAAGATGTTCTCAGGCACAAAGAAGCAGAGGATTTATCCTGGGCCGGCCTGCCCCGCAGGGAATGTGATGGGAAAGCCTCCAGGCGGAAGGGGAGAGGACCCACCGAGGCGGGAGCAGCAAAACTGGCTTCATGCTATTTAAATCTTTAGAAAATACCTAAATCACTGTTTTAAAAAGAGATTAAACAAAACCAATAAAAACATACTGGGGTTTAAGTCCAGATAAAATGTGTGACAGCCAGAACACAGGGCTGCATGACAGAGGCAAGCAGCTGTAGACTGCACGCTGCATGTGAAGAGGCATCTGTCACT
The DNA here is from genome assembly GCF_910594005.1 of Cervus elaphus. Classification (NCBI taxonomy): domain Eukaryota; kingdom Metazoa; phylum Chordata; class Mammalia; order Artiodactyla; family Cervidae; genus Cervus; species Cervus elaphus. The sequence goes on along the minus strand of NC_057824.1, from coordinate 54,625,910 downwards.
GGGAGGCAGATGGGGATAAGTGAAGGGTGAGCGTTAAAAACCCAGGCAGCCACTAAGAAAAGACAAAGCGACAACTAATAGGCCGAAAAGGGAAATAAATGGTATCATAAAAAAACATGCAAATAGTTCAAAGGAAGTCAGAAATACAGGAAAACGGGAATGGAGATAGGACAAACAGAAAAGAAAATAAGACAAGGTCAAAGGTAACCACACAATGATCACATTAAATGTAAATGCTCTAAACACCCCCAATTAAAAGGCAGAGAGAGGGACTGCCCTGGTCCAGAGGCTAGGCCTCTGTGCTCCCAATGCAGGGGCCCAGGCTTGATCCGTGGTCAGGGAACGAGATGCCACGCGTCACAACTAAAGACCCCACACGCCACAGCTGAGACCTGGCGTGGCCACATATATAAATGAGTATTTTAAAAACAATATTAAAATAAAAAAAGGTAGAGAGAGGATCCAGTGGACGGAAAGGCAGCCCCCAGTTAGACGCCCCGGACAAAGCAGCAGAGAGTGGGCAGCGGCAATGCTGGGGCGGGGCTGGAAGGCAGGAGACAACGTCATTAGCTCTCAGGGGGCGTGGCCGAGTGCTTAGGAACGGGGCACTGTGGAGTCCAGGGGGCCGATGAGCGCAGTGTTCAAAGGGCTTCCTGCTTCCTCCTGTTTACAATGGAAGTGAAGCGGGAACTGTGCACAGCGTGTCACCCCTGACCTGATGCCCAAAACTCAGGCATCTTCCCCAGAGCCAGCCCATCAGCCCATCAAGGGATTCACCAGACACACGTGGGCTGGGACTGTGCAACGGGCCACCTGCAGGCCCTGCAAAGTGGCGGAAAATAAAACCAAGAAATGGAGGTGCTGATAATGAGGGACAGGGACGAGCTATGTGGCCCACTCGGTGCTACCCACACAACCCTCCTGTAAACCAACAGTCATCCTGAATCACCGCCACCAGCTGGACAAGGGGAAGCAAGGGAAGAAAGGGGCAAGGAGGGAAGGATGGACGCTGGGGTGGCTGGACAAAAGAGACTTCAGGGGAGATGTCTAGACAGTGGCTGCCCAAAAAAGAGGCATTTCAAAAATGTAAAACCGTTTATTCACCAAGAAGACACAATAACCATAAATGAACATGCTCCTAAAAGCAGAGCTTCAAAACACATGAAACGGAAAATGACAACTGGAAGGAAAAACAGACAAATCCACAAGTATGTTTGGAGATGTCAGAGCTCCTTGCCAAGGAGTTAAACCTGTGGACAGATGCTGAGCAAGGACCCGCAGTCCACCAGGACTTCACAGAACGTTCCACCTGACACTGTGCAACACACGCTTTTCTCGAGTACAGACAGAACGTTCTCCAAGACGGAGCATATTCCTGGGACATTAATAAACACTGGCAAATTAAAAAATGAAAACTATACAAACTAATTCACGGACTATAATGGAATTTAAACCAGGCATCCATAACAGAAGGGCTTCCCTGGTGGCTCAGTGGTAAAGAACCTGCCTGCCAATGCAGGAGACACGGGTTCAATCCTTGGGTTGGGAAGATAAATCTCCTGGAGAAGGAAGTGGCAACCTATTCCAGTATTCTTTCCTGGGAAATCCCATGGACAGAGGAGTCTGGTGGGCTATAGTCCATGGGGTTGCAAAAGAGTTGGACACGACTTCGTGGCTGAACAACAAAAACAGACAAGAGGGAAGTATCGACGCCCTGGAAAACGCAGCAGCACACCAGAATAACACTGCTGAAGGGAGACGATGGGATCAGAGAACATCTGTGATGAAGGAAAGTGAGAACACGACAGACCTCAGGTGCGGGGCCAGGTGTGGGGCGCAGCTGAAGCAGTGCTTAGGGAGAAATCTGTAGCCTTAAACACTTACATTATAACAGGAAAACCTCAAATCAGCAATCCAAGTTCCCACCCTAAGAAACTAAAGAAAGAAAAAAGGGAAAAGTACACCCAAAGCAAGAAGAACTAATAAAGCGCAGAAATCAATGAGACAGGAAAACAATGAGAAAAATGAAAGAAATCTGACACTGTTCCTCTGGAAAGACCAATTAAATTGTGAGGCTCCGGCGGAAGAGGCCAGGCAGCAGCGCCAGGAACGGGGGAGCCCACCCTGGGCCCTGCAGACACACACGGGAGCCACGCGGGCGTCCGCATGGACAACTGCCTGTGGCCCAGCCACATCGCCCACACAAAACCCGCAACCCAGCCTTCAGAGGCCTTCCACAACAGAAATATCCAGGCCTACGTGGTTTCACAGGGTGCAAACATTTAATGAAGAAATAATGCTAATTCTACACAATCTCATCCAGAAAAAAGAAGGAATAATTCCCAGCTTGGCACAGGAGGCCAGCATTACGCTCGAAGAGAAACAGATGAGGACAGAAAATAAACAAAACCCACACACCCGTATCCCTCATCAACGAAAACATCATCAACAAAACATGAGCAAGTTGAGTCCAGCAATACGAAAGAACAGTGACAGCCAAGGAGACTTATCTTGTGATGTCAGACTGGTTCAATATTGAAAAATAAATCAATATAAACTACCATATTGGCAGCTCAAAGAAGAAAAAACACAATTGTATCAATCCGTGGAAAAAGAAAGGATTTGACAAAGTTCAACATCTGTTCATGACAAACCAAGAATAAAAGACCGATCAAGAATGGAAGAGAACTCCTACATCCTGATACGCATACAAAAACCTACGACTAACATCATTCTCAATGGCAAAAGACTAGGAGCTCCCTCAAGACCAGAACAGGGCAGACACTCCAACACCAGCCTGGAAGTCTTAACCTTTGGTTAACCTCCGGCACACTGCTCGGAGAAGACGTGAAACTGACACAGACAATTTATGAAAGTCGCTCAGTCGTGTCTGACTCTTTATGACCCCGTGGACTGTAGCCCGCCAGGCTCCTCTGTCCATGGGATTCTCCAGGCAAGAACACTGGAGTGGGTAGCCATTCCCTTCTCCAGGGGATCTTCTCGACGCAGGGGTCGGACCTGGGTCTCCCGCACTGCTGGCGGATTCTTCACCATCTGAGCCATCAGGGAAGCTCAGATAATTTAGAGACAGGAGTATCTGCGCAGTGAGACCCCAAGGAATCAACCAAAAATAAACACCAAAAACCCTCACAGGACTGAAAAGTGAATTTGGTAAGGTACAGGATATCAGATGAACAACTCAAGAATCAGTCACTTCTATGCAGTCATAGTACATAACAGTAAGGCAAAGTAAAACAAAATTTACGACTGATATAAAAGACACACTTAGGCATAAATCTAATAAAACATGCAGAATCTGTATAATGAAAAGACAAAATGCTGATGAAAAAAATCAAAGATGTAAATAAACAGACACTGTGTTCATGGAATGGGAGACCCAACACAACGAGAACGTCAGTTCTTCCCAAATGACATACTGATTTAACACAAAGCCAATAAACTCCAGCAGGACTTCTTTTTTTGGGGGGGGGGTGTAGATCTAGACAAACCAACTCTAAAATTTATACAGAAAGTCAAAGGAACTAGAACACCTAAAACAACTCTGAAGAAGAATTAAATCAGAGGAGTCACTCTGGTAGATTTTAACTTACCCCAAGGCTACAAGTAATCAAGACAGTGGTGATGAGATAAACACCGAGATCAGTACAGCAAGGCAGAGAGTCCAGAAGAGAGAGAGATGCCCAAATGATCTGTGACAACGACACAAAGGCAATTCCACCAATGAAGGGCGGCCTTTGCCATGAATTGTCCGGAAGGAATTAAACATCTTTAGGCAAAAATAAATTTTCACCTAAACCTCATGTCTTACACCGGCTTCAACTGAACATGGGTCAGAAGTTTAAATGTAAAATGTGATATCATAAAATTTTAAGAAATAAACAAAGGAGAACATCTTTGATACGCAAGGCTAAGCAAAAAGTTTTCAGACTCAATATCTAAAAACTGATAAATTGGACTTTTTTAAAATTTAAAACTTTTGTTAAAGACATTGGTAAGATAATGAAAAAAACAGGCTACCGAGTAAAAGAAAATATTTGCAAATCACGTATTCGACAAGCACATATCCACTATAAATAAAGAACTTACAAAATTCAACAATAAGTAAAAAAAAAACCCAACAGAACAGCAACAAGAAAAAAACAACTAAATATTTAAACAGATATCTCACCAAAAAGGCTAAACAGGTTACAACTAATGAAAACACGCTCAACATCACTAGCCGCTTGGGCAGACACTCCAGCCGCCGAGTTCTCATTTCCACTCAGTGCAGCTGTTTTCTCACTTCATTTGTCTCTTCCTTTAAAGCGCGTCGTTTGGATGTGCTGCTACCGTTTCCCAGGGTGGATATTTCCCTCTCGTCTTTCTGTTTCTGTTGTTCAGTCACTAAGTCGTGTCCAACTCTTTTGCAACCCCACGGACTGTGGCCCACCAGACTCCTCTGTCCATGGGATTTCCCAGGCAACACGTGAAAAGCCATGGTGAGACAGCCATGGTGTGTGGTATCACACACCCAGCAGAAGGGCTAAATAAAATAAGAATACTGACAATACCAAGTGCCGACACAGAAGAACCCAAACTCACACGCAGTTCTGTTTAAATAACCACCAAACTACTTTCCAAAGCCAAACACACACTGAACACATTACTTAGAAATTCCACTCTGGGGTATCTACCCTGGAGAAATGGAAATCATTGCCCCTACACAACCTGCACACAAATGTTTATAACAGTTCTAGTCGTAACTGCCCCAAGCTGAAAAGAACACAAATATCCTTCAGGAAGTGACCAGATACACTTTTTTAAGTTGTGGTATATCCATCAGTGGAATATGACCCAGTTATAAAAAGGAACAAGTACAGCATGGAAGCAGGACGCTTGGGAACCTGTGACTCAGTTAGACCAACAGCAGAGGACGTTCCGGCCAAGTGCACATGGATATTCTCCAGAAAAGACCGCGTGTCAGGCTACAAAACAAGTCTCAGTAAGCTAAGTTTATTGATCTAACGGAATTAACTCAATGAGATGAAAGTAAAGCCCAGTAATAGGAAAAAAAAACTGGAAAACAAATATGTGAAAACTAAAACAACAGACTCAAGCAATAGATCAGAGAAGAAATCACAAGGAAATTAGGAAATACTTTGAGAAAATAACGTGAACACAAAACACAGGATACCAATGAAAGCAAGGCTCTTGGGGAATTTATAGCCTTAAATGCCTACATTTTAAAAGAAAGCAAAGTAGTGAGTCACTCAGTCATGTCCTACTCTTTGCAACCCCATGGACTGTAGACCAGGCTCCTCTGTCCACCGAATTCTCCAGGCCAGAATACTGGAGTGGGTAGCCACTCCCTTCTCCAGGGGATCTTCCCAACCCTGGGATTGAACCCAGGTTTCCCACATTGCAGGCAGATTCTTTACCAGCTGAGCCACCAGGAAAGAGGAGGATCTCAAATCAATAACATGAGTATACATCTTAAGAAACTAGAAAAGGAAGAGCAAATTGAGCTCAATGCTAGAAGGAAGAAAGTAATAAAGACTAGAACAGAGATAAATGACACAGAAAACAGAAAAACAGTAAGAAAATTAACAAAACCAAAAGCTGGTTATTTGAAAAGATCAACAAAATAAACAAATCTTTGGCTGAAATGACTAATATGTTTCAATATAGATAAAAATCAGCTACATTTCTAAACAACAGCAATGAAAAATCTGAATAAAAAAGGAATTTAACAAAATCAGTCCATTTACAAGAGCGTCAAAGAGAGCAAACTACTTAGGTTTTAATTTACCCAGGGAGGTAAAAGATTTGTATACTGAAAGCTGCAAAAGATTGCTGAAAGAAATTAAAGAAAAACTAAATAGATGGGGAGATATACCATGTTCATGGATAGGAAGACTTAAAATGGTTAAGACGTCAGAGGAGTTGAAACCACCTTGGAAAAGAACAAATTGGGAAAATTCATATTTCCTGATTTCCAAGCTTGATAGAAAGATACAGTAATCAGAAAATAAAGGACTTCATGGTGACAACATCATGGAGGAATTTCACTTCTGAGAGAAAGACACTAGTCTCAAAAGATTAAAATTGTAGGACTCCATTTATAGGACATTACTGAGAAAGAAACGAAACTGTGGGGAAGAGAGCAGATCAGAGGCTGCAGCAGGACCGCGGGTATGCGGGGGCGATCATCAGCTGACAGCAGGAGGGGGCTCTGAAGTGACGGCCTTAGTTTGTGCTCTGATTAAGGGGCAAGTAGTTAAAATGCCTGGGACTGTACACCAAGAAAAAGACAATTTGGAAAGACTGATGCTGACATTGAAGCTCCAACACTTTGGCCACCTGAGGAGAAGAGCCAACTCACTGGAAAAGACCCTGATGCTGAGAAAGATTGAGGGCAGGAGGAGAAGGGGGTGACAGAGGACGAGATGGCCGGAAGGGGGTGACAGAGGACGAGATGGCTGGATGGCATCACAGACTCGATGGACAAGAGTTTGAGCAAACTCCAGGAGACAGTGAAGGACGGGGAAGCCTGGCGTGCTGCAGTTCATGGGTTGCAAAGAGTCAGACACAGTTAAGCAACTGAACAACAACAGCTATATGACAATTCTAGAAGTCAAAGGTAACAAGCCTCCTGGTATACGTTCTGTAGCTTATCGTGATGGTGATTACAAGCAGGGGCACATATCTGTCAAGTGTGACTGTGGTGTCTGGTGGGGTGGGTGGGTGGAAGTGGAGTGTTTGACCACTGACATTCTTCAGATCTGGAGGAACATGGTGATAAGCAAAAGCAGACGGGCTTTCACTTCACTCACTGTTTTCACGCGTGCATGCTCAGTCATGTCCGACTACACAACTCCGTGGACTGTAGCCCATCAGGCTCCTCTGTCTGTGGGACTTTTCCAGGCAAGATACTGGAGTGGGTTGCCATTCCCTTCTCCAGAGGATCTTCCCGACTCAGGGATCGAACCCGTGTCTCCTGCATTGGCTGGAGGGCTCTTCACCACAGAGCAACCAGGGAAGTCCAGTCACTGTTTTAAGCTTCTCCAAGGCAACATGCTGTCTGAGATCTGCTCTCTGGGGGACAACTCCCACGGCCCCACCCTCGATGCCCCATGACACTGGGCATTAGAAGGAACACATCCTGTCGTGTGTGGAGTACGCCCTGACGACACGGGCGTTTAAAATCCCTCAGGGCTGGCACTGAAGGGGAAGCTTGGGGTGCAGAGTCTGACCCACAGGAAGCACTGGGTGAACGTCAGCTGTTTTGGCGCAAAGATTACGACAGCTGCTGATGGGGGCGGGGAGGGTGTCTTAGTTTCACAACCATAATGCATCGGAATCCTACATGCAAGTACCATCGGATGTCTGGGACCCAGAAAACACGCATGTGTGTATGTAAAAACATGGGCAACAGTTCATGCAGAAATATTCATCACAGCTTGTTCTCAGCAGCGGAAAACATGAAATAATTCAAGTTACAAAAGGGGAGTAGTCAACTGTAGTATGAGACAAACTAAGGGTTAATGTTTACACGAAGACTGCAGAAACACAGAAAAGTGTTACAAGACAAAGTGGAGAGTCAAGGTTTAAATGGTGTCGGTCTCACTGCACACAATGGTTATCAACAGAAAAATCGCTAGAGACTTCAGCTGAAGATGGTGGCTTCTACATTTACAATTAAGTGCAACCTCTCTCAAAGTTCCTTTAAAATGAGAGCATGGGTCTTCCTGACTTCTTGTGAGGCCTACTTCTGAATTGACAAAGAAAATAGAAGTCACAGTGTCCAAAAAACCTTAGAAGTTGGAAAACAGAAGCATCATGGTAAATGACACAAGAGAGCTAAGCCCTGGACCAGCCGTGGACATGCCGAGAAGTTTCCACCACTAACAGCCCCGAAGGTCTCGGAAACGGCGTCACGGGGAGCTCACTTCTGAAAGCAGCTTGGAGTCTCTCTCTCTTTCCCCCACTTCTCAGGGAGGAACTGCAGGAGCCGGCACAAACCGAGGAGGCGGCGCGCGTCCTATTCACGCAGCCTGTCGATGGTGGCAAGCAGCACAGCCCCACGGGTGCTGCCACGCGGGCGGCCACCACCGCCAGGAGCTCACCAGCGTCCCTCTGGAGACCCCCCCACAAGCCCGGCCACCTCCTCCCGCGCTGTCTAAACAGACTGTGCAAAGCTGATGTCACCGATCCTCAGCGTTTACAGTTCTGCAGCGACAACACACAGACCTGGCAACATCCTCTGGGGGAAGCACTGCAATCGTGAACGCAAGTTTTCAACGTTTATAGGACGAGGCAGGGGGCCTCCCCAGGTGGCTCGGTGGTAAAGAATCCGCCTGCCAACACAGGAGACTCTGGTTCAATCCCTGGGTCGGGAAGAGCCCCTGGAGGAGGAAATGGCAACCCACTCCAGTACCCTTCTCTGGAAAATCCCATGGACAGAGGGGCCTGGAGGGCGACAGCCCTCGGGGTCCCAGAGAGTCAGACACGACTGAGTGACTCAGCACACACACGCACACAAGTTGATACAGATTATCTAGTTCGTCTTGGCTGAGGTGTGGGAGTCCTTGGTTTTTGAGGAAGTGGTCCATCATCCCCGAGTTGACGCTTCTGTGAGCATAAATTGCTCATGACATCCCCACATGCTCTCAACGGCTGGAGGCTCTGTAGAGGCGTCCCCGGTCCTCCCAGGTACTGATGCTCTGGGCCTCCTCTTTTTCTACTCGTCACCTTTGCTGGAGGCTCACTAATTTTCAGAGAACTGGCTTTCTGCTTCAGTAATTTTCCGTTTTTCTCCTTTCATTATATTTGCTCTTTACGAGTACCTCCTTTCTGCTTGCTTTGGGTTCCCTTTGCCCTTCTTTTTCCAAGGTCTGGAGACTGGATTATAAACCAGACATCCGCCTGCTCTCCTAGAGCAGACAGCCAGGGCCGGGCACTTCTGCCCGAACCACAGACTCTCACAGGTATGTCTTCACCATCTCTTGGCTGTATATCCCTCTCCTTCGAGACGTCCTCTTTCACACCCGGGCTGTTTAACAGTGTGTTTAATCTCCAACTGCCAGGAGACTCCCCTGGGTTCCCCTGGCACTGACTTCTGGATCGAGCTCCTTCTGGACACAGAACACACGGGGGGGAGAAGCTGACGCCCCAGGACATGCCGTTCCGCGACCGGGTGTGGTCCGTCCCGCCGTGCCTCTGTGGCCGACCAGGTCCTGCTCACTCCTTCCGCGTCTCTGCTGCCTTTCGCTTCAGTCCTGCTGCTCCTGCGAGCACTGTGCCGGGTCCTGACCGCACAGCTGGATCTGCCCACGCCTCCTCCCAGGCCACCACTCGGCTTCGTGAGTGGAAGTTACGCTTCTGTGCAGAGAGCCTCACGCAGGGTCCCTTTTGGCCCGCCGTATTGTACCTGACATTATTCCATCAGCACAAGCCACACCTACTTTAAAAACATTCATGCGTGCCCGGCACGTCATTTCTCATTCTTTTGCTTCTACCTTCCTGTGTTGTCATGGCTGAAGCGGGTCTTGTAGATAAAATATAACTGGGTCGTGTTCGTACCCACGCTGCCAGTCTGTCTCCCAATTAGTGCGTCTACATTAAACGTGACTTGATTTCCTGGTGACTACATCTGCCACTTCACTCAAGTTCCCTGTTCGTTCCCTCTGTCTCCCTTCTCTCGCCTTCCTGTGGGTTCCCTGGCCACTTTCTAGAATCTCATTCTGCAGCGTTTTGGATACACGGCGTTGTACGCATTTCTTACTGTTGCTGGCAGCGTGGAGCTGCACACACGGAACACGGCTTCCCGGCGCGGACAGACTCCCCTGCCCGCTGTCAAATCAGCGGGGCTCGAGGCTCCCACCTCGTGTGCCGAGCACCAGCATCGCGGGACGCTCCAGGCTTTCACCCTCGGGGATGAGTCACAGAAACGCGAGGACACCCTGCCATCCGGACGAGTCTCCCTGTCTTTCCCTGTGCTGCTATCCTTTCCCCATGGAGGTTCCAGGCTTTCCCCTCTCACCGTGCCCCTCATGCCCAGGAGCTTCCGCTGACGTTCATCAAGGGCAGGTCTGCTGGTGACAGATTCTCTGAGCTCTGCTTCGGCGGAGGGTGTCTTGATTTTTCTTTCATCCCTGAGGATGTTTTTGCTGGCTGACAGCTCTTTTCTCTCAGAACTTGAGAAATGTTGTGCATTTCCTCTGGCTTCTGCAGTGTCAGATGAAAAACTCGCTGCCGCTCAGATCCATGTCCCCGCAGATAATAGTGTTTCTCTCCAGCTCCTTTCAAGACTTTTCCCTTGTGATTAATTTTCAGGAGGTTGATCAGCACGTGTCACGGTACAGGTTTCTTCGGTTTTATGATGTAAGGGCTCCACTGAGCTTCTGAAATCTGTAGTTCCATACCCTTCACCAGATCTGGGAAACTGCCAGTCATTACTTCCTAGGGTGTCTTCTCAGCCTCAACGCCCTTCTCCCCTCTGAGACCCCAGCTAAGCGAGGTCCCCCTCTGTCTCCTCACCACGGGTCCCCGAGGCTCTGCTCCTGTTTGCTCCCAGTCTGTCTCCCTGCTCTCTGCTGACGGGTTTCTGCTGACCTGGCAGTCTACTGTGGGGCGTACCTGCTGAGTTTTCTATTTTGGTTATTGTATTTTTCTGGTGTATAATTTATATTTGGTTCTTTTTTTAAAAACAATTTTTATTTCTTTGTTGAAATTTGTTATTTGTTTAGAGAGGATGCATAACTGTTTGCAGAAGCACTCTCACAATGCTGCTGTAAAGTCCTCATCAGGCAGTTCCCCGTCTGAGTCACCGTGGCGCTGTGTCTGTCGACGGTCTTGTCTTGTCCCAACTCCAGGTAGGATGGGTTTTACTGCATCCTGGACATGCCAAGCACCATGCTGCAAGACCTCACCCCCCACTGAAGACCAGACATTTATTTTCTTGAGAGAGAAGAGAGCAGGTCTCGCAGCAGAGGCACAGCAGGTGGAGGGCAAAGCTGCTCCAGGCAGCAGGGCAACGGACGGCCGTGTCCACGAATGCCAACTCCTGGTCCTGCCCCAGCCCTGCACCCGGAAGCTGGCAGCCCAACTCCAGACGGGGCTCTTCCCCAAAGACACTAGGGTTCACGGTGAAACGTCCACGGTAGACCTAGAGAAGCCACCAGCACAGGCCCACCAGGCCCAGGAGGGACCGGGAGGGGCCGGTGCCCCGTCCTCGTGAGCGGACGCCAGGGCTGCAAGGGCAGCATCAGAAGGAAGCTTCCCCCAGCCTCCACGCTGACAGAGAAAGCAGCGTGATGAGAAGGGGGCATGGGCTGAAGGAGACCTCGGAAAGTCCTATCACTGACATCAAAGAGCTAGTGAACATATCTCACACGAGGGAATACTCAAAGAACAACAACGCTACCAAAAAACCCAAAAACCTCAGGAAATTAAGAGTATGACAGCAGAAATAAAGTAAGAACAGGCTGATAGATTTGAGAACATTTTATAGAAAGTAAAGACAAATGACAGAAGATAGGATCAAAAGTGTTTTTATAACAGAAAGCATGCAGAAAGTTCAACATCTAAGTAACAGCTTCAGAAAGAAATAACAGAGAAAACACAAGAGGAAAAATGACCAATGAATAATCGAAGGGACTTTCCAAGAGCTGGAGGGTGTGAGAGGCCACGGGCCACCCAGCCCGAGACACGACAGCGTGGCCGTGACATTTCAGGACCCTGGACAGCAGACGGCCCGCGGTCCTCCGGAGAGCAGCACGGGGCAGGCCGGGACCGCGGGCCCAGAGGCTCTGCTCCGGGGGAGGCCGCCCCTCCCGCCCGCCACAGGGTCCGTGCAGGAGTGGAGGCTGGGCACAGCCCCGGCTGGGACGCCCCCTGGTTCCTGCAGCGGGGCAGCAGGGAGCCGGGGCCCAAGCGTGCTGCAGGAGCTGTGCTCACGGGGGTATCTGCAGGCAGGCAGAGCAGGCCTGCTGACCAGTGAGTGGGCTTCCTCCCGATGGAGCGGCCCTGGTCAGGAGGGGCGTGGGGCCGCAGAGGCCCCGACAGTGGCTCCCCCCCAGACCGAGCCCTCCGCCCGGGGGCACTAGGGTCCGGGGCAGCCTCACCCTCCTCAGCCCGGGGGCGCCGGGGTCCGGGGCAGCCTCACCCTCCTCAGCCCGGGGGCACCGGGGTCCGGGGCAGCCGCATGCTCGCCGTGGTTCACAGGCCAGGCCCAGGCCCACGGGGACGGGTTCTGCTTCTGCCTGGGCCGTGGGTGGTGGCCGTGTAGCCGCGTCCCTCTGCAGCTGTGCCCTCCTCTGAGGCAGGGCCTGTCTCCTGACCACGGTACCACAAGGGTACTCAAGACCACGCACAGCGGGCTCGGCAGGGATCCGCTCACAGCCGAGCCCCAGTGGCCTGGAAGGGTGTGGGCGTGTCCCAGGGCACAGCCATCCTGGGAGGGGGCATCTCCAGGGTCAGGGTCCCCCAGCCCTGAGGCAGGGGGCTGCTCCCGCTGGAATGGGCCTGGGGCTGGGTGGGCGGGGCCCGGAGGGCAGTGAGGGCCCTGGGGGGGTCTGGGGACGAGCCGGCCCCCACACAGATGCCCGTTCTCAGGAAGACGAGCCTGTCCAGCCCCTGAAACACAGACAGCGCCTGGGGTTTGCCGGAGCTGAGCCGCGATGGCAGGGAGCAAGAGCCCAGCTCTGTTCCAGCTGAGGGGCCCCTGAGCTGCCGCCGCTCAAGTCTTTACTTGAGTTCCACGCAGCTTTCTTCAGTAACAGAGTCATGCTTCAAAATGTCACGCGTGCACACTTGCTGTGTCACACGTGTTGCGTGTATCATGTATGTTTCACACGTGTGATCCACCCGCAGCGTCTCTCCCTGCACGAGTGACACCGCGTGGCCGAGCCCACCCCGCCCGGCCCACCAGGCTCGCGGGAAGGCTGCAGGTCGTGCAAAGGCGGCGGGTGGGCGGTGGCCAGCCGGCCTTCGGGTGCGCCGACCCTGTGGGAGCCGGGCTCCTGGCTCAGCGGTTTCAGGAAAAGACTCGCAGCAGCACTCCTGCTGCGTGGGGGGCGGGGAGGACTGGAGGGGAAGCTGCCAGGGTTCACTCAGAGCGAGCCCTCCCAAGCACCGGGGCGGACGGTGGTGGTGGGCTTCCCGGCCCCTGTCCTCCGGCCGAGCAGTTTCCCGGGAAAGCCAGGAAGCCCTCAGCCACGTGGAGGACGCTGACCCCGTGGTTACGGCTGCGAGATGCTGGGGGCAGAGGGCACAGGCTCCTGAACAGTGAGCGGGGCAGGGGCGCCCGGGGACCCTCACCCCCACAGCCTGGAGGAAGGACATACAGGCCCAGTGGGCAGTGGCCAGCCCCTCCCGTCAGCCCACCTGCTGCTCCTGGGAACACAGCGGAGCCTCCCCAGAGCTGCCCCGCTGGCCAGCGAGCACGTCCTCAGGAGCCCCCCCAGTCCCGCGGGGGCACCCCCACCGCACTGCCCACTGCCTGTCGTCACACACGCGCGCCCGCGGGTGAAACAGAGTCAGGTCCCTGCAGACAGCACCATGCCGGGCTCTGGGCAGGAGGAGGCCGCTGAGCAACAGTCAAGCCGGTGCGGGGGCGGAGAGTGGGAACGTGTGAAGACAACACGGCGGGGGTGGGCACAAAGGAGCCAGGGGCAGGGCAGGGCAGGACGTACCTGAGCGAGCTCACCTCCTCCCTGGAGAACAGGAAGCTCTGCTCAGCTGGGCCCGCCTGCGACTTCAGTATCTTCAGCTCCATCTCCAGCTGTGAGGAGACATGGGCAAGAGGTCAGCCTGGACCACGGGAGACACGGGAGAGAGGCCAGCCTGGGCCACGGGAGACACGGGCGAGAGGCCAGCCTGGGCCACGGGAGACACGGGCGAGAGGCCAGCCTGGGCCACGGGAGACACGGGCGAGAGGCCAGCCTGGGCCACGGGAGACACGGGCGAGAGGCCAGCCTGGGCCACGGGAGACACGGGCGAGAGGCCAGCCTGGGCCACGGGAGACACGGGCGAGAGGCCAGCCTGGGCCACGGGAGACACGGGCGAGAGGCCAGCCTGGACCACGGGAGACACGGGAGAGAGGTCAGCCTGGACCAGGGCCCCGGGAGACACGGGCGAGAGGTCAGCCTGGACCACGGGAGACACGGGCGAGAGGCCAGCCTGGGCCACGGGAGACACGGGCGAGAGGCCAGCCTGGGCCACGGGAGACACGGGCGAGAGGCCAGCCTGGGCCACGGGAGACACGGGCGAGAGGCCAGCCTGGGCCACGGGAGACACGGGCGAGAGGCCAGCCTGGACCACGGGAGACACGGGAGAGAGGTCAGCCTGGACCAGGGCCCCGGGAGACACGGGCGAGAGGTCAGCCTGGACCAGGGCCCCGGGAGACACGGGCGAGAGGTCAGCCTGGACCAGGGCCCCGGGAGACACAGGCGAGAGGTCAGCCTGGACCACGGGAGACACGGGCGAGAGGTCAGCCTGGACCACGGGAGACACGGGCGACAGGTCAGCCTGGACCAGGGCCCTGGGAGACACGGGCGAGAGGTCAGCCTGGACCACGGGAGACACGGGTGAGAGATCAGCCTGGACCACGGGAGACACGGGCGAGAGGTCAGCCTGGACCAGGGCCCTGGGAGATACAGGGCGAGAGGTCAGCCTGGACCATGGGCCCCAGGAGCCCGGGGGTGCAGCCACTTCCCTGTGGGGGGCAGGCGAGGAGACCCTCCTCGTTGGGTTCTCGTCTGCCGCCAGGCCTACTGCAAACAGAGCTTCGGTGTTTTAGTTCTTGTCTCCACAACAGCCACGGAGGGAGACACAGTCACATGGGCACGTTGACGGGAAACGTCAGAATCTGGGGCAAGGGGACCCAGCAGCCGGAAAGAACGTATTCCAGCGCTGCAGCACTTTGATGGGTTCTAATAGTCCTGATCCATTATTTATTTTGGGCGTCAGAGTCCTCTACAGGATGTCAAGTCGCACAGACCGTCTGGAAGGCAACGAGGAAGTGAGCTGCCGTAACACTTGGGGTTGGGGTGGGAGGGGGCATGACAAGGCTGGAGAAGAGCAGGGAGGACACCCAGCTGCGGACCCAAGGGGGACAGGGACGGGGCGGGTGGTCCCGTGGGTCCCGTGGGGTGGGGCAGACCCCAGCCGTGGGCAGCGCGCTCGGCCCTAGCTGCCCTGGGCTCCGAGGGCCCCGAAGGGACATGGCGGGCGGAAGGACAGGCCAGGTGGCCAGCCGCGGGTGCAGGACCACTGTCCCCACACTGGCCTCCAGCCATCCCCCAGCCCACCCTCAGGGCGTGCCACCCCCGCCCCCCAGCCAGCCCTGCCCCTGCGTGCAGGTCACTGACACTCAGCTCGGCTGTTCCTGGCCCGCTGCCCCACCCGGGACTCCTGCTGGTCTGGCTGTCCTGATGCCCAGGGAGGACTTTAACCCCGGTGAGTTCCCCACCGAGCCCCCGAGGGAACAGGGGAAGCCAGGAAGGCTCCTCATGGGGTCCACACCAGCTGCAGGCCCCGGCTGGGAGTGGGGCGGCGTCGCCGAGGCGGGGTCTGTGGCCAGGCTGATGCCTGAACCGAGCCCTCCAGGCCAGTCCTGCAAGGGCCTCCTTGGGCAACCTGACTGGAGAGATTCCTGGGCCCCAGACACTCAGTCTTGTGACTCCCCGACCGGCCGTCAGGTCCCTGGAGGAGACCCCGCCCCTAAATGGGCCAGCGGGCCTGGGAGACCTGAGCCTGCCTGCCGGAGCACAGACCAAACACAAGCACCCTGGGGACCAGCTCCCAGAACAACCTCGTGGAGCTGAGTTACATGCGGGCCCACAGCCAACTCCTCCACCTCTCCCAGCGCTGAAGGACAGGGTCCAGCGCCCGCCGCGCTAGCTGAACCACCCAGAGGTGGCAGGGGCCCTCGGCGTGGCCCCGTGGTCAGGGCGATGGCCCGATTCACTGGCCGGCATCAATGATGCCCGCACCATGTGGCGTGGCGAGCAGAGCAGAACCCAGTCGTGTTCAGGACCAGCAGCGTCCATGTGTCCAGAGGCCCCCAGACCTCTGCTCGGAAGCTGGGGCTTGGACAAAGCTCCTCCTGGGAACCAAGCTGTCCGTGTGCTGCTGACCCTGAGTGCCCAGTCCCTCCTCTCTCATGCCATCCGCACCTCCTACCTGGCAGCTGGTGGTGGTCACCCAGGAGCCCCCCATCTCACTGTCTCCACCTTCATGGTCATGATCAAACACACCTGCAGACACGAACTTCCCTGGATCAAGGTTAGGATTAGGGTTCCCCTGGGGGAATGTGGGCCCGGCAGTCGATCCGAACTGGTCCCTGTTCCGTGCAGGCGGGGGCTGATCTGACAGCAGGGCACAGGGGTGGTCTCTCCTGGAGACCCACAGCCCTGTGCCAGGCCCTGCCGGAGGCCCACACACCTCGTCCTGGAACCCGCGGGCACTCTGCAGCCTCCAGAATCGCACTCAGACGGATGAAGTGGAGAAGCCTCTCTCCAGCTTTGCCTGGTTCCTCGCCCAGCCTGCAGTCCCCAGGCTCGGCTCACGCGTTTACCAGCTAAGAGGCTGATGTTCTTCCCTTCTTTAAAATGTATTTATTGTTTATAAAAACGGGACATTTCCTACACGTTGTTCTGTATGTTAATTTTTTTCACGTAGTACCTCTGGAGGCATTTGCAGATCCGCACACAGAGAGCGCCCTGTTCGCAGTCATGGGTCCAGGAACCGCCCCCGACGGCCAACCTCCTGCCGACCAACATCTGACCTGCTTCCTGTCCAGCGGCTCAGACACGCCGGTCCCCTGGGCACGAACCGACCTACAGGCCGAGTCCCAGAGCTGCATGTCTGCCTGCAGTCCCACCTGACGTCATCACCGCACAATGCACGGTGGAGTCAGCCAGCTCACAGGCGGCAGTGACCGCAAGTGTTCACTGCAGGGCGCCCAGCCTGGGGCGAGCGAGGAGCTTGGGCTGCTCACGCTAAAGGCCCCGAGCCCCTGGCGGCTTTCAGGGAGGGCTTTTAAGGACAAGATCGGGGCAAGGGTTGTGGGTGTCTGAGCGGCCTGAAGGCATTCTTCTGCTCTGTTGTGGGGAGGTAACTGGGGGGTATTTTGGGCGTCAACACCATCAACCTTCTGGATCCAACTGGCCTTGGGCCCACATGCGGGGGGTCAGCACCTAGTGAACGTCTGAGCTGGCAGGGGCCTTAGTGTCTGCAGACAATGAAGCACACGGGCCAGGAAGCTACCTACTGCCTCGAGGAACTGAAGGCCCTGGGCGTCCTGCTAGAGCTGAACTCATCACTGCTCTGTCTCGTTGACCGTTTCCCTCTGTTTCTGCGTCTCCTTGCTTTTCTGATTAAATGTGCTCTTTGGCACTGGGGGACAGCCTGGGAGGTAAAGGTCTTTCACAGACGAGAGGCGGGGACCCGGGAAGGCCCCACAGGTCCTGCTGGGCTTCAGGGCGGGGCCCAGCTGGCCTCGCGGTGGCAAAGAAAGGCTCCTCGCCCCCCATGGGCGTGCGCGGCTTCCTGTCTGTAACCAGGTCAGCTTCGGACATCCGGTCGACAAGAAAACTGGGGCCTTCTCTCTCCTGCCTCACCCACTCCATATTTTAAAAAGTACCCAAACCACCTATTCTCAGAACCTGGGGCTCGGGGAGGGTGAAGCCGCACGTCCAGGGCCCAGCCATGGGCGGAGCCAGCTTGTCCGTCAGGACCCGCGGCTCCCGCGTCCGCCCACCTCTTACTGCTGCTGGAGCAGGAAGGAGAATTTTCCTCATCGTCTGACTCGTCTCTGTAGACACAGGCTCCGTCAACTTTCTGTGCGTCGGCTCTGCCGCCCGCCCCCTCGCGGGGTCTCAGGTGGGCTGCAGGGCCTGCTCCTCCCCAGCACCGGTCCCGCATCTCTTCCTGTCCAACAGTGACGGCTGTGAGCTCCAGAACACCAAGGTACGGTTCTAACACCAGACGCTGCTGCCCGCATTCTGGCTTCGGTGGGACTAATCTAGCATCTTCCTATTTACAGCATGTCGGTTTTCACTTGAAATGAAAACACTCATGCTGAGAAATTACCCGTATGTTATTAAGGGATCTTAAGACTGACTGTTGGACTTTGTCAAGCGGGTTTTTAGCAAATACAGAGCAGAGATCCTGTGAACTGACAGCCCAGGGTCGGAGCGGCAGCCTGGCGTGGAGAAGCCCTGCACACATCCCGTCCCGATGCGTGTGGACGCACGCGGCACCTCCGAGCACCTGCGCACGTCCCGTGACACGCGTGGATGCACGCGGCACCTCCAAACGTTCCGTCCCGACATGCGAGGACACACGCGGCACAGATGGGCCCCTGCGGAGTTGGCGTCCGTACAACCCAAGCTTCCCTCCCCTGTGCCCAGGCAGCCTGGGCAGTGTGGATGGCACTGGACCTGCAGCGGGACTTCCCTGGGACTCACACTCGGATGCTGCTCCGTCTCTTCCTTTTTGCTGGCGGGGTGACAGAGGTGGCTGGTTTTTTTACAAGTCGGTAGTAACTGGTCTGTTTGAAATTTCTCTCTCTTCTGGAGTCAGTGTTCATAGGTTATATTTTCGTAGAAGATGATTCATCTCATTCAGGTTTTCACTTTAAACAGAGTTGCGACATAATTCCTAACTTTTTACATAACTCACGGAGGCCTCGTGATTGTCTCCGGGGTTCTCTCTAACGCGTGTTCTCGGCGGTCCTCACCGCAGAGGGGAAGCCTGTGTGCGGGGCAGTGCTTGCCCTGTGAGTGTCCACCTCCACGAATCTGCGCAGGGGCACATGGGGAGCCTCGTCCAGGGCAGACTGGAGCCTTCGGGGCCCGGGACACGCGCTCCTCACCCGCCCCCGCCCGGCCAGCAACTCCAAGCGAACGACTCTTATTTCTTCGTTTGGGTAGTGATGCTTTCTATTAATTTTTTACTAGGATTGTGAATAATTAATGTTTTACTAGTTTGTTTTCAAAGCACAGGCATTTGGATTTATTTGTTATTTCTACCATTTTTCACTTTCTCATTAACTTCTGCTTTGATCTTTACAAATTCCTACTTCTCCTTTACTAAGGTTAATTCTGTCTTCCTTTTCCAAGTTCTTGGATTGGGTGTTTAATCCATACATATTCACTCTTTCTTGTTCAATAACATAAATATTTAAACCTGTGATTTTTTTCTTCTCAGCGCTGGTCTGGCTGTTTCCCACAGGCTCTGAAGGGAAGAGTTCCCATTAAGACTATTTTCTCAATTTTATGACCCAAGAATGAGAGCGAGTCTCTTGTTCTATTATTTTTTTTCTTTCAAGAATTAGGTGCTATTTCTTTTTTTGGTTGTGCTCTTAAATTCAAATTTCATCACAGTGTGATCAGAGAAAAGCTATTTGTTCTATTGGAATTTTTTTTAAGTTTTAAAAAGTTTTATTTTTTATTTTTGGCTGTGCTGGGTCTCCACTGCCGTGTGCAAGCTTCCTCCGGTCGCGGTGCATGCGGGCTCCTCACTGCGGAGGCCCCTCTCGTCGCAGGGTACACGCCCCAGGGAGCAAGGGCTCAGCAGCTGTGGCTCCGGACTCGAGGCTCCACGGTCTGTGAGCTCGCCCCAGGCCAGAATGGAACCCGTGTTCCCTGCACTGCAGGGCGGTTCTCAACCAGGGGACCACCAGGGAAGCCTGTGCTACCCGAGGGCGCTGGGTCTCGCAAGCCAGCGTCACCTGGCGGTCTGGTGAAACCGCCAGGGCTGGACTCACCGTCTCACTCAGCTCCATCCTGAGGAAGACCCCGGGGACAGCACCTGCTAAGCCCCCAGGCTGGCCGAGGCGACAGCCTTCCTGCTGCTCAGGAAGCCTGCCACAGCGGCCCTCCAGCCAACTCCGCCTCCTCTGCAGCAGGGTCGGGTCACAGGCGGCTCCAGGGGAGGTCAGAGTGGGTGTGCCGGGAGAGGTTCTGACAGAGGAGGGCCAGCACAGTGGACCTGGGGAGCCAAGGCACAGAGCATGGAAACCTGAATGCAGGAAACGGGCAAGGGATCCTCAGTTCTGGTCTCAGTCACTGGTAGTCAAGTCTCTGCTGGGGGCGACTCTAAAGCAACACACTGCCCAGTACCTTCTGGAAGAGGGTCCTGGCACTCCAGGGAGGTTGGGGGAGAGCAGGGCCAGGACAGACCTTTCTGGAAGGACCTGGGGAGGGACAGGGCCCCAGACGGCCGGGCTGTCTGGCAGGGACTGCCTGCAACTCCAGCTCCAAGCTGGTCCCTGGAGACCCACCCGCGCCTCGCCCCGCGCTCCAGCCAGGGACAGGGAGCGGGCCGCTGAGGGCACAGAGTCTGTTTCTCTCCACCTGACCCAGCGTCGCCCCGAGGCCCAGAGCCTGGGGGCAGCCCTGCCCTCCATGCCTCCTCCCACCAAAGCCGGAGAGGGTGCTTCTGTCACAGATCGAGGGCCTGGGCGGGACTGAGCCTCCCCAGGAAAAAAACACTGACCTGCGGGCAGCAATGCACAGGATCCCAGAGAGGTGGGCCCTGAGCGCGGCCCAGCACATGGTCTGGGAGCATCCAGGACGCAGCAGAAGCCAGAGCGTGGGGAGGTCGGGAGACCAGAGCCCACGGGGTGCGCGGGGGCAGGGAGGAGCGGCACCTGAGGACCCAGCAAACTGACCGGCCCCCAGGGCTGAGGACGGACATGAGGAGGATGGGAGAGACCAGGCCTGCTCCCAGCGGCCAGGCTGGCATCTCCGGGTCCGCAGGCACCGGGCAGGCACTCAGCAGGCATCAACTCCCCAGCAGAGCGCTGCCCGCCCTGGGCCCACTGGTGACACGACCCCTCCCTCTCCGCGAGGAGACTGGACGCTAATGGTCCTCAAGGCGAGCTTGCTAGTACAGCACGACCTTTAGACAGAGCCCGTGAACGTCAGTTTAATTCGCTGGGCCGGTACCCAACCCCACAACGCGCTTCCCCTCCCCCAACAGCAAGTCTAACTAGTGTGGCCGCTGGTGAGCACCAGCGTGAGGGGTCACACACGTCTCATCACAGGAGCCCGGCCTCTGTCCAGCCCCACGGACGGTCACGACGGGGCTGAGGGCCTGGGTTTCCAGAGCTGCCCACCCAGGGCCCTCACTGCAGAGGTCCAGGCTGCTGCCTTCTCCTCCGGAGCCCCACTGGGCGGGGCCCCAGGCCTCCTGGAGACGGGAGGACAGGTCTGAGACCAGAGGGGACCCCGGCCGAAGGGCCTGCTCAGCCTGGACCCTTCGAGCACCCAGGAAGGTCTCGGGGGGCGGGGGTGCTGCGTCCTGGGAGGGCCTGGAACGGCCTCCTTGTCGATTCCACCTCAGCCTGAGGGCCAGGCCAGGTGCAACAGGCCACAGGTGGTCACCACCGGCTCAGCCAGCTGCTGACCTGAGCTCGGACACACCGTCGCCTCGGATAAAAAGAAGCCCCACTGGAGAACGTGTTCAGGCTGCATTTTTCCCTGGAAGGCCATTTCTTGAGTGGGCACATTTGCTGAGAGCGCTCACAGCACCGAGCTGCAGGGCGCCGCCAGCTCCCAGGGGAGCCCGTCCGCCGGCTAGAGTCCAACGGGAGGCCCGCCCGAAACCTGGTGAGTGAGCACCAGGCCTCACCTGGGGCAGGAGACGGGAGGACGGCTACGAAAGTGCAGAGACAGGATCCAAGGTCGCGCTGTGTCTGCTGTGGGAGCCACGCAGGCCCCGTGAGCACAGCCCCCCTGTGCCCGTGCAGAGACGGGGGCGCTCCGCCAGGCCCGGCCAGTGGGACCCCGGCCCTCTGCCCCCTGTCACAGCCTGGCTCTCAGAGATGCGGGGCCCTCGCACAGCCACAGGGTCAGTCACCGTCTGGCTCCACCTACATGAGCCTAAGCGGCATGGGCCTTCACACATGGACTCACGCCTCCGGGCCAGGCCCCTGAGAAAGCAGCGTTTCCCAGTGAGCGCTGAGGCTCGGGGCAGGGGCCAGGGCTGGGGAGGCCTGCTCCTCACGGTCTCCGTGGTCACCTCCGAGCCCAACCGACACACCCGCCTAGGACAGACGTTTCCCAGTCACAGCAGGACAGATCCAGAACGTGAAATGACTCACCACCAGTCAGAACCAGGAGGTGCTTTTAATAATAATTTATGGAAAGGCAGCTGGCCCCGCTGGAGGACTGTGATAAGGCCGGATGTTTGGGTGGGGGGGCGCACATGGGTGGTGCTGCCAATGGTGAACAATGGAGGCTCACCCCTCTCCCGGTGATTCACTGGCCTGAGCACTGCGGTCGACAGTGACGCAGCGTCAGCAAGATCTGTGGGGCTGGGCACCGCCTGGCAGGGCTACGAACCATCTCCCACCATCCGTGTGATCTGTGCTCGAGCCCTGGGACTCAGAGAGCACCGCTGGTCTCCCGTGCAGGGGAAGCCCCGGAGGCCCGCAAGCCCCTGGAACCTGCCTGGCTGCGCTGTCCACGGGCAACGGAGGCGGCTGTAAAGCACATGTCACTGGGCGGCACACGAAGCCTGGACGCTCACTGCCTGGACCACTGCGCCCACTTGGAGACGGAGCGGAGGAGGAGGGCGATGGGAGGCAGAGGGGGTCGCCAGGCCGCCCATGCTCACTGCCCTTCTGGACCGGCCTTTCCGGGAGGAGCCCTGGGAGGCTGGCCAAGGACCCCAGCACAGGTGTCCAGCCCAGTCCCTGAGGTCAAGTGACAGCAAGGGGACAGTTAGAACCAAAACCTCCCGTCCAGCCACAGCCCGCCCAACCTAATGAGGGCCGGGCGTGTCAAAGACACAACTACAGTGGGGGACGTCTTTCCTTGGGATGTTAATTGCATTTAAAGAAAAAAACATGAATGGTACTCACACATACTAATTGGCATGAATTTGCTAATTATTAACAAAAAGTCAAACTGTCTTTGTGCTGTCATCTGCAATTACCTACAGATGCTTAATTATTATTAATTTTTTTTTAAACGTCTCTTCTTGCCTAGCGAGCTGACTTTGGGCCGGACAACAGCAGGTCAGGGAGCTGGGGATGGGAAAGAAAGAGCAGGAACCTTCCTGGACAGAGGCCCTGGGGTGGTCAGGGACCCTGGATGCAGGCTGCTCGCCGCCCAGACCCAGAGGAGCCCCACCCTCTTAGCGGCAGCAACACACACCGGCAGGACCAAGGCCTTGGGCACTGGCGTGGGAGGGAGGGCTGACTGTGGCCTCCAAGCCTCAGCATGTGGGGGTCACTGCCCCTGCTCCAGTCTCTTACTCCTCCACCCCTCGGGGGTTTACATCAGAGCAGAAAGCCCCCTGTAAGCAAACAGAAGCACTTCCTGGGCGATCCCACTCCCTGAGGACTGGCCCATGGGCATCAGGCTGGGTCCTCGGGGGCTGCAGGGCCCTCTGGACCCAGTCGGGAGCAAGAACAGAGGCTCGCATGCTCCCGCCCTCGGGTCCCTGCACTGCCACTTCTCATTTTCCTTTCAACAAGGAAAGAGAAGAGAGAAGTGAAATAAACACAAAATAAAGATGGGAGAATCAAAGGCAGAGATTAAAAGCCTCTCTGAGGAGACAGCAACAGCCCAGATCCAACAACAAGCCTGAAAGGACCAGTGCGAGGAGTCTGCAGTGCCATGGGCGTGCACGCAGGGGCCACCGGCACCGCACCTCTGGGTTCAGACGAGAGACAGGCCGTGCACTCCGGCCCTCTGCAGGGTCAGCACCACTGCGACAAGCTGCCTCATGCAGAGCGGTCCCCAAAGGTCCCCCGGTGGCCAGGGGAGGCCCTTGCACTGAGTTTGGGGCACCAGGCCCACAGGAGGCTCTCCACAGTGGCAGACACCAGACTTGCCCCAGGAGACGTGCAATAACACCCCCGCCTGGCTGCCCGCCCCCTACAAGCTCCAGTGTAACTGGTCTGGAGGAGGGACTTCAAAGCCCCTGGAGGCTTCACATGAAGAGCAGAAACTGCAGGAGCTGCAAGTAGGAGGAAGCACACAGCCCTGCAGCCCCCGTGAACAGGGGCAGCTGCCCCAGCGGCCCAGTGCCCACTGGGCCAAGGGCCAGGAGCCAGTGGGCAAGCGCAGCAGGCCTATCCCCCCTCCTCCTGAGAGGGCACCCAGCTCGTCCAAAAGCCCCGGGGCTGGGGAAGCTCCTGCAGGTTTCCCAGCCTGGTGCCGTGGGCGTGTGGACCTCACCGACTCAGGGTTTCTAGGGGCAACTGTGCTCTCGGGCACTCTCCAGCTCAAACCCAACAAGGAAGTCATGCAGGAGACACACAACGTCCTGTCCCCAGGGCCTCGTAGGAGGGGCCATCCATCTTCAAGGACACCCCCCGACCCCCGCCCGGTGGCCCCAGAGTCAAGGTCCATGGACAAGGACAGGGAGGAGAGGAGGCCCAGGGACGCCCCACCCCATCACCAGAGCCCACCCTCCCAGCTCCCGGAGGCTGTGATCGGGGGCTTCCGCGGGTCCAGCCGTGCCCTCTGCCTCCTCAGGTAATGCTCCCCTAGGCCCCAGGCCACCCTGGCCTGTCCCACGGTGTCCATCACACACAGGACTGGGGCCCTCACTGGCCACAGCCTCTCCACCCCAGGTGGGGCTGACCCCGACTCCCCACAGGCATCTGAGATGGAGCAGCCAGGCGGGGTTGGCCTCGGGCTCTGCCCCATGGGCACTGACGCCCACGTTCGAGGGGTAAGCACACAGGGTGCTTCCCGGCCGGGACTCGGTGCTCTGGACCCCAAGCCCGCTGCATCTCTGACGCCGCATCCTCCTCTGAACCCAGCTCCCTGATCCCCCTTGCCTCCCCACCCCAGACTCCTCGCCTGGCCCCCCCCCCCGCCACGCCCCCTGGGCCCCACGGGTGGAGCCCTCCCGACAGGAAGGGTCAGCAGTGGTGGAGACACCTGGGGGGCCGCCCGCGGGGCAACAAGGAGCGTTCAAGGACACCTCACCCCCACATGCATCTGCCCCACCGGCGGCGCCAACACAGAGACAGGAGCCCGACTCCAGGCAGGAGCCGCAGCGCCCACAGCAGCTCCCGGCGCCCCGCCCCCAGAGCCTCCAGTGCCCCGCCCACAGCAGCTCCCGGCGCCCCGCCCCCAGAGCCTCCGGTGCCCCGCCCCCAGCAGCTCCCGGCGCCCCGCCCACAGAGCCTCTGGGTGCCCCGGCCAGCGGGCTAGCGGCCTGGGCAGGGCAACCGGACAACACATGCCCCCACACGGCCTGCCTGTGCCCAGGTGTGTCGTCCTCCAAGCCGCCAGACCAGGCGCCAGAGCGGCTCACAGCTTGCACTGGATGAGGACGCTCGCGGCCACGCTGTCCGTCTCCCATGGGCACCGAGGGCCAGCGGGGTCATGTGGCCGCGTCTGCACACGCCCAGGTGAGGGCTACCAGGCTGCGAGGACGGCAGGGCAGACGTGGTCTGACGTCAGGAGTCGGCCCGCAGCCGGGGCAACACAGAAGCAAAGGGGACGCATGAGGCTGGAGGGCTCAGGGCGCCCCGCGGGGTCAGGGTGCGGTCCGCGCTGCCGGGAGGCATGGACTCGGGCAGGCGGCACTCTGGCGCCCAAGCCTGGAGCAGGCGGGGAGCCCGCAGTCCCTGCCTGGGGGGTCTGGTCTCGACTGTGAAGCCCCCTCCGCACTGGTAGCCACGTCTCTGACAAGGGCCCCGCCGCTGTGCCACAAAGGCCTCCACTGGGCGCGGCCTCGAGACTCACCATGTCGGCTCTTTGCTTCTGGCCTCCCAGCTCCTCCAGCGCCTGTGACAGCTGAGCCTTCAAGACAAAACAGAAGCACAGTCAGCGGGCTTTCTCCTCCCGGGGCACGAGGGACCACACCTCCCCCGTCTCTGCGCACTCGCCACTGCCCAGGGAGCCCTGAATCCCCTGTTTGGAAGGAGGGGCAGTTTGCTTGCCAAGGCTACCCCCCAAGCAGCTGCCTGAAGGAGAGAGACGTTCGGGGTGGAGTTTCAGTGCCCAGGTAAGAGGCCAGGGGACTGGCCATGCACAAGGAGGGAGACACCGACCAGCACAGCATTCGCCGAGGTGACAGGACGGGGGTGTGGGGATGGGGCACAGCCGTGGGGCTGCCAAGGGCTGGCAGGGGCCCCCTCCATCTTTCCGGGGGCCTGGAGTACCAGGTAACGGGGGCCCCTGGGGGCTCCGCCTGGGTGATGCTCATCAAGCGGACAGTGCCGACGTGTGCATCTGTGTGTGTGCATGCATCATACTTCAATGAGAAAGTAGGTTTAAAATATACAGGCACCAGCACTCTGGAGGACAAATTAGGGAGAAAGGGAGGCGGTTCTGCTACAAGTGGAGGATTCTAAGCAGGATGCGCACCATCGCTGCAGGCGATCAGACAGCCCATCACGGGCCCCAGGGAGGGCCGAGTGGACGCACAGCATGGCGTCCGCCCGTGCTGGAGATCCTACGGGTGCCGCGGGCCCTCAGCTGGAGGAGGAAGGCCTCTGACAAAGCCCAGCAGGATGGAGGCTGGGCAGGGGGGAGGTGGTGGCGAGGAAGCCCCTCAGCAGCACCCGGGCTGCAGCCCTTCCTCAGAGCAGCCCAGGGGCCTGGGGAGATGTCAGGACGGCCTCCGCGTGGAGCCGAGGAGGCAGGACCAGGCCGCCACGGCCCCCAGGCTCCAGGAAGGCTGCTGGGGGCGGGGGCAGAATGAAAACACAGGTGTCAGGTCTACCCTCCTTCCTCAACGAAACCCTGCAAACAGCGGTTTCCTGGCATCAATGGGCAGGCCCCCCAGAACTCGGGTGTGAGGGATGGAAACGCAGGAGACGGGCACCACACCGGCTCCCTCGGCCCGGGCAGGGCCCTGGACGCGCAGGACAGAGCGCAGGAGGGGACGCTGTGCAGAGGCCGCAGCGGGGAGGGGGGGCCACACGACCCCCCCCGGCCACTCGGGAGACCGGGGCTGCAGGACAAGGGGCGGCCGCAGGCCACACGCAGCCCCAACGCCCAGATCTGGACGCAGGCACAGAGGCCGGCGGAGCCGTCACGGTCCCGGGCCGGCTCCTCGCGGGGAGAGGAGGGGCAGTGCTGGCCGTCGCCCAGCTGGCGCGCTCTGCACCCAGGGGGGACCCCGAGGTGGTGCCGAGGGGGGGACCCTGCAGGGTAAGCCTTACACGGGGGCGCGGCGCCGTGAGGACACGGGGAGACAGCAGGCCGCCCAGGAGCTTCTGGCCAGTGACTCCTCACAGCAGCTCGTGCGGCCCAGGCCAGAGCGCTTCCTGATGGGAACGGCCACCCTGAGGACTCGGGGACACGCTCCCTCCGGCTGCTGCGCTGTGTGGAGCGGAGCGGGCGGGGCAGGCGTGCAGACAGAGGAGCCAGCGGCTCAGGGGCCGCCGGGAGGTCAGCGGGAGGTCACTGCCTGCCGCAGGTGAGGGCTGCACCCAGACCGCGAGGGGCTGCTTTTATCTCCGACCTTGCACCGGACGCCACCCTAGGGCAGGCAGGACAGGCGATGCCCAAGGTCACAGGGACAGGAGGAGACTGGAGCCTCAGGCCCCTGCCTTCCGGCTCACTGCACACACAGGACGGTGACAAAGTGCAAAGACAGACGCTAGTCGATCGAGGAGTGCATCTCAGCAGCACCCTCAGATGCGCCTTCACCAGGGAGCGAGCGTGGGGCAGATGGGGCCCCTGCCTGGTCCCTGTCCCGGCTCAGTCCACCCCTGCTTACCCTGCGGGCAGTGGGCCTGGGACCACAGCTGCGGCACCCTGGAACTTGCGGGAGTGCCAGGCTTCAGCCCCCGCCCCTCAGAGCTCTCTCCTCACCAGCCCTCCAACCCCAGGTCTGGGCATCCCAGCCGCCTGACCTGGAAGAGCATCCAGATGGAGGGCGTCGCAAGGGGAAGGCACAGCTCTCAGTGGTTATCCCCTCAGAGGACGCGGGTTCAGACAATCACCCAGGGGCCAGACGGAAAAGGTCAACAAAATGAGGAGCTGTCTTTTTAACAGATAAACAAAACTGACAAATTCTTGCTGAACTAAGGAAAAAGATAAAGCTCAAGTAAATAAAATCAGAGATGAAAGCAAAGACATCACAAAGGATGCCATAGAAACACGAAGACTGAAGAACTGCTGTGATCAACATCTGACACCAGAAAACTGGACAATGTAAAAAATAAAACTCCTACAAACATACAGTCAAGAAAAACCTTAAAAAAAAGGTCTGAGCAGACCAATAATGAGTAAGAAGAATTAATGGGGAAAAAAAAAAAAAACCTCTCCCTACAAAGAAAGGCCCAGGATTACATGGCTTCACTGGTGGATTTTACCAAACATTTAAAAAACTATTAATACCAATCCTCCTTGAACTCTTCCAAAAAATCAAAGAGAAGGGAACACATTCAAATTCATTTTACAAGGCCAACATTACCAATATCAAAGCCAGACAAGGGTGCCAAGAGAAGACAAACAAAACGAAACAACTGCCAATAACCCTGATGAACACAGATGCAAAAACCCTCAGCAAAACACTAGCAAACTCAATTCAACAGCATGTTTCGCAGATCGTACACTGTGATCTAGTGGGACTTATCCATGGAATGCAAGGGTGGCTCAACATCCATGGATCAGTCACGGCAAAACACCACATCAGCAGAATGAAGGATAAAAATAACATAAGCATCTCAACAGAGGCAGGGAAAACATCTGATAAAATTTAATATCTTTTCACAAAAAAAATTAATTAGGTACCAAAGGAATGTTTTTCAGCATAATAAAGCCCACAGCTAACATATTCAACAGTGAAAAGCTGAAAGCTTTTCTTCTAAGATCAGGAACAAGGCAAGGACACCCACTCTCACTGGAAGCCCGAGCCAGAGCAATCAGACAAGAAAAAGAAATAAAAGGCATCTAACAGGAAAGGAAGCAGTAAAACTGTCTCCTTGCAGATGATATGGTCTTATGTATAGAAAATCCTAAAACTTCACTAGAAAACCATTAGAACTAATGAACAAATTCAGTGAATACATAGAAATCAATATACAAAAGTAAGTTGCAGGTTTCCCTGGCTGTCCAGCGGTAAAGAATCTGCCTGCCAATGCAGGGGACATGGGTTTGATGCCTGGTCCGGAAAGATTCCACGTGCCTCGGGGCAGCTAAGCTGGTGCCGCCACAACTACTGAAGGCCTCGTGCCCTTGAGCCCAGGCTCTGAGACAAGAAGCTACCACGAGAAGCCCACAGAGCAATCGAGAGGGGCCCCTGCTCACCGCAACGAGAGGAAGTCTCCACACAGCAACGAAGACCAGCACAGCCCCGACCTCCAAAAGCCGTTTCTGTGCACCAACAGTGCACCACCTGACAAAGAAACTAGACAGTTCCATTCACAACAGCCTCAGGTCAGGTCAGGTCAGTTCAGTGGCTCAGTCGTGTCCGACTCTCTGCAACCCCATGAACCACAGCATGCGAGGCCTCCCTGTCCATCACCAAGTCCCGGAGTCCACCCAAACCCACGTCCATTGTGTCGGTGACGCCATCCAACCATCTCATCCTCTGTCGTCCCCTTCTCCTCCTGCCCTCAATCTTTCCCAGCGTCAGGGTCTTTTCAAATGAGTCAGCTCTCTGCATCAGGTGGCCAAAGTATTGGATTTTCAGCTTCAACATCAGTCCCTCCAGTGAACACCCAAGACAACAGCATCAAACAACGATAAAATAGGACTCCGCTGGTGGCTCAGCGGTAAAGAATCTACCTGCTAATGCAGGAGAGAAAAGCCAGATCTCTGATCTGGGAAGATCCAGTACGCCCGTGTGCCACAGCTAGTAAGCCTGCGCTCCAGAGCCCGGGAGCTGCAGCTACGAGGCCCACACACCACGGCTCCTGAAGCCCTCTCGCCCTGCAGCCCGTGCTCTGCAACGGGAGAAGCCGTGGCCATGAGAAGCCCACATACAACCAGAGAACAAGCCCAGGCAGCAGCTGAGACCCGGCAAAGTCGAAAATTAATTAATAAAAACAATAAATTTAACCAAGGAGGTAAAAGAGCTATGCACTGGAAAATATAAGACTCTGATGATAGAAACTGAATACGATGTAAATAAATGGAAAGATATTCTGTGTTTGTGGATTGGAAGAATACTGTTAAATAGTGCATACTTTCCAAAGCAAGCTACAGATTCAAAGTCAACTCAATCAACAGTCCACTGACATTTTTGACAGAAACAGAAAACACAAAATATAAAGCTTCTGTACAGCAAAGGAAACAAAAGGAAGGGCGGCCCACCGAACGGGAGAGCGTGCGTGTGAACGGCGAACCAGAGGAGGAGGTAATATCCGACGTATGTCAGGGACTCATAAGATTGAATGTATATATAAAAAAAATACCAATTTAAAAATGGTGAAAGGATCTGAACAGACATTCTTCCAAAGAAGAATGAAAATGGCCAACAGAAAAGATGCTTGGCGTCGCCCACCGTCCGGGAGCCGCGAAGCAGGAGCAGGGAGGGATCCCCGCGCACCTGTTGGGGGGGTGTCACCAAGACACAACAGGGAGTGAGTGTGCAAGGACGTGTCCTGCGCTGCCGGGGCGGGGCGGGGGGGATGCAAAGCGGCACAGCGACGACGGGAAACAGCCCAGAGGGTCCTCGGGAAACTAAAAGCAGCACGGGCCGCCACCCATCACCCTGGCCTCTGCCCTCGGGTCCCTGCGGCCAGAGAGGCGGCCCGGGCGTGGTGCTGTGCCCTCCCCGCGCACCTCCTTCCTCCCCGCTGCTTCTCTTTAGCTCTTGCTCATCCTGGAATTCTGTCTCAATATTTTCCAGTTTGTTTCAGCTGCGCTTTTTACAGGAGTCAGCTCAAGCTCCTTATACAAGGAGAGCACCAAACACATACTTTCACAAGTAAGAAAAAGCCTGGACCTGGTGAACACCCTAGGGTTCAAAACCTGCTGCTCCTCCTAGGGCCAAGCCCCCCAGGCCGGGATGTGAGCACAGAAACTCTGACGTAAGCCCAGGTATAAGTCACGGGAGGAGCAGAGGGGTGTCCAACTCTTCCTAAACTGGAGCTAAACATTACCTGCTACATTATGAAACTGGGATTTTCCACAGACCTCCATGCAGCCCACAGCACAGTAATCTGCTTAATTAAATAAATTGGAGACACAACTCAGGCTAATATCTCGAATCACGGTGGCGTGAGCTGCATGTTTATGGCTCTGTTGACAGAAGAGGACTCACGACATATGCCACCAACTTCTGCAGCCACTTTATTAAATGGAATAAACAAAAGCCGTGCAAGGCAGCAGCAGACATGGGCTACTGGGATTCTCCCAATCTCAACACTTCCGGCGAGTCGCACTGAGATGTTTCTGCCAGAATCAAAACACGTTTCCCATTAGAACTGGCTGATTAAGCTAAATGGGTGAAATGCGATGGCTCTGTCAGAAGTGGATGTGTTTTCAAATTCCCTGTGCTCACACCCGTGGTTCCCACTCTGTCCCAGCGAGTCAAAGCCAGCGGAGTGCCCGCCCCCCCCACCTGTGGGTGGGTGCCCGCCCTGGGTGCGGGGGGCTGGCCGGGCCCCCTGGAGCCGGCATGGCAGCTCCCACAGAGGCAGCAGGGTCCTCGGGGTCCCAGAAGGGAGGCGCTGAGACAGACGGCCAACAACTGCAGCCTGCGTCCAAATCCAGCCCCCTCCCGGTTCTGTCAGTAAAGTTTTATTAACAGAGAGCCTCACCCACCATCTACCGAGGGCCCGTGGCTGCTTTCACGCGATGGCCCCCGAGCTGAGCGTCCAGACCCTGTGGTCACACAGCCCACAGGCCTCACTGTGGGTCCTTCATGGACGCAGCCTGCTGAGAAGGAGCAGGAACTTGGGGCGAGCAACGGGCCGCAGAAAGGCCGAGGAGAAGCAGAGGCAGAGGAAGGTGAGAGGGAGGACGGGGGAGAGGGGCGAAGGCAGAGAGAGATGGAGCGAAGGCAGAGAGAGATGGAGCCAAGACAGAGCAGAAAGAAGCCAAGGAGAGGGACGACGCCGGAAGAGAGAAGCGAGGAGCGGAGGGCGGGGAGAAGGAGCCCCACCTGCCACCAGGCCTGCCAGACCCTGGGTGCCCCCCGCCCCAGACCGGGTCTCGCTCCGCGCACGCCATGAGGCCCGGTCCCTGCAGGCACCGCTGCACGCTGCAGCTCCTGAGACAGCGGGCAGGACGGGGCTCCTCCCTGCCAAAGCCCAACAGTGCTCACAGCGGGCAGGACGGGGCTCCTCCCCACCAGCACCCAACAGTGCTCACAGTGGGCAGGACGGGGCTCCTCCCCACCAAAGCCCAACAGTGCTCACAGCGGGCAGGACGGGGCTCCTCCCCACCAAAGCCCAACAGTGCTCACAGCAGGCAGGACGGGGCTCCTCCCCACCAAAGCCCAACAGTGCTCACAGCGGGCAGGACGGGGCTCCTCCCCACCAAAGCCCAACAGTGCTCACAGCAGGCAGGACGGGGCTCCTCCCCACCAAAGCCCAACAGTGCTCACAGCGGGCAGGACGGGGCTCCTCCCCACCAAGCCCCAATAGTGCTCACAGCAGGCAGGACGGGGCTCCTCCCCGCCAAGCTCCAACAGTGCTCACAGCGGGCAGGATGGGGCTCCTCCCCACCAGCACCCAACAGTGCTCACAGCGGGCAGGACGGGGCTCCTCCCTGCCAAAGCCTAACAGTGCTCACAGCACGCAGGATGGGGCTCCTCCCCGCCAGCACCCAACAGTGCTCACAGGAGGCAGGATGGGGCTCCTCCTCACCAAAGCCCAAGAGTGCTCATAGCAGGCAGGACGGGGCTTCTCCCCGCCAGCACCCAACAGTGCTCACAGCGGGCAGGACGGGGCTCCTCCCCACCGAAGCCCAACAGTGCTCACAGTGGGCAGGACGGGGCTCCTCCCCACCGAAGCCCAACAGTGCTCACAGCGGGCAGGACAGGGCTCCTCCCCACCAAGCCCCAATAGTGCTCACAGCAGGCAGGACAGGGCTCCTCCCCGCCAAGCTCCAACAGTGCTCACAGCGGGCAGGATGGGGCTCCTCCCCACCAGCACCCAACAGTGCTCACAGCTCAGCGTTGAGTGACGGAGGACTCGCCTGGAGTCTCCAAACAACCACTAACTAACAGGTTCTATAAAGTTACGTAAGTTTCTACCGTCTGTCAATATGTGATGTGAAAGAAAGAAAGTGAACTCGCTCAGTTGTGTCCAAATCTTTGTGACCCCATGGACTGTAGCCTACCAGGCTCCTCCGTCCATGGGATTTTCCAGGCAAGAGTACTGGAATGGGTTGCCATTTCCTTCTCCAGAGTATCTTCCTGACCCAGAGATCAAACCCAGGTCACCCGCATTGTAAGCAAGACGCTTTACCGTCTGAGCCACCAGGGAAGTGTCAATATGTGATGCTCAACTAATAGACGTCTGGCAGCAGCTTGAAGCAGCTTCTAAAGTCTCCAAGTGTGGGTAGCTTTCGAGCTTCTGAGACAGGAGATGTTACTGTTACTAACACAAGAACAGGAGCGGCCAGGAGGACCCCAGGCCCGCTTGCAGGTCCCGGGGCCAGGTGGGGCCGCTGGCCTGGGGGGGCGGGGGTCAGTCAGACACCTCGGGGCCTGTCCTGCCGGGGGCCTGGTGCCCGGGGGCTCCTACCAGGCGGGCTCCGGGGCCCACGGAGGCGGTGCCCGGCACAGGGGTCAGCAGACGGCCGGGGCGGTGGGGTGAGGCAGGGAGGAGGCGGCTCTGAGATAAGGGGGGAGAGCCGAGCAGGAGGCGCACCCAGGCTGAGAAGCCCGTCCTGTGTGTCCTGCGTGCCATGCGGGCCCCTCGGCACAGCCCCCGACCTGCCCCCGTCCCGCCAACCCGGAGCAGGGCGCCCGGCTCCATCTGCTGCCACCTGCTGGCGCCGGGGGCAAACGGCTCCCAGCAGGGTGGGCCCAGTCCTGACTTCCACCGCGGAGGCGGGCAGCCGCCCTTCACCTGCCTGCTGACCTCCCGTCCACCTGCCCGGGATGCCCCGCTCAGCCCCTCTGAGCCTGATCCTCTCCAGGGACGGCGGCTCAGGCCCAGGCGGGGCTCTCGTGGGGCTCGGGGGAGGGCTCGGGGGTCTCCCTGTCATACAGGGTCCGCAGTGCAGGATACGCAGAAGGCGAGTCCACCGCCGCCGACAGCCTTGCCGGGCAGGCGGGGCCTGGCAGAGCCCGCGTCCAGAGCACGCGGCGGGTCCCAGGAGTGCCCAGCCTCGCAGGTGGGGACGTCCGTCCTGACGTGGCCCTGGGGTCAGCGTGGCCTGGGCAAAGGGCAGGAAGCCATCTCACAGCTGCGTCTGGAGGACATGAGGCTGGGCTGGGAGACCCGATGTGGACAGGGGTGGGGTGCTGCCGCGGCCAGAGCCCGCTCCCCTGCCCTCCTCTGCCCGGGGCCGCCTGCCCACCTGGACCGGCTGTGTGGGCTCCCGGGTGACAACGATGACAGAGGGAATCGGGCGGTGACGCGGCTGCACTGTGACGCCCGCCACCCCAAGCTCCCGGAAGGCTGAGCCGGACGGGGAGGCAGAGGGACCACCCGCGGCCCTGCTGACCACAGGGAGGGCGGGGGCACGGTCTTCTCTGCCCAAAGCCAACAGTCTCAGGGGACCCGGGGGAGTCGGGGCTCACGGGGACGGAGCTGAGAGGCGGCCGGGTATCCCCCGGCCTGCGGCTGTGAGGACAAGGTGAGGCGGTGACCACGCTGCCAACGCGCTCTGAGGGCATGGACAGCCCCCAGCTCTGACACAGGGGAAGCCTGGACGGACGGCCGTGAGGTCAGCACGGCCAGCTGGCGATGACCTGACCAAGTGTGCGTGGAGCACAGCGGGGCTTGGGGTACAGAGAGCTGGGGCCTCGGGGCGCGGGCCCTCCCTGCCATCGCTCTTCGTCAGCGTCTCGGGGGGCACAGCCAGGGACTTGGGGCACAGGCCCCCCCATCACTCTTCATCAGCATCTCGGGGGGCACAGCTGGGCCTCGGGGTGCAGGCCCCCCGTGCGTGGCTCGCGTCAGCGTCTCGGGGGGCACAGCCGGGGACTCGGGTGCGGCCCCCCGTGCGTGGCTCGCGTCAGCGTCTCGGGGGGCACAGCCGGGGACTCGGGTGCGGCCCCCCGTGCGTGGCTCTTGTCAGTGTCTCGGGGGGCACAGCCGGGGACTCGGGTGCGGCCCCCCGTGCGTGGCTCTCGTCAATGTCTCAGGGGGCACAGCCGGGGCCTCGGGGTGCGGGCCCCCCGCCCGGCACTCACCTCCACCTCCGAGCTGTGCGCGTGCACCTTCTGCACCAGGTCCTCAGCCTCGCGCATGCGGCGGGTCAGCTGGGGTGAGTGTTCGGCCGGGGTCAGCTCGCTGTCGTAGGAGCCCAGGATGGCCCGCATGCCGTCACGCTCCTGTGGGCGAGAGGGCAGAGGTCAGGCCGGGGGAGGGAGCGAGGCGATATTAGAAACAGAGCGGCATGGGGGGCACGGGGTCAAGTCCGGGGACAGGCTGCCAGGCTTCTCGAAGACCTTGAGCTGAACCGAGCCCAGCAGAGGACTGAGGCCAGGCCGGGCCCTGGCTGCTCTGAACCCCGGCGGAGCTTGGCCTGCGGCAGTGGGCCCGAGTGCCATCCTCGGGCGGGGCGCACGCCGACCGCCCAGCCCCGAGTGGCACCATCGGGCCTGCAGTGCTTGGAGACTCACAGGCGAGGGGTGGGGGGCTCTCCTTCCCCTGGAGCTCGTGGGACGCAAGAGGCCAGAGTTCAAGGCGTCAGCGTGCCCCAGCCACGCCTGGCCCCCCTCCTCCGTGTCTGGGACAAAAGATGGTGCCCGGTAAAGACACAGCTCAGATTTCCTGGGACACTGATCACACGCCCCGAGAACACCCCTAAAAGTCGACAGGAGTCAGGTCACCGCTCAGCGATGTGCAGGCCGACAGCCTGAGCCAGGAAGGAGGCCAGGGCCCAGGGGAGATGGCGCCATGCCCAAGCGTGTGACCTTCCCAAGATGCTGTGACGGGGGGACCCGGGAAGTCCTGGGAGACTGCGGGCCACCCTGCGTCCAGGAGTGGAGCCTCTCTGACTCCGGGAAAGGTCTCTGCCCACTGAGGGCCTGACGCCAGGGCGAGCGTGGAGGGGGCACCTCTTCCCGGGCAGGAGCTGGGCATGGGCGCCTGCCCTCCTCCCGCCCTGAGCCCCCAGCTGTCGCCGACAAGGCCCACATGGGTGACATAATTAAAGAGAATCAGCTCCCTGCATGCAGCCAGGCTCACAAGGCACCAATGCACAACGCTCCCGCCTCCAGTGAAAGATCCTGAGAGCTCCAGCAGGTCTGGGGGGGCCCCGAGAGCCTGGGTTTCTGGTGGGTGAAGCTGTGGTGTGCCAGCCGCGCTGGGGAGCAGGACGCACAGCTGGGAGGCCTCCGCCTGGGCTGGCAGAACCCAGAAGACGTGCCCACGAGACCACAGCCAAGTCCCAGCTCTGATCCTCGCCCCCCGAGCCTCCGTCCTTCCTCATCAGCGGCTCTCGCAGGCTGCCCGGGACGACCGACACTGTCCTGGACCAAGCGACCAGCCGCGGCCCTGGGGCCGGTGAGGCTCACAGTGACAGCAGCAATCCAGTCCACATGGGCAAACAGACCCATGTGTTCACGGGTGCAGCGTCCCGGTGCAGCCGCTGGAGAGGGTCACACAACCTCGCTCCACACCCTCCTGGTGCCCCCGCAGCCCCCACACCCGCCAGGGCAGCGACCAGGCGAGCTGCAGGGTCAGCCCACATCGGCACTGGCTCCGAGGCACATTCTCAGACCTGGAACAGACTGGGGGGCGAGGCCATGGGCCCTCTGCCCACGTCCTCTCAGCTGGTGCTTCCGTGAGCGGAGGCCTGCCTGCCCAGGACAGATGCACCCCAACCGCTCCTGACCCTGAGCACCACGCGGCCCCTGGGCCAGCCTGGGCCCCTCCTCAGGTGAGACTGGAGAAGCTGGGGGCTCACAGGACCACACTGTCTCCCTGGGGAGCCCATGGGCCCTTGCCTGCCGAGTTCAGTGGTCTCGCGAGCCTCCTGCTGGGCCATCACCCCAGCACAGACTTCATCATTAGGTGATGACAAAAAATTCAATAAGTGAGAAATTAAAGTTACAAGTCCAACTGCAACTGGTCACACACCCGTGGAAAATTTGTTTCCAACAGGACGGTTTATCGAGTGTCATAATTTTATTGAAATCCTATATCTTCCCATTGACTTTTATGGTTCCGAGCTGGTTACAAAGGCATCAGCATGGAGCAGTGGGGCGCATGGGGCCGGGAGGGCCTTCCTTTCATAAACAAGCGGTAATCATCGCCTTTATTGACCCGTAAATCTCCACAATGCTGCCTCTCACTACGGTTCTCTTCTGTTACGTCTCCAGGCTATCAAAGAAGACACAAAGTTGAAAGTTTGCTGTCTGTACCTTTTACAGAAACTGTTTTCTCATTAGTCACGAAGTCACGAGAACTGTGCTGGCTGGATCCAATAATGACTTTTGAAGGACAGAGTCCACTTGCGGTGAAGCGCTCTGGTTTCCACTTGAACGAGCGTGGCCACTCACCCCTGAACAGACAGGTCGGCAGAGATGGGCCGGGCGGACCCTCTGTGCAGATGAGACCGGCCCCTGCAGGGCATCTCTACCTGGGGCCCCACAATCCTGTGTCCCCGCCACCCTTGCTGGTCACGTGATCAGCGCAACCCAATCTCGGGAGAGACGAGCTGAGGGTGCGGGGGAGGGCAGGGATGGCCAAGGCCCCCAAGCCCAGGCCCGGCCCCACACTCCTAACAGACGCGGTGGTTGGGGTAACACCATGGCCTCATGTTACCCCAGGTATCAAGGACCAGACTCAGAACTTGCTGAGTGGTGAGTGGGCCTGGCTGGGGGGGACAGAGGGAGAGGCCCTGGGTGAACAAGCAGAGGGTCTGCACACATCATGTGGACCACACCGCGTGGGCACTGCCCTGCGGCTACGATGCCTGTGTCCATCGGGGTGCACGCCCATGTCAGACCCGGGGACGAGGCTGAGGCAGCTCCACGTAGGCAGCTCAGAGTCCAGCCTTGCAGCCCTGGACCAGTCCTGGAGGACGCCAGGAGGACGCCAGGACAGACGGTTCAGACGGGAAAGGGAGGCGAGGTCAGCCGTCAGCATCAGAGGGCAGCGCATTTCTGAACAGAGTCCGTGAGAGTCGACAGACAGAGAAGGGGCCGTCAGAGGGCACAGGCGGGAGGCTGCCCACCTTGTCTGCAGCCAGCAGGAAAGTCCTCCAAAAGTAAGTTTAATAAAAACATTTCCAAGCCAAGAAAAACTCAGACAGGTCCTCAGCACACAGCCACACCAAGGGGAAGCACTAAAGGATATCCTTCCAGCAGGAAAAGGGTCCCATGGACGTGTAGAGACGTCAGTGTAACAGGTACGTATAAGCGCAGTCACAGTGGAGACTGGTAAGTATTTCGAACTAAATAGCAAAAATACAATATATCAATCCTGAACTCTGCATCTAAATTTACATCCTTAAATGAATATATCAGAAGAGAAAGATAAAACCAATCAACTACCTATACCACTGAGAAAGTCAGAACAAGAAAAACAAAGAAAGGTAACAGTAGATTTAAAAATAGGAATTAATAAAATAGAATAAAGTATAGAATCAACAATACCAAAAGCTGGTTCATCCAAATGATTAATAAAATTGATGAACCTTGATGAGATACTTCAAGAGAGAGATTAAAAAAACCAAATAATGAGACAGAAAAGGAAGACATAACTACAGACCACAGAAATATTTTAAAATCTAACAAGATACACTGAACTTCACACAAATTTAAAATTTTACATAAAATAGACAATCCTTTTTTTGTTTTGTTTTGTTTTTAAGGCTTATCACCACTGAATCAAGAAGAAAAAGAAAATCTGAATAGTTCCCAAGCTATTAAAAGAAATCAAAGCCCCAATACAGAATCTTCCCAACACAAAAACTCCAGGTCTGGACGCCTTTCTTGGTAACTCCACCAAACTTTAAAGAAAGAAATATCACTGATCTCACCAAACTCTTACAAAGAAGGGAAAGGAGAACCTTCTAACGCATTTCATAAAGCCAGAAAAACCATGACACCAAAACCTGCTAAGGAAACTTTGTAAGAAATAAAAACTGTCAAGATCTCTCATAAACACAGATGCAAAATCCCTGAACTGCTTATTAGCAAACCAAATAAAGCATTACTTACAAAGGACAATCCACAGACAAGTTTGTTTAATTCCTGGAATGCATTTTTGCTTTAACATTTGAAAACCAATTAATTAAATTCTCCAAGTTAACAGAATAAAGAAAAAAATCATGATCGGCTCAATATATGCAGTAAAAGCATCTGATTAAAATTCAACAGCTATTCAGGATTAAAACCATAGGATGGAAAAGCCCCTCAGCAGAGGAGGAAGAAAGGGGACCCTCTCTGATCCGAGTCCTTGGCTGTGGTGGGGTGGGAGGGAAGGGTCTGAAACAGAGCTGTTGACGTTCCTGCTCCATCCGGCACCAGGGTCCTGAGCAGTGGAGCAAGGCGTGAAGATCAGAAGGAAACGAAAAACTACTCATAGTAGCTGACACAACTGGGAAGGTGAAAACCCAATAAAATTTACAGATAAATTATTAAAACAAGTAAGCTTAGTCATGTTGCTGGATCAAAGTCAACATCCAACATTCAGTTACATTTATACATGCTGGCAAAAAGAGTTCCAAGAGGAAATCCTGGAAAAGATGCCATTTATAACATCATCATTAAAAAAAAACCAAAAACCCTACGAGATGAGATGTCTACCCAGAAAACTTTGCAAACATTACTGAGAGAAATTAATGACCTAAAAACGTGGAGACAAAAACACGTTCGTGGATCAGAAGATTTCACGTTATAAAGATGTTAGTTAATCGCGGTATCCGCAGTAAAACTCGGCAGGTTTATCGGTGGAAGCTGACAGGCTGAGCTCTAAGCTCGACACGCAGATGCAGAGGGTGGTCGTCGGCGCACAGTGCCAGCAGTCGGCTGGCGAGGAGGGTGGGCTCCCTACCAGACCGCAGCCTCAGGGATTACAGCGGTGTGGTTCCCGCGCGAGAGAGGGGCAGGGACAGCTCGCACAGAGGGGAAATTAGGTGCACGTAAGGAGCGCGAGAGGCCCATCTTCTCAAAAACTGCTGTCGAGTCAGCTGAATATTCCTGCGGGCAGAAAACCAAGCTTGCCAGATACCATAAAGCTTTGTGTTGTGAAGTTATGTGTGAAAAAGCAAAACATTACAGAAACTACCATGAAAAGACACCTCAGTGTCCTGGGGCAAGCAAAGCTTTCTTGAACAGAAGATACACAAAAAGTAACTGTAAAGGAACGTTCTACCTTGTTACGAGTAAGAGCTCTGTTAAGTGGGAGCGAAAAGCTAGGAGGAGATACTTGCAAACGAATACCTGGTAAAAGCCTAGGATCCAGAATACACAAAGAGTTCTTACAAATCAGGGAGAAAAAGGCCAGAAAGAAAAAAAAAGGGAGGGCAGTGAACCTGGAAGGGGCTTCACCAAAGCGGATCTCCCAACGGCCCATCAACACAGGAGGGGTGTCCCCCCCACCCTCCCCTGGGAGGCACAACACGCGGCAAACACGGGAGGGGCCGGCTCTCCGGGAACAGCAGCGTGTGAGGCAGCGTGGACGACGCGCAGTGCGGGCAAGACTCTGAAGCCACAGGAATGCCTGTGCCCTGCCGCAGGCCTGCGGCCGTCACAGCCCCCCGGCCGGCTCTGCAGGCGAGCACGTGACGGAGCGCCCAGCAATGTGCACAGATGTCGTGCGTGTGCGTGACCGAAACACAAGTGAGAAGACGCCACGGCGGCATTACTCACCATCGCCGAGAAAGCAACCCCAACACCCGTCAGCAGGAGGATGGAAAGCTCCAGGGTGGCACGTCCGTCACACAGAAATGAGTCTGAGCGGCTCAAACAGGCACCAGCGGGCACGCGCTGCACAGCCCATTGAGACTAAGCTCCAAACCCGCGGAGGCCGTCTGCCGCAAGCAGGTCACACGCTGACAGAAAGCAGACCAAAGTATTAAAGATGCAAGATACTGTGCAGTCTCAGGAGCAAGGCTCTGGTTGTACAGTTAACACTCACAGCTTCTCAGAAAAATACCCCAGCCCACAACCAACTCCACCCCCCCAACGCCTGCCG
The DNA here is from genome assembly GCF_910594005.1 of Cervus elaphus. NCBI lineage: Eukaryota > Metazoa > Chordata > Mammalia > Artiodactyla > Cervidae > Cervus > Cervus elaphus. The sequence goes on along the minus strand of NC_057824.1, from coordinate 54,584,698 downwards.
AGCAGGAAGAACTCGCAGGGAGGCCAAGGTGTCCAGCAGTCGAAGGTGCGGCGCGGCAGAGGGTGGGCCTTCCGGCCAGGCTCCCCAGAGTCCCGCCGCTCAGTGAAGGAGAGCCGGGAGGGGAGGGCCTGAGGGTCACGCTGCGTGTCTGGAGCAGGGAGGGACAGTGGAGACCAGAGGAGGTTCTGTGGGAGCCGTGATTATCGCGGTGAGAGCGGGGCTGGGAGGAAGCATGGAGCAGAAGCGGACCCACACCACCATGGAACGGAGCCGGGGCCGGCCCACACCCACCGCGCTCTGGGAAAGGGCTGGCACTTCTTGCCCAAGGTCCCCAGGTCTTCCTCCCAAGAAAATCCAGCTCCCGGGGCCTGAGGTCACCCGGACGGTGCTAGCCCTGGCATTGCCTGGGGACACACCGGGAGCCAAGGATCCGGTCCTCACCCTCCAGGCCGCCGCGGCCAAGAGGGAGGGCCCAGAACAGCAGGCAGAGAGGTGGCCATGGGCACCCACCCGCCCCGCCCCTGCAGGAGGGGTCACACCTCAGGACCCGCACAGGAGAGGTCCCCGGAGACGCGGCTCAACCCAGGCTGGGGGGGAAAACGGCTCTCACGGCAAATGTTTTCAGAGAAGTCAAAACTCAGCAACTCCAGCTACCTGGGTGAACAGGCCGTCCAGTGGATGACGAGTGGCTTAGAGGGCAATTTTAACAGAAGGCAGTTCTGTTCACGTCCTGGAGTGGCCTGAAAGAAGTGTCCCTGCGTGCGTGTCTCGCTGGCTTCTCCCGAAGCCGCCAAGGCTCACGCAGCACACGCACCGCCCAACATGCTTCCCCAGGATGGGCTGGAGGAGCCGGGCTTCGGCAAGAGGCAGCGGAATCCCTTCAAAAGTGGCAAAAACTATTCATCTGCGCTTGATGGAAATGCTTCCTAAACAAGTAAGACATCGACCCGGTCACAGCAAATGGAGGACACGCGTTTTTAACCTTCCCTTAATGGGCTGGTTCGCTGGCATGGGCTCTGATTTCTACGCCCTCACAGCTGGGCTCCTGGGGCAGCCGGAGCAGGCAGACCCCGACCTCGGCGCTCAGCAGCTTCCTGGGCCCCTGCCATCCACACCCGCTGTTCAACACGGGACCTGAGCGTGTTCCTCCCTGGTTCTCCAGCCTACCTCCAGGCGCCTCTCCTTCACCACTGTGTCCATCAGCCTCATTACACGAAGGTCTTATGGCTCGCAGCTCATCAGATGCAGAGCAGGCCCCTGGAGGCGAGGGCTGCCCGACTGGAAAGGGAGCTCAGACCCGGGTTCAGCGTGCATGCAGCCTGGCGGCACCTCCAAGTGCACTTGCAGAGCCCACTCTGGGAAGGACTGTGGTCCCGGTTTCACGGAACCGCCGGGCACAGCCACCTGAGGTCTGAGTCACGGTCCGGGGCACCTCCACCCTAGCCCACACTAGCCGGTGGGGAACGAGCCTCTGTGGGTCTCTGTACTTCTCACCAGCGGCCCTGGTCCTGCCACTTCAACCTCCTGATGAAAAGATCCACAACACCTACTGGAGGTGGGAGAGGGAATCAGTCGTGACCTCCCGGAGCCCTCTGACTCAGATTTCACACTGCTCTCTTACCAATTCCATTTCATTTATGTCAGCCAATAACGCCTCCCCGGCCCCTGCCTGACCAGCTCGCAGCTTCCCAGAGCAGGGCCTCACCCGGCGCGGGTGCCTTTCAAGGGAGGTGGGGCCAGGGCTGCCAGCACCTTCCCACCCGGGCCCCAGCCAGGGAGGGGGCCGTAGCCCCCGCAAGCCCACTCAGCACAGCAGCCGCACAGAGGCTGCCCGCCGCGGGTTAGGCAGGACTGACAGGCTGGAGACGGAGGGCGGGTGAGGCAGGCAGAGGCTGCCTGGTGGACCAGGCCAGCTCGGCTGCAGGGGGGACAGCCCACCTGCTCCACCCGCCGCTTCCTTCCCTGCGGAACGGAGGCTGGGTTGTGGACCCGGGGCGCGGCCGCCCACCCCTGCACAATGCGCCGAGCCTCAGGGACCCTTCTCGGGGGCGGGGACACAGGCGGCTCTCACCACGCCTCGCCTGGCGTCCCCTCCGCTGGACGCCCAGCCCCCGCACGGCCCGCAGCGCAGTGAGACTCGGTGAGTCCTGCTCAGGGGAGAGCTGGGCGTGAGACACGGCCCAGCTCCAGAACAGCCGCAGGTGCCAGGCCCCCTCTCGGAAGAGGGCCCCAGCTGCCTGAGGACAAGAACCTGCCCGGGTCGCCAACACCAGCGACGGCGCGGAGCTCGGAGCCCAGGGCTGCAGGAAGCGGGTCATCAGGGACCAGCGGGGCCCGAGGCGGGAACGCGTCCTGGGGGCATCACTGCCCAGCACAGCCCTCGGCTCAGGACGCGCCGCTCTGGGCAGCGACCCCGCCGCTCCAGCGGTCACTGCGCTCTGAGTCCCAGGCACTCATGGAACAACCCTAACAGCTCGCGCTGATTTAAAGCGAGACAGGGACCCCCACCCCAGCTGCTCTGCAGGCCGCGCAGAAGCCGCGAGCTGCCTCCATCCCAGGCTGCAACGTGAGGCAGCCTCACCGACGGCTCAAGTCCAGGGCCATGGACACCCAGGCAGGGTCAGGCTGGCTGACTACTGACGTGGGTGTACCGGGTCTCAGCTGGCACGCGGGACAGCACGTGGGATCCTGGTGGCTCAGATGGTAAAGAATCCGCCTGCAATTCAGGAGACCCGGGTTCGATCCCTGGGTCAGGGAGATCCCCTGGAGAAGGCAATGGCAATATTCTTGCCTGGAGAATCCCAGGGACAGAGGAGCCTGGTGGGCTACAGTCCATGGGGTCACAAAGAGCCGGGGACACGACTGAGGGATTTTCCCTTTCCCTTTCTTTCATATGGATCCTAGTTCCTTGACCAGGCTGGAACCCGGGCCCCTGCAGTGAGCGTGCGGTCTTAACCACTGGACCCCGGGGAAGGCCTCAGCCCGTTTTCTAACTGGTGTTTATATACGACTCAGTGCTGAGAGCGCTTCTCTGGTCAGGTACACGGTCTGCAAATGTTCTCTCGGTCTCTATCTGTCTTTTCATCTCTTAACAGGATTTTCCACAGAGAAGTTTGTAGTCTAACTAAATCTCTCTTCCACAGACTGTATTTTGGTGCCAAGTCTAAGAACTCTTTGCCTAGATCCTGAAGATTTTATCTCCCTTTTGAATAAAAATTTCCTACTTTTATGTTCTACATTTAAGTCTGTGATTAACCTTAAGTTAATTTTTGTACAAAAGGTTCACTTTTTTGCTTTATGAATGTCTAACTTCTCCAGCACAATTTATGGAAAAGGTTATCTTTCTCCCACTGAACTGCTTTTGCAGTTAACCCAAAGCAAGCAGAGAAAGGAATTAATAAAGACAAGAGTAGAAATAAGTTAAATGGAAAGTAGGAAATAAAAGCCAAACGCTGGTTCTTTGAGAAGATCAATAAAATTGATAAAGCTTTAGCTGTAGCTGATCGGCTGAGCCAGGAAAAGAGACGAGATTCCAGTTACTGCAGTGAGGAATGAAAGGTGAGGCGGCGCCACAGACCTTACAGGAGCGAAAAGGATCAAAGGATCAAAGATCAGAGATCAAAGATCAGCAACTGGACTCCCAGAGTTACACAGCCTGCCTGAAATGGACAGACTCCCAGCAGACACACACCACCGCAACTGCCTGCAGAAGAAGCAAAAAGCCTGAAGGGACCCACCATTAGTAAAAGACTCCTTGCAGCCTGGCCCTGCTCTGCCCTCTGCTGGGACGCTGGGCAGGACGGGCACGCTCTCCTTGGGATTCCCTATCGCACACGGGGTCGTTTCTGCCACTCCATCTCCCCGCTGGCTGATCTTTCCCTCCTTTCTACCATGGACTCATCTGTCACACTTTAACTTCAGTTCCTGTGTTTCTGGTATCACGGAAGACGTCTGCTCTCCCCAGCCACCGCCTGCCCAGCGCTCTGGCTGGGTGGGGACAGTGGATTTCTGTGGTCGCACCCTCTGGCCGATCCGGGCAGCTGACCTCAAATGGAGCCCAGCAGAGCCCATCACGAGCTGCTCCTCGAGTCCCGAGGCCGGCCTCCACCTTTCTCACCTCATATACAATGTCCAGGGTTTGGGTATTATTCAGCAAAAGAAATGGGGAAGTGATCTGATTTCATTCTTTTACATGTAGCTGTCCAGTTTTCCCAGCACCATTTGTTGAAGAGGCTGTCTTTGCCCCATTGTATATTCTTGCATCCTTTGTCAAAAATAAGGTACCCAAGGTGCATGGTTTTATTTCTGAGCTTTTTGTCTTATTCCATTGGTCTGTATTTGTTTTTGAGCCAGTACCATACTGTCCCGATGACTGTAGCTTTGTAATATAATCTGAAGTCAGGAAGGTTGATTCCTCCAGTTCCATTCTTCTTTCTCAAGACTGCTTTGGCCATTCGGGGTCTTTTGTGTTTCCATGTGAATTGTGAAATTTTTTGTTCTAGTTCTGTGACAAAAGGCACTGCTAATCTGATAGGGATAACACTGAATCTGTAGATTGCGTTCGGCAGTATAGTCATTTTCACAATATTGATTCTCCCTGCCCAGGAACATGGAACATCTCTCCATCTGTTTATGTCGTCTTTGATTTCTTTCATTCAGTTCCGTTCAGTTCAGTCACTCAGTCGTGTCTGACTCTGCGACCCCATGAATCGCAGCACGCCAGGCCTCCCTGTCCATCACCAACTCTGGAGTTTACTCAAACTCATGTCCATCGAGTCGGTGATACCATCCAACCATCTCATCCTCTGTCGTCCCCTTCTCCTCCTGCCCCCAATCTTTCCCACCATCAGGGTCTTTTCCAGTGAGTCAACTCTTCGCATCAGGTGGCCAAAGTATTGGAGTTTCAGCTTCAGCATCAGTCTTTCCAATGAACACCCAGGACTGATATCCTTTAGGATGGACTGGTTGGATCTCCTTGCAGTCCAAGGGACTCTCAAGAGTCTTCTCCAACACCACAGTTCAGAAGCATCAATTCTTCGGTGCTCAGCTTTCTTTATAGTCCAACTCTCACATCCATACATGACCACTGGAAAAACCAGAGCCTTGACTAGACAGACGTTTGTTGGCAAAGTAATGTCTCTGCTTTTTAATATGCTGTCTAGGTTGGTCATAACTTTCCTTCCAAGGAGTAAATGTCTTTTCATTTCATGGCTGCAGTCACCATCTGCAGTGATTTTGGAACCCCCAAAAATGAAGTCTGACACTGTTTCCACTGTTTCCCCATCTACTTTCCATGAAGTGATGGGATCAGATGCCATGATCTTAGTTTTCTGAATGTTGAGCTTTAAGCCAACTTTTTCACTCTCCTCTTTCACTTTCATCAAGAGGCTTTTTAGTACCTCTTCACTTTCTGCCATAAGGCTGGTGTCATCTGCATATCTGAGGTTATTGGTATTTCTCCCGGCAATCTTGATTCCAGCTTGTGCTTCTTCCAGCCCAGCGTTTCTCATGAGGTACTCTGCATATAAGTTAAATAAGCAGGGTGACAATATACAGTCTTTCTTTCATTAGGGTCTTATAATTTTCTGTGTACAGTTCTTTTGTCTCCTTAGGTAAGTTTTTTCCTAGATATTTAATGCTTTTTGTTGCAATGGTGAATGGGATTGAGTCCTTAATTTCTCTTTCTGATTTTTCATTGTTAGTATATAGGAATGCAAGTGATTTCTGTATACTGATTTTGTATCACCATACACAAAGGTAAACTCAACATGGATTAAAGACCTAAAGAAAGACCAGAAACTATAAAACTCTTAGAGGAAAACATAGGAAGAACACTCGATGACATAAATCAAAGCAAGATCCTCTATGACCCACCTCCTAGAGTAATGGAAGTAAAAAGAAAAGTAAACAGGTGGGACCTGATTAAACTGAAAAGCTTTTGCAGAGCAAAAGCAAGGTGAAAAGACAACCCTCAGAATGGGAGAAAATAATAGCTAATCAAACAACTGACAGAGGATTAGTTTCCAAAATATACAAGCAGCTCATACAACTCAATGCCAGAAAAACAAACAACCCAATGAAAAAGTGGGAAAAAGACCTGAACAGACATTTCAGCAAAGAAGGCATACAGATGTCTAACAAACACATGAAAAGATGCTCAACGTCACTCATTATTAAAGAAATACAAATCAAAACCACAATGAGATATCACCTCACACGGGTCAGAATGGCCCTCATCAAAAAGTCCACAAACAATAAATGCTGGAGAGGGTGTGGAGAAAAGGGAACGGTCTTGCACTGTTGGTGGGAATGTAAATTGATACAGACACCATGGAAGACGGTATAGAGACGCCTTAAAAAACTAAGAATAAAAAAAAAAAAAAAAAACTAAGAATAAAACCACCATATAACCCAGCAATCCCACTCCTAGGCATGTACCCTGAGGAAACCAAAACTGAAAAAGACACATGTATCCCACTGTTCATTGCAGCACCATTTACAATAGCTAGAACATGGAAGCAACCTAGATGTCCATCGACAGAAGAATGGATAAAAAAGTTGTGGTACATATATACAACGGAATATTACTCAGCCATGAAAAGGAACACCTTTGAGTCAGTTCTGATGAGGTGGATGAACCTAGAACCTGTTATACAGAGTAAATTGCGTCAGAAAGAGAAAGATAAATATCGTATTCTAACACATGTATACAGAATCTAGAAGAATGGTGAAGAACTTATTTTCAGGGCAGCAGTGGAGAAACAGACATAGAGAACAGGCTTATGGACGTGGGGAGAGGGGAGGAGAGGGTGAGATGTAGGAAAGAGTAACATGGAAACTTAATTACCATATGTAAAATAGAAAGCCAATGGGAATTTGCTGCGTGGCTCGGGAAACTCACAGGGGCTCTGTGTCAACCTAGAGGGGCGGGGTGGGGAGGGAGATGGGAGGGAGGTTCAGAAGGGAGGGGATGTAAGTATACCTGTGGCTGATTCATGTTGAGGTTTGACAGCAAACAGCAAAATTCTGTATAGCAATTACCCTTCAGTAAAAAATATATTAAAAGAAAAAAGAAACGGGGAAAGCATGTCTATTCCATCTTCCTGGAAACAAATCACTCACATAGCAAACGCCGAGTGCCTCGGGGTGCTGGCGCTGCAGCAGGCGCCGTCAGGAGCGACTCAGTGGCAGCGGGCTTCTGCTCGCCTCCCGGCTCCCAGGTGACAGTCACGCCTGCAGGATTAAACCAGAGGAGGAGGCGCCGCGGGCGCCGACTCGGGTCACAGAACCCCCTCTGCCCAAGGAATGCAGGACTCCAACAGAAGGGTGTGACTTCTGAGGTGCAGAAACACTGTCACCAACGTGGCCCCCGAGGCTGGGGGGAGGCCGGGGGAGACCACAGCCCCGGCGCCCACTCTCCAGGCCCCCGGCCACCAAAGCCCCCTGCAGGCATCCAGCTCTGTGCCAGCAGGACCACCACACCCAGAGGTCAGAGAGAACCGTGGCCAAGTGGCCGGCAGTCATCTCTACTGCCAGAGAAAAGGACGCCCACCCACACACACGCCTGCCGTCCACCGCAGGTAAAGGCGTCTCTCACAAACACTCCCTCTGTCCGCACTCCACCTTTTCTCCCTCCAGTTGATGGAGTTAACAGCCAGCGGACACAGTACCGGCTGATCCCTGAGCTGAAAGCTCCCATCACCATCAAGTCAGGCTCCCGGAGGAGACAGCGCTGGACTTAACAAGTTTGGTCCCTACTTTCCGCATTCTTTTTATTTATAAAATTGCTTATGTAAAGGTATTACCATGCATAATATATTCAATTATGCAGTGTAAGATGTAGCCTTAATGGAGAAAGCTCGAGTCAGCCACATAGACAGTTCAGAAGATATTTTTTAAGAAAAGACTAAGTCAGTGACTTTCAAACGTGTCTGAATCCGCACACCTCTCACAACCCAGGGGGACACAATATAAATACATAAACTAGGGCTCTGCTCTCTCGAAGGATAATAGCCTGGAGCTGACACCTCTCTCCTCCCCCTGGCAGGGCCTGCATTAGCATGTAAATAGCTGGCAGATACAAGGAAATGAAAGCAGGAAGAGCTCTTTAATTAACTTTAATCCTCGGAAAATCCAGGCAGCGATCTGCCCTGGCAGCCCTCCTCAGAAGGCCCTCACCACAGCCTGGAGGCCCATCCTCGCAGCCCCCCATGGAGAGCGTGGCCAGTGAGGCCCATTTGGGGAGGGGACATCTGGGTACCGAGCCCAGAAATGGCCATGCCACGCCTGCCACGGAGTCTGGAGGTGGTCCCCGGACGGAAGCCTGGGCCGGTGCACAGGGCCTGCCAGCCGGGGAGACGGGGGCAGTCACCCGCGGGGCACAGGTCTGAGAGGGTACGACCGCAGCCCTGCCCACAGGGACGGGACCACAGCTCGGGCACCGTGCTGAGGACGCCCCGCTGCCCGCCCAGGTTCCCCACAGTGACCGCGGGCTGCGGGCCCAGTAAGGCCACGACCCGACGACGAGGCCACCGCCCGCGGAGCCGACCCGGAGCACACAGACATGCTCTGCAGCCAGTCCCCACAGGCACTCAGGGCTGCTCCCAGAGGTGAGGTGCCAGAGAGAGCCACGGTGGCCTCTGCTGGAAGGAGGCGGCTGGGCCACAGACACACCGGGAACGGTGCTTTCAACACCCAAGACAGGCCCAGAAGAGACGGGCACGCACACCCACACCGGGTTATCACTCACAAAGCCGGGAGGGTGGGGCGGCAGTGCAGATGGCCTGGGGGGCAGGGCCGGGCCCCGTGGGATGGGGGGGGTTCCCTCGAAACGAGGCGGGGGGAGGCAGGCATGAATCTCACTGCTCCAGGGAACTGGGAGGACGCGCGGAAGGGAGGCCTGCAAACACCCCCTCCATGTGAAGGGCACGACCTGCGCCCGCCGCAGGTGAGGAAAGCCAGGCTGGGGTGGCATAGACGCTGAGCTGGGCCAGCACCGCCCAAAGGGAGTGTCTGCCCTGGCCCCACGGCTGGGAGAGTCCAAACTCGAACCCAGGCGTCTGACGGCGCCTGTGCACGTCGTCACCGGCAGAGTGGCCGGGAGCAGCGGTCACAAGGAAACGCTGCCGCCCCTCTGCAGTCCCTGCTCCCGGCACAGCCGTCCACAGAGCTCGCCCCCTGGTCTGCACCGGGGAGGTGCAGACAGGCCCTGCAGAGCAGACAGGCCCTGTCTGCTCGTCCACGGCCAAGGAGGCGAGGCTGCAGGCGGCCCCTGAGCACGGAGCTCCCCACCGGCAGGGCCGCGGGAGGCGAGGTCACGGACCGGCCCTGAGCCACTGACTCCCTGCACCGCAGGGGAGCCCCACGGACGCCAGAGTTACAGCCCCTCCCCCAAAGCCTCTCCTCACTCAGCAGCTCACCAGCAGCGAGCGCTGTGCGCTCAGCGTGGCCGGCTTACCAGGAATAAACCTGGCTTCTATAACTAGCGATGCTCCTTCAACCAGAAGTTAGTAAGTCACCGGTGAAGGCTAACCAGTGGCTCTAATTTATTTAGAGACGTTCGTAAAGCTGCAGAAAAGAGCCTTCGTAACAGCTTACCAGAGCCCCAAGGGAGCCCTGAGACAGGCCTGTTGCAGGTGGGATGAGCAGGCCCGGGGCGCGGCCGCCCGGGGTCCAGCGGGTCCCTCCAAGGACCGGCTCCGTCCCCGTGGACGCCTCGCGGAGGCCGGTTCCTGGCGACACCAGGCGGCCCCAGGCCTGTCCCGGCCTCAGGCTCTCAGCGCGGGGATCTGTGACGGACACAGAGCAGCGAGCGCACGCCGTTCTCTGGGGTCCCGACCCACCCCTGCAGCATGGGGGGTGCTGAGAGCGGGCGGGCTGCTCGCCACGCGACTCCCAGGCCCTCGGCCTCAGGCACCCCCTTCACAGGCGGGGACACTGAGTCTCGGCCATGCTGAGCGACACTGTCAGGAGGCTCCCCAACCCCGGGGGCAGCGGCGGTGCTTCTCTGCACACCGCCCTCCTGGGCGGGCAGCCCGCTGCCAACCCTTCCTCGGGCCCCAGGCCCCCCATTCTCCAGACCCCGTGCAAAACTGGAAATGACCCTCAGCACAGCACACACCAGAGCTCCGGAAAGGGACCCAGAGACGCGCCCACCCCGGCCAGAGCCGCAGGAGCCCGCGCAGGGTGCACCCCGCGTGTGTTCACACCACGAACACGCTGGCCACCACGCGACGAGGAACTCTGCGGGAGGAGCCCCGCAATCCTGCTGTGGGCGGCTCTGCTTGGGAGGCGCTTCCTCCCCTGCCCCGCGGCATTTCATGGGCGGCAGTTTGGGTCTTTGTGGGAGAAATTAACCAAGAGAATATGGACTCCAAGCCACGCTCCCTGCATGTGACTGTTCTCCACTTGATGATGGATGGTATTTAACGCCTCTGCGCTGAGCACACCCCGGGTCTGTGAACGCAGAGTCTATCTCACTGCAGTAACCATCACAATGGCCAGGCTGGCCTCGTGTTCCAGGAGGTCTCACGGGAAAAGCAGCCTAACTGCACTCAACCACCGGCTTTCCAGAATGAAAACTCATACGTGCAGTCACACGCACACGTACACGCCTGCACACACGCACAGGCTCACGTGTGCACGAGGCTCAGGCCCACCTTCCCAGACACGCGGGGGCTGCGACCTGCTGGGCGGGGGCGGGGGCTCTGGGTGGAGCCAGTCACGCCTGCCTGGACATGACCCGCCCCCCCCACTGCAACTCCTCAGCCTTCCCCAGGTAGGACTCCTCCTCCACAAGAAGGGAGCCTGCAAATCCTAGCTCGCGGAGTTTTCACGACTCTCAGAGATGACCCTTAGACGATAAAAGTTAATGAAAACAAGGTAACAAGATGATTCAGCAGGTACTGAACGCCTGCTCGCCCCAAGGCCCGCACCAGGTCAGGACAGACCTTCCCGGGAAGATAAACACGATGCGGGGGCAGACGCCTGCCTCTCAGCACGGGTGTGCGTCGGCGGGCCAGCTGGGGTGTGGGGGGAGACTGGAAGGCGCGGACTCCTCCAGCACTGCGGGTGAACCGGCAGGGGCTGGCCTGCGGGGCGCAGCCCCCAGGCGAGAATCCGGCCCAGCGGTGCGGGACCCCCACCCACAGCCACCCCACACCCGGGGTCTAGTCTAGGCCAAGTGCTGTGTTCACTGTGGTCTTTGCCTGTTTCTCGACCACTGGTCACGTGTGAAACTGTGCCACCGTTTCTACCAGGTTCTTCTCGCCCTTGCACTGCGTCACCAATGAGGTTTCTGAGTGGTTTGGGCAACTGGTAGCTGTGTAATTTTCAGGAACCCAAAGGTCACATGATAGCGACTGTCCATGTTTGTTCAACTCACTACCACGCTTTTGTGAATATCAGTTTACAGGTAAAACATACTCCCATAATCAGTCTCTGGGGCGGGCCCCCCTGCCTCGGCCTCCAGGAGAGGAAGAGAAGGTTAAAGGTGGGGAGTCCTGCCGTGGGAAGCGGAGGGGACAGAACAACAGAGGTCAGGCTGCAGCTGTCTCCTGAGCCGCAGTCCCAGGCTCCTCTTCCCCAGAACAGACAGCCTGGAGCGAAGCCTGCCCTGAGAACGCCGCCTCCCCTCCTGGGCACACAGGGAGGCCCCCGCTGCAGGCACAGCTGCTGGCTCTCCCAGCCCCTCGCGAGCCGGGTGAGGGAAAGCAGGCTTCTGGGGCAGCATTCCAGGGCCTCCTGCAGAAGGGCCGCCACAGAGCCCAGCACAGGCCGGACCGGGCGCGGCGGGGCCCTGAAAGGACCAGGCACACCCCCCTCGCTGGACACCCTGTGGACCGCCCCCTCCTGCCCTGCTACAGCCCTCAGTGAGCTGCGCGGCCAGGCCCACGCGGGGGACGAGCCCAGAGAGAGCCGGGGCCAGCGCCCTGCCTGACGGGGGCAGCCTGGAGCCAGAGACAGTGATGGGGAGGGCCCAGGCCCAGATGGAGGACCCTAGGACCCTCCCCGGGGGGAAGGCGGTACGGGGTCCCTCCACATTCACAACCTGGCGGCGAAACCCGGACGACCCAGCGGGGGCAGGGGGCAGGGAAGCAGCTGCCCGTCAGGCCTCCACAAGCCGAGGGCGGACACGCCCGGGCCGGAAGGGCCGAGGTTGCTGCGGGCACCTGCAGCGCCTGCGATAATCACCAGGAGCGGCCTGGCGACAAGTCAGACGCCCCCGGCAAGGCACCGCGGCTATTTTTAGCAACAGCCTCAAGAGGCTGCCTGGCAGGGAACCATGTCTTTGAGCATGACCATCAATTTTCACCTGCAGCCAACTTCCTTTCCTTTCAGGATGAAGGTTATTCAAAGATTTGGATTTCTTCGAAATTGAATTAAAGGGAGAACAGGGCTCCACAACAAGGGAGATCTGCAGTGTACACAGGACGCTTGTGGCCAGGGCAGCCGCGCCCTCCCAGGCCCAGACCCTCCTGACCCGGACGGGTGCCCAGGCCGCGTGGCAGGCGACTGTGGCAGGCAGACCCTGGCCTGGCGGGCCCGGCCTCCCTGGCAGTCAGAGCCCTGCCCTGCAGACGCACCCCCTGCCGAGGGCTGGAGCTGGGGCGCCCGGGAGGCACAGCAAGGAACAGGGCCTGCTGGCCGGTGGGGAAATGGAGACAGAGGCGCCATGCTCGGGGTCACATTTAAGAAAGTGCCAGAGGTTCAATAAACGAGACAGCGTATTTCACCGCAGTAGGTTAGAAACACAAAGTCCACACGAAGGCCCCGTGAACAAACAGAAAGCCCGGGGTGGCAGGGCCTGCCCAGCACTGGCAGGCTCACGTCTACAGGGCCGGCTGTGGGGCTCCCCTCGGCCCGCGGGGTCTCCCAGTGCCACGAACAGGCCGACCGGCGCACTGACGCGGGGAGCGGTGACGGGGCTCCGCAGGAAACTGTCCTCAGGAACCTCAAAGACGGGGTTCTCGGGGAACCGGAGCGTCGCAGGCTGCACAGAGGCACGGGGAGCGAAGCCGGCCTGCAGAGCACCCTGGTTCCTGACCGGCCCCGCGTGCCCCGCGGGCCGTGTGAGCAGAGCCACAGGCCAAGCCCCGTGCCCCACGGGGCCCCGAGCTCAGCGAGGGCCCGGCCCAGGGGACGGGAGTGCGGACCCGGCCGACGCCTGTGGCTCCGCCGTCCCGCCCGTGAGCAGTCCAAGCAGGAGCGGCGAGGCCCGCGGCCCCCGGGCCTGCCTGCCGCCCGGCCGTGCACCTCCACCAGCCGGGAGCATCCTCCCGTGTGACCACAGGGGCCGGGACCCAGGGGCACACAGGACAGCTCAGGGTGGGGGAAACCGCGGAAATTTTACTTGTGCTAGTTTTTATGTAACCTTATTTTTTAATTTAAAAATTAACGTACTGATACTTGATTACTGAACACTGCATCGCTGACAATGGGTCACATACATGCTTTTAATATGGACTTGGCGCGCAGACTGTGATGGTTTTACAAAGGCTGCAAGCCAGCCAGGAGCGGGCCGGGGGAGGAGCCCCGGGGGAGGACGGGCGCCCTCCCGGAGCGCGGGGAGGGGCAGGGCTCACACAGTCAGAGGGCCGCCGCCCACGCACTGACACCCTCGGAGCTCTGGCCTCCAGCCCCGGGACACCTGCCCGCCGCGCTCACCTCCCCGTCTGCCGGGAGCGGCTGTGCTCACTCTCACTGCTGGAGGAGCAGTTAGCACCGGGGCTTTTAAGTCACAGCATCAGACAGACACATGTGTATGGCGATCTCGCGGCACGCACTTAGGCAGTCCCACTCCCTGCTCAAAGGCAGCCGGGAGGGGTGTGGGGGCTGCCTGGGGGGTGTGGGGGGGCGACAGAGGGCCCCCCTCGCACAGTGAGAAGTGGGAGGAGGCGACGGCCGGCCGCAACACTGCCCCTCGTCCCCTGGGGCTCCGGGCGAGTGGCCTCCTCGTCTGTCACACGAGGGACTTTACGCTGAGCCGAGATTCCAGGCGCCGGCCAGGTTCCACGTGCCCGCCGTGTGCCCACTGCTGGGGATCCCGAGGGAAGAGGCCCCGCCCTCCCGGGAGGGACAGAGATGAGCATGGAGGCGGCAGAAGACCAGGGAGGCGGGAGGGCATTTTCCCAACACCCCGCCCGCACGGCACCACCGGCCAGACCAGAGCAGCGGCCGGGACTGCAAGGCCTCCTAGTCTCATGAATAGATGGGGCGGGGGCGGGAGGGGATGTGACCAAAGTCAGTGTGACCCGAGTCCCGCTTAAGGACATCCTGGCTCAGACAAACGTCCTTCTCACAGCACGGAGTCACAGGTCAGCACTCCTGCAAACCGAGCCGCTCGCCCTTCCCCGGGCAGCGGGGTGGGGGTAGGCGCTGCACTGGGCCGGGAGCGTCCATGGGGAGGCCAGCACGGCTTCGGGTCACACACCCACCAGGGTTCACTCGAGCCCAGGCCTGCGGTCCCCCGGGGACCACACCCCCTGCAGAGCCCAGGGCGCCTGGGCCGGCAGGGTGGGGCCGGGGGCCGCGCTCCCTCTGGGCAGGGACGTGAAGGCGAGCGGCCCGCATCCCGCAGGGGACGGCTCTCTAAGCGAGGGCACGGCGGCCCCCCGCCCACCCAGAGCACCCCTCTCCCACGCGACCACAAGCCTATCTTAATAAACATCTTCAAACTGGAGAGAGATGAAAGGCATTTTGTTTTGATTTCATTTTATTTCCCCAAATTGCTTTTCTCTCTGGAGTTTTTTTCCTACCACGACCCAGTCCAGCTGCCCCCTAGGTGGGATAATATAATGATCCTGGCGACAGGATGGCTTTCTAATAACTCTACAAACAGCATTTACCATAACAAAACAGGTGGTTAGCCGGGAGGGGTAACCTGAAAGGACAAATCTTAACACGTGAAATTAAATTCTGGAGCCAAGAGGGTCCTGCTCAGCTGGGGCAGGGGGCACCAGGCTGAGCAGCGGGCGCTCATGGCCCTCCTCGGGGCTCGTCTGGGGGCCAGGAAGAGGTCCCCAGGGGGACGACATTCAGGGGCGGCACTCAGAGGAGAGCAGAGGCTGAACCCGAGCCGGGGAGCAGAGCAGCCTTCAGACACCTAGGCAGGACAGCTGGACCCCAGTCCCGGGACTCCCCCTAACCAAGGGTAGGGTCAAGGGCAGAGGGCAGGGGAGGGGGGTCCAGAGGAGCCCCACCCTGCAGCAGCCACCAACCCAAGCCACCACCTCCATCCCGCCAGCATCCCGGCCCCACTCGGGCTGCACTTTCCTGAGGGGGAAGCGAGGAGGGGCCACGGTGCCCCTGATCCGAGCCTCGGTGGGTGGCAAAGAGCACGCCAGAGACACACAAAGAGGATTCTGCTTCTCAGAAGACGGAGCAGGTTCTGAGCTTCTTAAGTATTTCCTCCTGTGCTCCCCAAACCAAGAATTCCCAGCATTAAAAGAGGCGGCACAGGAGAGAAACCCTTCTAATAAGATTAGGAAGCTGGTCGAGGCCGAGGACGGTGTGAGAGGAGCATGGAGACGCGTGATCAGAAGCAGTTGGTGGCCTTTCTGCTCCTTGCAAGAGAAACAGATGTGCTCAGATCTTCTCCCAGGCGGGAGGCCTCCGCGTGGACCAAGGGCGGCAGCCACAGGCGGTGCTCAGGCCCGGCCGGTCGGGGTGGCTGCGGGGCAGGTTCCCGCCTCAGGGGTGCGAGGGCAACAGGGCGGCTGCTGCTGAGGGGGCCCCGCAGACCCCCAGGGGGCTGGGCGGTGTTCATCAAACCTGGTCACACCACACAGCCCCCCAGGCCTCGCTGCCCGCCTTACCAGTCACAGGAAAGTGGACGGGGCCGCTGAACGCCACAGCCAGGCCCCCAGTGGTTCCACTCGCGAGTGTGATGAAAATAAAACCTGAGATGCTGAAGGTGCCAGCAGCCACCGCCGAGGGACGGCCGGGCCGACCAACCAGAGACCAGGGCAGAACCCGCCCGCTTCCAGGTGCAACGTCGCCCACCGGCTCCGCGTCTCAGGTCGTCAACAGTAATGCGGAAACACCCCTGCCTCCAGGGCTTCCACAGAAAAAGGAGAAGATGCGACGTGTGAAAGCCGCGCGGCAGGGGCCCACGACGCCCACAGGATGTGCTGGGGTCAAACGCGTTCACAGCTAAACACTCTCCATGCAGCTCCGGTACTGACGGTGAAAACTCACGTCCACACGAAAGCCTTCAGAAACGCAAGGGAGGCGTCCAGTAGGTGAGGGGTAAACAAGCAGACCCATCCAGATAATGGATTTTCCCCAGTGATAAAAAGAAGGGAGAGCTATCAAGCCAAGAAAAGATACAGAGGCCCCTGGAACACATACCACTGATGACAGAGGCCAGTCTGAAAGGTGACACTGCGGGACTCCAGCTGCACAAACTTCGGGAAAAAGCGACGACGGAGACAGCGAAAGGGCCGGGGTCCAGGGGAGCAGGGAGCAGAGCGGGGCGCCCTGCAGCGGGCACCCGACAACAAGCACCACTCAGAGCCACAGGGCCCAGCACAGGTGACCCGGGTGTGGACTGCGGGCTTCAGGCCACGGAGCAACACAGCTTCTCAGCTGGACAACGTGCCACTCACTGCGCATGGACTCATCAGGAGGGCCGCCTTGGGCAGGGGAAGACGCGGAACTGTTTCCTACCTCACTTTTTTAAAGACCTAAGCCACTCTAAAAAATAAAGTTACGCCATGTAAATCATCAACATTTTAAATGTCACAGACTCTGTGACTGTATCTACACAATGTCCTTGGAATGCCAAAATTTCCGGAGATGGGCACTAGATTAGGGCTGGGGGAAGGGAGGCTGTGGGAGCCAAGGTGCGGCCCAAGGAGGGCTTCATGCTGGCCGCAAGTCCTGAGCGGCACTCCTGCGAGGACGATGGCATCCCACACACTCACCTACACACACGTGGTCAGGCGCACACATGCATGCACACTCATGCACACAGACGCGGGCATTCTCACACACACACCCAACACATGCACGCATGCACACTCATGCACACAGACGCGGGCATTCTCACACACACACCCAACACATGCGCGCACACACACTCATGCACACAGACGCGGGCATTCTCACACACACCCAACACATGCACGCATGCACACTCATGCACACAGACGCGGGCATTCTCACACACACCCAACACATGCACGCATGCACACTCATGCACACAGACACGGGCATTCTCCCACACACACCCAACACATGCACGCACACACACCCAACACATGCACGCACATACACTCATGCACACAGATGCGGGCATTCTCACACACACACTCTCAACACATGCACACACACACACTCATGCACACAGACGCAGGCATTCTCACACACACACACTCATGCACACAGACACGGGCATTCTCCCACACACACCCAACACATGCGCGCACACACACCCAACACATGCACGCACATACACTCATGCACACAGACGCGGGCATTCTCACACACACACTCTCAACACATGCACACACACACACTCATGCACACAGATGCGGGCATTCTCACACACACACCCAACACATGCACACACACACACTCATGCACACAGACGCGGGCATTCTCACACACACACCCAACACATGCACACACACACACTCATGCACACAGACGCGGGCATTCTCACACACACACTCTCAACACATGCACACACACACACTCATGCACACAGACGCGGGCATTCTCACACACACACCCAACACATGCACACACACACACACTCATGCACACAGACGCGGGCATTCTCACACACACACCCAACACATGCACGCACACACACTCATGCACACAGATGCGGGCATTCTCACACACACACACCCAACACATGCACGCATGCACACACTCATGCACACAGACACGGGCATTCTCACACACACACCCAACACATGCACACACACACACACTCATGCGCACAGACGCGGGCATTCTCACACACACACCCAACACATGCACACACACACACACTCATGCGCACAGACGCGGGCATTCTCACACACACACCCAACACATGCACACACACACACACTCATGCGCACAGACGCGGGCATTCTCACACACACACCCAACACATGCACGCACACACACTCATGCACACAGACGCGGGCATTCTCACACACACACCCAACACATGCACGCACACACACTCATGCACACAGACGCGGGCATTCTCACACACACACACCCAACACATGCACGCATGCACACACTCATGCACACAGACACGGGCATTCTCACACACACACCCAACACATGCACACACACACACACTCATGTGCACAGACGCGGGCATTCTCACACACACACCCAACACATGCACACACACACACACTCATGCGCACAGACACGGGCATTCTCACACACACACCCAACACATGCACGCACACACACTCATGCACACAGACGCGGGCATTCTCACACACACACACCCAACACATGCACGCATGCACACTCATGCACACAGATGCAGGCATTCTCACACACACACCCAACACATGCACGCATGCACACTCATGCACACAGATGCGGGCATTCTCACACACACACTCAACACATGCACGCACATACACTCATGCACACAGACGCGGGCATTCTCACACACACACTCAACACATGCACGCACATACACTCATGCACACAGACGCGGGCATTCTCACACACACACTCAACACATGCACGCACACACACACTCATGCACACAAATGCGGGCATTCTCACACACATGAAACACATGCACACACACATGCATACACACTCATGCACGCTCATATGCACACAGACTCGCATTCTCATACATACTCTCAACACATTCATGCACACACACACATTCTTGTGCACATACATAAACTCTCACACTTACTCATGCACATATGCACAAACTCACCTATACACACATGGTCAATCACACACATGCGTGCACTTATATGCACACAGACGTGTCCATTCTCTCACACACACTCACACGCACTCACACTCATGCACACACACACTTTCACACCATCACACATACTACATGAACATCAGTCCTGGTCCTGACGCTGCACTGGAACCATCTAGGATGGCACCCCCCGGCCCTGGGAAGCTGGCTGAGATGCACCTCCCACCGTTGTCACAACTTCCTGTGGGTCTAAACTGTTTTCTTTCTGAAGGCCGTAAAGCTGAGCCGCCCCCAGGCCCCAGCGCATCTCCTCCTGGGTGCTGCCCCCTGGCTTCTTCGAGCCTTGTCCGTCTGCTCTACCCCAACCCGAGGGAGGCCCCGGCGCTGAGCCTGCCTGCCCGGCCGCCGCCGCAGCACAGACCACAGAGCGTGGCTCACAGCAGACGCCCCTGAGAACCTGTGCTTCAGCAAAGGGAAGGGCAGAGTGAGTGAGTCTGGGCTCTTTCTTTCGATTCCCTTCCAGCCTTCCCATCTGCTACGCTGTGAGCTTGGAACGTGCAAACCTCGCCTGAAGGTCGGCCTTTACAGATTGAGAGAGGATGTGAGAAAATATTTTGAACAGGAAAATAAAAATAACCCACATCAAAATTCACGGGGTAGGCACTGATGATAAAAGCCCTCAGAAAACTCCTGCTCGACGTGGACTTCCGTGATCCAACAAAGACTGCCCACAAAGACAGACAGCACGCAGGGCGGCGTGTGCCGGTGAGCTACCGGGGCTCCCTGAGACCCGAAGGAGACCCGGGCGCCGGGAGCCCCGCGTCCCAACCTGCTCCCGAGTCTGCAGTGCCGGGTGGGGCGGGGGGGGAGGGGGCTGCTCCCACCCTGGGGGGCCCGGGGGACCGCACTTCCCCAGACTGGACCACACACAGTGGAGGACCACCCCTGAAAGGCAGCATTACTGTACAGAAAACACGTGGCGGGGGGCGGGGTACCCAACAGTGTGCAAGACCGCCATCTAGAAACTGGCAAATACCACTGAGAGAATGAGCGAAGACCTATGTAAGTGACGGGATACCCAGTGCTCTGGTTGAGAAGATGAAATGATGCTAAGGGGCCGTTCATCCCCAAACTGACGTACAAATTCTTGGTAAATTCGCTGTAATCCCTACCTTTCCCCAGCAGACTGTGTGTGTATCAACTGACAAAATGACTCTGAGCGAAGGGCCAGGATGAGCCGGAGACTCCTGAAGAGCGGTAATCCCTCTGGAGCTTACCGCCAAGTATCACCACCGAGTCGCCTCGGTGAAGACGGTGGACAGGTGGGACCAGCGCGCAGAAGCTCAGCTGCCCGTCGGCAGCCACAGGCCGGCAACTCGGGCAACCAGACCGCACACGGGGGACGAAGGGTCTTTCCAGAAACGGTGCTGGATTAATGACACTTTCAATGGGGAAAACCGTCGTGTTGCCTGCTTTGCTCACACCCAAAATCAAGTCTTGGTGCACGTTACAGCCACGTGTAAGAGGTTAGAACACGGAAGCAGGGGCATGTCCCTGCGGCTCTGATAGGCAAAGATCGGCCCATCACCACCCACAAAGCGCCAACATCAAGGTGACAAGATGGAAGCAGGTAGCCCACAGGAGGACGACAACCCCTGCTCACTCGGGAGTCAGCAGGCGGCCAGGCCCAGGAGAGGAGCTGCCACACGTTTCCCACCAAAGATCCCCCTAGACTTGGCACAGACACAACCATCGAAAACCTCAAAACAGGGCGGGCAAGGCAGGAGCAGGCCCTTCACTGACAGGACACCAAGGCCCCACCTCCCGAGGCTGCAGGGTCTCAGGAACGAGGTGGCGCCTCTGTACCCAGCGTGACTCAGCCAGAGTCACCGGGTCAGGATTCCCCCGTCACTGGCAGGGTGTCGCAGAGAAGGGGCCAGCCCTCAGCCTGCCCTCGCCGGGCACACAGCTGTTAGGACCACCTGCCTGGATCGCCTCCAGGAAACTCAGAAAAACCCAGAACTCCCCGCGGTCTCCCTGCTTCTGACCTGACACACACACGCCGAGACTGCGCAGACGGAGCCGGAGCTGCGCCCACGCCCGCGGGGCTGAGCTGCCTGAGATCAGGAAGGCGTGCAGACTCCACGCCAGCAGGATACTCTCTGGCATTGTGAGCGAGTGCCAGCGGGCTCTGGGGGGCACTGGGCTTCCACGGAGAACCGCGGGGTCGTGCCCTCCCTCTGCGGAGCCGCTGACCGCGGACCCGTAGCCGCCGCGGGACAAGCCCCGCCTCACACGGTTCCTACGTAAGGACCGCTCTTCTCTAAGCTGCCCAGTGAATACGAGGAA
Source organism: Cervus elaphus (assembly GCF_910594005.1). Lineage (NCBI taxonomy): Eukaryota > Metazoa > Chordata > Mammalia > Artiodactyla > Cervidae > Cervus > Cervus elaphus. The sequence goes on along the minus strand of NC_057824.1, from coordinate 54,563,436 downwards.
TAGAAAGAGCTGCATTTACACAAAATAAATAATCTTATACAAATTCCAATACCCAAGCAGAGCCCCTCGGTCGGAAAAGGACCGGGAGACTGGACAGAGCCCCCTGGGCACAGCGTGGACCCCTGGGCGAAGGGGGCGTCCCGTCCTCAGGGAACCCCAGTGACACGGCTCCCCCAGCCCAGGCAGGGCGCCCACCTTGCTCCCAGAACTCCTCCAGCACAACCTCGTCTGCACAAGAGGTAAGAGGAGCCCCGGCCTCTCCTGGGGTCCCCCAGCACTTCCTGCCTCCCCTTCTGCCCTCATATCTGCTTCTTAAGCAGCAACAGTGGGGGCCCACGAGGCGGACGTCATCACCCCCAGACCACGCCCTGGGAAAGCCAGCTGGCAGCAACTGCTGTCCTCCAAAGGCCGCACCCCAGGGACCTGGGGGAGGAGAAGGGCGAATTTTACTTTCATTTTTAAAATTTCATGCTATAAGTTAGCTTTCACTGCTTAAGAGTCTATAAATAGAATTCTGTAACCATATTGTGGAATATTAGGGGCACACTGGAAATAGCGCATTTCAAATAGGAAAATGGTTTGTGTTCACCCAGTTCTGGAAGCCAGTTTTCAATTGCTTAAAATAGTCACGGTATTTCACCAAGGTAATTACACTCTTAGCTATCAGTAACAATTAAACCCTTAGACTGGAGATGCTTAATAGGGTCTCAAAATAAAATCGCACATTCCAAGCACTGTACTCCGAAATGTCAAGCAGGCAAGCAGGGCCCTCGATGGCTTGCGGGAGCGGGCGCCCCCTTGGCGGGCCTGGCTCAGTGCCCAGTGGAGGGCGGGACAGTGCACTCACCACACCCGCCCAGGGCCGGGCTGGGGGCCCCCAGAGGGTGGGGGCACCTCCCCAGGAAGGACAGAGCAAGATGAGCAGCCCACACCTCCTCGAGGCCAGACAGCTGCCACGCTGGAGGTGCCTCGAGGAGGAAGCTCGCAGACCACGAGGGAGCCGGGTGCGAACCCACAGGGCCATGTGGGTGGGGGCCACATGCTCGGCTTCGAGCAGGAAGCGGCAGGCTGGCCGCCCTCTGCAGACTGGCCTGACGAACGGCTTAATCACGCGGCTGGCAGGACAGATCCTGCATGCTGGAGCCGGGCCACGCGGGCGACCGTTATCGACCCCTCGCAAACACGCCTCCAAGTGACAGGCGGCGTAAGCCATCCATCAGTGCCAGGCAATCAATACCCTTCTCACAGCTACGCCTGTGAGCGCAGCGGGCCAGCCCAGGGTGAATTAGGCCAAAAAGCACCACTGCCTTCCAACCTGCTGAGCCGGGGGAAGAGAGGAGTGGAAATTTCCTGCCTTGGGAGCCGGGAGCAGTGACTCTCAAGGGCAGAAAGTGCCCAAGATGGAAGCCAAGCACAAGCGCACAAATGTGGAGGCGCCGTGGATGCTGAGGGTGCGGGCTCCGCGGCGGTGGACACGCGGCCCCGCCGAGCAGGTGGCCCTGCCCCCGCGCCCCGAGCAGGGGTCCACGCCTGGGACCGAGGCAGCACTGACGGAGGCCAGCAGGGGCCAGGCCTCCAGGCCACCGAGCCAGCCCCGGGACACTCACTCGCCGGGCAGCGCGGGCACCCGCAGTGGACACCACGGACGGGGCTGGTGGGCCCTGCGCGGGGACGGCTTGTGAGCTCGCCAAGGGGCCAGGCTGTGTCACCTGCGGACAGTCAGGGGCTACACCCTCCCAGAGCGCCTCACTCGCTGTGCCTCCGAGGATGAGCCGGAACCTCCGAGCACCACTGGAGGGCACGCGCTGGCCCACGGGATGACTCCTCCGAAAGCCTGAAGGGGCTCCTCCAGGGCCACAGGCAGCTGAGGCCGGAGGCCGCCCACCCAGAGGCACGCGCCCTCTGCCCCGTGGCACCACGTCCTGCTCTGGGCTGCCGGCGGCCCCGTGGGCCCCTGAGTCACAGCCCCCAGGCCACCCTCGCCCTCAGACACCCCAGGAACGCGGAGGCAAAGGGGGCTTCAGCAGATGAAGTGCAACTCCTAGACCTTTAAACGAGCGCACTCACCCTGGACTGTCTGGTGGGCAAGCGGATCAGGTGACCTTTCAGAGGCAAGGACTTCCTCCCGTGCGGCCAGAGGAAGACAAGAGAGAGAGCCACCAGCACGCCTCGGTCGACGAGGGGGAGCCTGTCCCCACACAGAGAAGAGGGCCAGAAACTGGCCCCCAGGCTTCCCTGGGGCCTCTCCCCAGCAACCGGGGCCCCTGGTGAAAGGTCCCAGCGGTCACAGTTCCGGGCATCCATTCCAGACAGACTGGAACCTGTTCCTGCCCCTCCCACCCCCCGAGCCCCTTCCTCGTGAGAGCAGAACCCGGAAAGGACGAGAGTGCCTCCAGCTGGGGCGCCCGCCCGGGCACACAGGGAGTCCTGCGGGGCGTCCTGCGCCCTCCACTCCCGCAACCTCCCCGACACGGCAGTGCGTGTGGCCGCATCACGTCACCGCACATGTAACCGCGTGTAACCGCCTCCACCGGGACGCAGCACGTATGTGGTGTCACCCGCACGCCAGGCCCGACCATCCCGCACGGGCCCGACACGACCGCGGCCCGCCCCACGGCCCCGGTTCCCAAACCCTGCCCAGAGCCGGGCAGCGGCAGCTCCCGCGGGGGAACAGGACGGGGGGCCTCGCCCGTTCCCACCCCCCCATTTATCTTGTAACAAAGTCTGCACCTTCTGACCACTTTCACCTAGTCATCCCACCCCTGACCCCCGCCTCTGGCAGCCTCCAACCTGGTCCCTTTTATAAGCTCAGTTTTCTTAGATCCCACCCACAGGCAAGCCCGTCTGTCTGAGTCGTCTCATCAGAGGACAACTCCAGGTCCAGCCACACTGTCGCAGACGCAGGATCTCCTTCCTGACAGCTGAGCAGTGTCCACCGCACACACTCCACTGCTTCACCGCCCATCCCTCGAGGGGTCCTCCAGGCTTCAGGAATAGCGCTGCGACAAACGAGGGGCTGCAGAGGTCTCTGCGAGACGGTGCTGCTGTCTCCGCTGGACAAACGCCCGGAGCCGGGACCACTGGCCGCACGGTGGTTCCATTTCTGAACCTTCAGAACCTCCATCCAGTCCTTCTGGAGTCTTCCCAGCGCCCGGCGAGCACTGTCCAGGTGAGAACCACCAGGCCGGCTGAGCGACTTCCGTTTGGGGCAGTGCGGAGCACTCGGAGATGGCGGGGTCATCCGGCCTAAACCTCTGGCTGAGGACGGACACCCAGCCAGCAAGCAGTGCTCCCGCGGTCACAGGGACAGGCTCCCTGCGCGTCAGCGGGGCAGACCTCGGTGCTTCCCGCGTCAGGGACCACACACAGCCTCCCGCCCGCATGTCAGGCCCCGGCGTCCGTCACGCCCATCGGAGCCCTGGCCCTGAGCTGCTGCATCTGCCTCCCCACCAGGCCCCTGCGCCGGCCTGCGCCCGCGGGTGGGGTGCGGGTCAGCGGTGTCTGGTGGACCTCGGTCGCCCTGTTCTTTCCAGCATCTTGTCCGGAACCGCGGCGGCTCCCTGCCGTCCATGCTGGGGCGCCGCCCGGGAGGCCTGGTTCTCCACGCTCCTTCCACCAACGTCAAAGTCCCGTCTCAGCTCCACCCTCAGCACCTCTGAGACTCCTCTGGAGCCAAGCCGGGCTCTGCGTCTGTCACGTTTGCAGGCACAAGAGTGTGGAGCCCCGCTGGCCTGTCCCCTGGGCTGTAGCCTCTGTAGGGCTGACCACACGCCTGACCACACGGGGGCGTGTCCCACACAGCTGACCCCAGCACACACCAGAGACACGGGAGGCGCAGGGGAGGGGCCTAAGGGGCCAGCCCCGGGTCACTGAGCACGGCCGCCCCGCGGGGGGCCGCGTCCGCTTCGCTCCAGGGCAGCGGGTGAGGGTCTCCCCTGTGGGGCACCTGCCAGGTCGCTGGTGGGACAGGCAGAGCCCGCCTGGGAAGCCTGCGTGGCCGACACACGGCAGGGCACACCATGGGGAACACCGTGGGACAGCAGGCCTCCTCCAGAAGGCTCACGACCCGGAGCTCCCAGGTTTTGTCAAACCGTCAGGAACACAGTCGTCACACGTAGCACCAGCTCCTGGTGCGTCCCGGGAGAACGGCCCCCTCCCAGGCGGGGGCCCGCCCAGCCCCTCAGCATCAGCCTGGGGGGGCTGGGGGGCGCGGGAGGAGCCTGCCCGCAGCTGGACGCCCCCACTCGCCCCCCACAAGAGCACCTCAGGACAGATTCTGGCTTTTTCCTGCCTCGTCTTCTGAAACCTCAGCATCCACGGCAACGTTTTAAATTACGCTCTCTCACACAGAAACCTTAATTCACACTCCAGCGAGCTCTGCTTCTCGAGGCAGACTTCAGAAGCCCCAGGCTCAGCACAGTTGGAGACCCCGGCCCACAGCCAGAGCTGGGGGCACAGTGCATGCCAGCCTCTGCTCATTAAGCTCTGAAGGAAGGAGAGGCTGGGCCTGCCCGGAGCCCGAGGGAGGCCGACCCGAGTGAGGAGCCAGGGGCTCAGGGCCAACGCCCGACACCCCACACCCCGGTCAGCAGGCGAGGCCCTCAGGGGGAGGAGAGGCGCAGCGGGGATTCCGGGTCAGCATCTCAGAGCCTCCTGGAGAGGCAGGGTGAAGACAAGGCGGCCACACCGCCAAGACGCCCTCCTAGTGACGGGGAGCTGGCCCGGCCTGAGCCCTGACTCCCAGGCGGCTCCACGGGAAGGCTAACCGCTCCAGCAGAGAGACACGTTGCTGGGGGCTGGGAGTGCACGCGTGTGGTAGACACGAGGCCAGCGTAGGCCTGGAGAGACGACTGAGCGTGGACGGCTGCTGGGCTGGGACTGAGGACGCGGGGGGCTGGGGGTGTGCTGGCCTGGGAGGGTGGACGGGGTCGGCCCCGGGAGACGCTCGTACCTTCGTCAGCAGCAGGACGCGCTTCTGCAGGCGCCGCGCCAGGGCCTCGTGCGTCTCACGCCGCTTCCTCTCCTCCAGCAGCTGGCTGCCGAGCTGGCGGACCTCGTCCTGGAGCTGCAGCCGGGCCTTCTCCAGCTCCCGAGCGCTGCAGGGGCAGAAGGGCAGAGGGGTGAGGCCCAGCACCCACGTGTCACTCAGCCCCCAAGACGGAGCCGCACGTGCGCCCAGCCCGCCCTCACTGCCCCCATCCCCCGCTTCTGAGCAGCTACTCGGAGCCTTTCGGGAGACTCCGGATTCAAACGGGGCCCAGGGTGACCCCAGAACTCGCCTCGCACAGTGGGGAAGATTGCCAGCCGCGGGCTCGGAGGCACCTCTGGAGAGCCAGGCCAGCCTGGAGCACTTCCCACAGGCCCACAGGGGCCCCTTCCCACCCCCAGATCATGCAGAGCTCCAGGGGGCGGACCTGGGCACCCAGCCGCCCCCAACCACAGGCCAGGTGGGCGGCCACAGGCCCGAAGCCCAGCACTCCCCTCAAAATGCCCCCCGTCCTTCACAGTCTGCGGGACCGTCCTCTGCCCTGGCCTGTTCCCACACGGACTTTCGGAGCCCTGTCCCGTCCCGCCCACATCAGACGTGCCTGCACACAGACACGCCCGGTACTTAGTGAGGGGACAACTGCCAGGAGAGCTCCCGGGAGGGAAGACATCCTGGGGAAAGGAGGCGCTAGCCCCAGGGGCATCGGGAGTGGGGCGGGAGCACCGTGAGGTGTGGACCTCAGACACCATGGTCACGCTATTCCAACTAGAGAAAACCTCCTTCCAAAAAAATCTTTAATATTCTCCTTCTGTTTTTTTTTAATTTGGCCACGCCATGCGGCATGAGGGGGCTTACTTCCCTGACCAGGGATCAAACCCCTGGCCTTCACACCACAGGCATGGAGTCTTAACCACTGAACCACCAGAGAAGCCCCTGTTCTTTCCTTTGGAGATTTTATCAGGATCACATCATAAGGTGCGACTTATAACATTTACCTGGGCTAATGCCCAGTGGCTACACCGAGACGACTTTGGAAACATTAATAGTGGAGCTGAGGCCTACAGAGGACACTGGCATCTTGCATCATTCTTGGGTGTCCAATTACGTTTTTGCTTTGATTACACGGTTTTCAAGAAAACCTTAATTCACAGGGATGGCAGGCAATGCTTTCTTTGGGGGTGGTCTCCACCATGCTAACTTTTCCTATTTCACATCTGAGTGAGTATGTGGTTTTTTACTGTAATTTACTGCAATTCTTTAAACAGCTAATTTGAGAGTAAATGTGAAACACGCCTCTACAGAATGCTGTAGGGAAACTCCTGGTCTGGGCTACCTGAACAGGGCTCAGCGCCTGCGGGAGCTGGGACGTTCTCCCCCAAGGGACCTGCCCTGCCCTGCCGCCTGACCCCGGGCAGCCCCCCAAAAGCCTCACCCTAAGACTGAGCCCCCCACCCTGCCACACAGCTGACCGACGGCACCTACCACCTTGAGGTGATGCATAACTAAAAGCAAAAAACGATATTAAAAAACAAGTGTATAAATATTCATTTGGAACAGACTTGTTAAGAGGCTATTTTGAGTTCCAGTTCAATTTGGAACTATTCAAAGGCCGATTTAATAATCGAGGACTATGAAATCGACTCTGGAATCACTGACTTCAGGTGGGGACGTTCGGAGTGCTTGAATCACTGCTCTGCCTCGTGATTTAATCAGAGGAGCTCGGGGTCCCTTGTCCGAGCAGGCTGAGGGCAGGTGGGGGGAGCAGGGGGGCCCCCTTCAGAGGAGGGCCAGCAGGCCTCCTGCCGAGGTGTGTGGCTCCCTCCCCCCAGCGCCTCCTGCATCGCCTGGCAGAGCAGAGCCCGAGAAGAGGCTGGAGCGGAGGGCGGTGGTGCAGGAGCCACGGTGCAGAGCGACAGGAAGCAGGCACGCGGTCTCCTCAGGAGCGACGGAGCCAGAAGCGAGGGCAGGCAGGGCAGAGGTTCCGTCTACAGGACAGCACGCCCACCCACAGAGGGCAGCCCCAGGGGGTCTGAGGCCAGCGGGTGTGCGCGAGGGGCCCGCAGGGGTCAGAGGGCAGAGGCAGGAAGAAGATGAAGAGCAACCCAGGAGGGCTGCATGGAAGTGGCAGCAGAGAGCTAACGGGCCAAGACCACAGCTCCCAGAACAAAGCAGCGGAGATGCCGGGTGGGGGACGGAGGAGGGGGCGCTGGCTTCTGCACCTTCTCGGGGAAGCGGCTAGGAGCACAGGGTGTGCCCACGGGAGTGACCTCGCAGGGTGGGGACACCCCCGCGAGCAGGAGAGGAGGGACTGAATAGCTGGGCCTCGGGGGACAAGGGCTGCACGAACTGGCACAAATGTGCTGCTTCCCCCAGGAGCATGCTTTCCTGATGTTTCCAAGATCTCACCCCGCAACGCCACAGATCAGCCTGCCCCGCCTGCCCACGGGCAGCGGCCCCCTCCTGGAGCACCCGGGGTGGGGGGGAGAGTGGCCTCGGCAGAGCGGGACTCCTGCAGCCTGGCGCACGGCCCGCGGCGCCTCTGGGCAGGACAGAGGCGTCCACTCACCGGGCCCACAGCCCCTCCTGTCTGCGGGAACCTTCTCTCGCTCCATCGCGGCCCTTCTGCTGAAGCGGAGGACAAAACTCATAAAAAATTAAACTCCTGGCTCTCTGCTCACGCTGAGCCCTGAGGTCAGTGGCATTTTCGTGCACCCCTGGGGCTCAAAGCGAAGCCCTCAGTTCTCAGGAGTGGCCGTCCAGCACGTCCATCCATTGCCGCCTTTCTGAGCCGGCATCCGCAGGAGGAGGTCAGGCCTGAGCATGAGAGCCCGCTCTGCGGGCCGGGTCGCGTGGCCCACTGTGACGCCGTCATCATCAGAACACCCTACGCGGGGAGGCCAGTCTTCAAGGAGCGGTGAAGGGCGCCACGCGCTGTGAAGCTGCAGGAGCCGCTGCATGACCTTCTCCCGGCGGCGGGGGCCTTGTCCGCACCCCGCCCTCCACGTCCTCCCCCTGCAGCTGCCGCCGCGGCGTCAGATACCGGTCAGGGCTGGCACGCACGTCCACGCAGCAGCAGGCCCCGAGGCCTGGCCAGCAGCGCTGGGAGGCAGGAGGCAGCACAGGGCAGCCCACGCGGGAAGGACACCGGCCCTGTTGGAGCCCCGCTCTGAGCTGCGTCTGGGGTGGTGGCTTCGCACCCAGGCCTGCCTGGCAGGTCAGATCAGAGGGCGTAAACGGTGTGCCTGTGGCTGGACCCGAGTTCCCAGCAAGAACAGCCCCGAAGTGCATGATCCCTCTGGGCAGTAACACGGTCCAGACGCTCGCTGGGACGGCGGGATGAGGCACAGCTTTATCTGTGGCTGCCCGGGAGCGTTCCCCAGGCAGAGGCGCCCGCCGAGGCCTGCAGGCGGGCACAGCTCACGCGTACAGATACCCTGTGGTCACGCGGCCGCAAACAGGCCACTGCCAGTGACCGTCCCCAGCTGCTCAGAGTCCTCAGCGCGTCCTTGCCCCGGGCTCCGAGGAGCAGAGAGCGGACCCGGCCGACACACGCCCCCCAGTGCCTCCGGCCCACCGGTGGGGACCCGGCAGAGGGCCGTGCACCTCTGCCAACCGGGACACGGCCCGCCACCAGCCGCTCCAGCATGGTGCCCGCGCACCCCGGGCCACCGGGGGCACAAGCAGGCGGCGGTGTGTCTGTCGGGAAGGACGGGACTGCCGGGCCAGCCACAGGGCTCAGAGGCCCTCTCCACACCCCTGGGCCAGCCGCAGAGCCACCTGAGAACGACCATGAGGCTTGGGGCCGCCACAGCGCCTCAGGGAATCCTCGAACGCTGAAAACCCTCCAAGGCTGCCTGTGCAGAGCAAACGGAAGGCCATGGAGAGGGCGGGGCGGAGCTGAGGTCCCAGAGGCAGACAAGGGAGGAGAGAGCGGGCTGACGCCATGAGGGGTGAGGCTGGAAGGCAGGACCCAGCAGGACTCGGGGACACACAGGAGCCACGTACCCAGGAGGTCTGGGATTCAGCTGGGAGCAAGGTCACCAGCAGCCCGAAGGGCGGGGCCGCCACGATGCCCCGAGGCGGCAGGCGAGATGGGCGAAGCCGGCAGGCATGAGACCCAGAGAGGGAGCCCCGGTGCAGGGTGTGTGTATGTGTACATATGCTGAGTGGTCCAGGGGCACAGCTGGCCTTGGGGACCCCCAGCTGGGAAGCGGGCGGGCAGGAGCCTGGCAGTCAGGGGGCGGACGCCAGCCAGGCTCCCCGCCGGCAGAGCCCACCTACACATGCGGGCAGGGCTCAGGGCTTGGGGGCAGCAGGGCCCAGGGCACCCCGAGTCTCACCAAGGGGCAGCTCTGGTGTGTGTGGGGAGCCAAGGGCGGGAGGGAGGTGCCCCTCGGGCCCGGGTCCTGCTCGGACTCGAGAAGGGCTGCCTGGGAGGGTAGCCCAGGAAGCCCAGGACGGTGGCACATAGCCGTCTTCACGTACAGCATCTAATTCCAATCCTTAAGTGCCTCCAAAGGTCAGCACACATTTCACAGAAAAAAATTTTAAAAATCCAAACAGCGGAAACAGACCCAGAGAACGAGGAAAACAAAGGCTGAAGGAGCCGCGATCACAGGGCCCGCCCGGCCACCGCTCCCCTCATCAACCCGAACCACCAAATTCAATTTGCATTCCCAGATAAACAGAGGCCACACAGTAAATACTCTCATCTGACCTTGAAATGTGAGAAGGAAAATTACTCTCTGCAGTTTCAATTCAAGCCCAACCATAATGAATAAAACCCAATTTAGCCGATCCGTTACCAGCCTGTAACTGCAGGGGTGGCAGAGCTCCAAACTCCAGGGATGGGGCCCGAGGCTGGCTTGGTGCAGCCCCCCCGGGCGACAGGGGTGCAGGGCCAGACGCGGCGGGGCCTTCAGACCCTACAGAGCAACTGCCGGAATCCTCACGCCCAGCTCAGGAGCACCCGCGGAAGGAGATGGCGGCCGGGTAACGGGGTGACCCTGCCTCGGGCCCGCGGAGATGGCCTGACCGCTCGTGTGCACCCGCCTCTCCAAGCCCCACGGTGTCCCGGAAGTGCCGGTCAACGCAGGCTCAGGCCTTTGCTCTCTGAGCACCCTGCCCACCCAGCCTCGGGGTGAGTGCTACAAAAGCTAAAAAATGACAAAAAAGGAAAGGTTTTTACAAGGTCACACCTCCTGTCCTCAGGGAGCTCACAGTCCAGCCCAGGAGACGGGAAAAAAACCGGGACCCAGCAGAAGCAGGACCAAGGGGTGGGGGGCGGAGCACAGCTGCCGGAGGACGACAGCCAGGCCAGGGGGACACAGGGCAGGGGGGTGGGGGCCCGACGCCTCCCCGCCGTCCCGGGCCGGGGCAGCCGGTCAGAGGCTTGGAGGGCACCTGTGAGCTCGGGCCAGCCGTGAAACTGAGACAGCAGCGTCTCCCCTCGTCTGTCCCGAGTCGCTGGAGGACCCCAGCAGCCACTGTGACTCAAGGCTCCCGCCTGCAGACAGGCGCCGGCAGCGCCCTCCGCGCCTGCAACAACCCCGAACCCACGACCGTGCTTCCGGCTGCCTGGGCACCTCCTGGGCAACAGCCTGTTACAACCATTCATTCTCCCACGGACGCCGCGTCCTGACAACCCGCCGGCCAGGAGCCCTCCCAGGAGGCTGGCGTCCACGGCATTCACCAGGCATGCAGCACGCGGCCCGCCGGGCTCCTCTAGTCACCGCCTGATCAACACCTCCGGGGCGCCCCCGGGCTGGAAGGACGAGCGGGCAGGAGACAACAAGACTTAAACGCAACCAGGTCCTCCCTCTGCTCTCAGGGAGGCGCCCACCCAGCCCTGCTGTGTCCACAGAGCCGCTCACTTGCCCGTCCCACGTCCATCCCAGGCGCGGGGTCCGGGGGTCTGACACGTGCCTGGAGAAAGGCCAGTGTTACTCAGTGTTACTTCATCGGAGGGAGCCAATGAAGACAGAAACGCCCTTTACAAGACAGGCCCTGTTGGGGAAGTGGGAACTCCCCTCCACTCACCCACAGGACGGGGGCCGGGAGCCCCCAAGACCACGCCAGGGGGCAGGACTCCTGACCTCACCTTGCAGATGCCACCCAGAGCCAGGGAGAAAAAGTGCCAAGTGGGTCTGGGTGGGGGCAGCTGGCGGGGGCGGCGGCCGGGGCTGCGGGGTCCTGGGTGGTCAGCCCCATGCCCACCACTCACGAGTGCAGGATAGGGACCCGGGGACACCACCGTTCACCCCTCAAGATTCCTCAGAAGAAACTCATTGTGTTCAGAGGCTGACGGATGCCCCAGCGCACGGCAGGCGCTCTGCTTCCAACCGTCCACGTAATCCTTGTGATCGCCTTGCACGCGGGCTTAGGGAGCCCTGTCCTGCTGCAGGGGCTGTGGTGACAAGGAAGGCCGCGGCCCATGAGCGGGAAGACAGCGAGTCCCAGCCAAGGCCTGGGGTGCCCCCTGGAAGAGGTGTCACCGGAGGCCCGGGGCGAGCACGTCTGAGGGCAGCACAGCACACGCGGGTGTGTGGTGAGGGGCACCCCCTGCCGGGACGGCCGGTTTACTGCTGAGGGAGACAGCACATGCGGCTCAAGAAGAGGCAACAGCAGAGCCATGAAGAGGCTCCGCCCCAGCAGAGGGCGGAGTCCACCACCCACAGGAGGCTGCGGGGGGCCTGGACCCAGGAGTGCACAGGGTGGGGTCGGGGTCGGGAGTGGGTGGCTGCCGCATCACCCGCTGAATGACTCCAGTAGGACGCCCCCCCAGCCAAGGTCTAGTTCTCCACACAGACCAACGAGGGGAAAAAAAACACTTCAGGGACATGCACGCAGTGATTCCATTTTCACTGGTGAATCTACACCCAGCAGGGCGTCTTGAGTGAGCGGTGCTGGGCAGGGTGGGCGGGGAAGAGCTGAGCGGCTGCAATAATTCAACAGTATTCAGGAGACGCCGGTCGACAATTCAGAGAACAAGCCTGGAAGCATGTGAATAGAAGGCGGAGAAAAACGAAGGTCTGGTGCGATTGTGAACACTCATTGAATTTCCTGAAACTCCTGGAGGAGAGAAAGAGCCTCAGCCTCCTTCTGCACGGACCTCCAGCACGGAGCCCGGCTGTCACGTGGCCCCACCGCCGGGTGTCAAGGAAGAGCCGGGACCTTGAGGCCCGGGAGCAGCCCCGGGGCCCCATGCAAGCCACCGGTGACGAGCGGGAAGTCAGAGCCCTCCGGAGATGCTCTGGGGGCAGCGGCATCCCTGGAACAGAGCCTGGGTGGGGGCGGGGGGTGGTGCGTGTGGACGGCTGTCAGAGCGCTGATACCGCACAGCCGTCCACCGGGAGCAGGGTTAGACTCAGGAAACACAACGCCAATGACAGCAGACAGTACGGAGGCCCAGCGCACCCTCCCGCATCCCAGGGGACACGAGAGCAAGACACGGAATGCACCCCATCCCCCTGCCGGCTCCATGACGTCTGCTCCCCCCCTGCCCTGTCTCTGCCGTCTGTGACCCTCTGCTCCACACCCCCCACCCCGGCTCCCTGTCATCCGCCCCCAGGTGACACAGGAGCCCGCCAGAGCCGTCGCCAGAAACAGACATGCAGGGCCAGGTGGGCGCAGGCTGCTCCCCGGGGAGACAGGACGAGAGCTCACAGCGGGGCCAGCACCCCCATCCTCCACGCACGCCCGCTGGACACGCTGCGGCCCGCCCCGGTGCCCGGGCATGCGGGCTCTGGAGGCCGGTCGTGGGTCTCTGTGTCCGGACCCCACGCTGCTCATGGCCGCCGGCTCATGCTCCCAGCCTCAGGTCCCTGCTTACACAGGCCATCAGTCAAGGCAAACTCCTGTCAAGGAGCACCTCCTGTGCGTCCGCATCGATGCAGAAAAGAAGTGACTGGCTCCATGGAGTGCCCGGCGTCCCGGGACGAGCTGCGGGGCGTGGGCCGCCTGGGCCCCTTGCTCGGGTCTGCCAGCTGCCCCACCCTCCATAAGCGTGCACAGGCCACGAAGCTCCAGCCCCTCTGCCCGCTGCTCCAGGCCCGGGAGGGGCAGGCCAGCACCACCCGGGGTGCACAGGTCCAGCCCTGCTCCATCCAGGGAGCACTGAGGAAGCACCTGCTTCCCAGCCAGGGACCCACCACCACCCAAGACGGCTCCCCGCATGGCCCTGGGTATCATAATGAACATGGCCCCGTGGAGCAGACGCTAAGAGCAAGTGACGGAAAGACCCCTTTCTCTGAAGTGGCCGTTTTACAGCAAATTGCTCAAATGGGAGGCTGCGGGCAGAAACGGTGATTGACAGCCTGGCTCACGGTGGGTAGGGGCCTCCGGGAGCCCAAGTGGGTGGCCCAGGTCCTCCCCGAGGAGCTCAGACTGGCCATCAATGCAGGCCAGGCAGCTGGGCCAGAGGACCCGCTGCACCACGAACCAGGGTCCCCACCCACCACCCACCAAGTCACCGCAGAAGCCTCGGTTACTTTGGGGGCATCTTCTCAATGAGCCTCACGTGGTTCTCAGGCATTAATGCTACAAAACCATTTTTTGAGGAATTGACTCGTTTTTTAGACAAAATTTACATAAAATCTACCATCACACCATTTTAACGTGAACAATTCAGTAGTTATAGTATATTTGCAATGTGAGAGTTGGACCATAAAGCCAGCTGAGCAGCGAAGAATTGATGCTTCTGAGCTGTGGTGTTGGAAAAGACTCTTGGGAATCCCCTGGACTGCAAGGAGATCCAACCAGTCCACGCTAAAGGAAATGGACCTGAATATTCTTTGGAAAGACTGATGCTGAAGCTCCAATACTTTGGCCACCTGATGCAAAGAGCCAACTCACTGGAAGAGCCTGATGCTGGGAAAAACTGAAGGCAGGAGGAGACGGGGACAAGATGGTTGGATGGCATCACTGACTCAACTGACAGACTTTGAGCAAGCTCTGGGAGACAGTGAGGACAGAGGAGCCTGGCGTGCTGCAGCCCGTGGGGTCGCAGAGTCGGGCACACCTGAGCGATGGACCAGCACCAGCACCGACGGTAGAAGCTCTCCGTCACCCGACACCGGCGTCTACCCACCAGCGGCCGCCTCCACCCTCCTCCCCGCCACTGCCCCAGCCCAGACGGGCCCCCCGACCCACGTGAGTTTGCTTACAGGGGACACTGTCCGCCTGGACTCTGACACCGCAGCGCCCTCTCTGACTGGCTTCTTCCAATGAGCGTCATGGTTTCAAGGTCCAGCGCACCTCACCACGCGGCCCTGCTTCGCCTCCTTGGTGAACAGACCACGGTTCGCCTCCCCACGCAGCCTGCATGGATGCCGGGCAGCTTCCAGCTCCGAGACTGTGCGCGCGGGTGTGTAAACACCTGTCCCAGCCACCACAGCACCACGCTTCAGGTCCCACCAGCGGTGCCCAAGGGGGCAGCCTCCCTCCCGCCTCACCGACACCCGCTTTCCGTCGTTTCAAAGGAGCCGCCCTCCGGGGCGAAAGGAGACATCTCCCGGCTTCGGCCCCATTCCCCTAGTGATTAGTGATACCGAGCGCCTCTTCACGTCCTTATGGGCCGTTTATTTACCTCCTTCCAAGAAATGTGTATTCAAGTACTTTGCCCATGTTTTCAATCAGATTGTTTTCTTGACGGCTGAGTTGTGAGAAGTCTTCATATATTCTAGATATCAGACCATGATCAGATACTTGGCAAATATTTCCTTTCTTACATGGGTTCACTTTTTTCAGTATCTGGATGGTGTCCTTTGATAAATTTAATTTTATTTCAATGAAGATGATTTTACTTTATTTTTTTTTTTTTTTGCTTTTGCATAAAGACACTTGTGTATGTTTTTGCTTGGTATTCAAGAAACCATTACCACCTGACCCAAGGTCACAGAAATTTACACCAACAGGGTTTTTCTAGGAGTTTTATAGTTTTAATTCTTGCATCTGGGTCTTTGATCCATTTGAGTTACTTTTTGCACTCGGTTTGAGGCAGGGGTCCAAAATTTACTCTTCTAAAGTTATCTCAGCACCATAAAATTCATTAGAAAGAGACCCCTCCTCTTCTATTTTTTGGTGTTTATTACTTCTATAAATGTAAGGTAAAATTCACCAGTGAAGCTTTGTTGGAAATTCTTTGCTTGTTAATTACTTACTATGGGTCGGTTCAGATTTCCCATTTCTTTTGAGTCAGTTTTGGTACTCACTGCATTTCTGGGAATTTGTCCATGCCATCCAGATGAACTCTATATTCTCTTACACGGGTCTTCACATTTATTGAAGGTCACTCCCACTTCCATTCCCGGTTTTATAATAAAAGACGCCTCTCACGTTTGCTCGGTCACTCCAGCTAAAACTCTGTCCGTTTCATTCATCTTTTCAAACAACTAACGTCCTGTTTGCGGTTTTCCTCTGCTGTTTCTCTGTCTTATCCATCTCGTCATCATTTCCTTCCTCTGGCTTTGGGTTTGTTTTGTTTGCTTTTCTTTTTCCAGCCTGTTGAGGCAGCTCTGACTCCGGGCCCTCCGTCTCCTTTGGCACGGGCGCTCACAGCTACACATTTTCCTCAGAGCACTGCTTTTGCTGCACTCATTAGTCTCAATATGCTGCTGTTTGATTCTGGTTCTTTACAAAGTATTTTCTAATTTCCCCTGTGACTTCTTCTTTGACTGATTGGTTATTAAGAAATACGTTCTTTAATTTCCACCTTTTGTGAATTTTCCAAGTTTCCTTTTTGAAACTGATTTCTAACTTCATTCCACCATGGCAGGACATACTCGGCATGGTTCTGAACGTTCTGAATGAGGCATATTTCATGGCCTGACATGCACTTGGTCCCGACAGCGTCCCGTGTGCCCTTGAGAAGAACGTGTGTCCTGCCATCGAGTGGACTGTCCTACAACCGTGTCCGCTCCTCGATGTCCTTGCCTACAGACGGGGACAGACACCCCTACCGCCTGAGCTTCTCACACAAACTCGAGGAGGGGAGGTACACACAGGAACCATTGCAGCCCTGCACCCAGCACCTCCCCCGGGCGTGGAGGACAGGGCAATGCTCCAGAGAACCCAGGGAGGAGTCCCTCCTCGGCAGCAGGCTGGCCTCACCAAGCACTCAGTCCTGTGACCTCTGGGCTACACTTTGATTTCCCAGAAAAGTCTGACTCGGAAAGAGGATCCACCTTTAGTAGCCACTGGTTGGGGGAGAAAGGGAAGGGAAGCAAAGACCCAGAGGCCTGTGCGGGGGCCCGGAGACGCAGCCCCGCAGTGGGGACAGGCAGGGCTTCTTTCCTGCGTTTCTGGGAGGACGGAGGAGGCAGGCGCCACCCGGCTTATCCTGTGGGCGTCCGGCAAGCGCTGAGGAAGAGCCGCCGAGCTGGAAGCGGTGAGTCACCCGCTTCCCCGGGAGCGCTCCCTGCACCGAGCCCCGCAGCCTTTCAGGGGGAGCCACCGCCCCGCTCAGCAATCCCAAAGGCAAGAGGAGGGAACAGGCTGGGGACAAAGAAAAGCGCTTCTCTCCACACAAACTCTTCATAGGAAGTGGATTTCAAAGTGGCCATCTGTCTGAGATTAGCATCCCAAAGCTGCACCACCTCACCACAAGGATGGCTCGCCTGAGCCCAAACCATCACAGTAGCAGAAAGAGTCCTATTTAAATGATAATAACGCCAAGTGCTTAGGAAGCGTTTTACTGAAAGAAGAGCCCAACTGTGCCCCAGCTCCAGGCAGGCTGGACCAGACCCACCCTCCCTGCAGGCCTGTCCCGGCCGCCCGCCTGGACCTTCCCAGACTGAGTCCAGAGGAGAGGGACTCGAGCTGGGGGCCCAGCAGCCGGGGGCGCAGGCCGGCGGCAGCACCCTCCTCCGGGGCCCCTCCTCCTCTGCGCTGGCCCCTCCCCACGCCCCCTCCTGCCGCTCTGAGAGACGCCCCGCGGGCCCTGCCGACGGGGGGTCTGTGCGGGGACGACACGGGCGCTCGCGGTCCGGGCAGAGCCCCCAGCACCTCCGAGGGCCAGCAGACACGTTCTGAACACCCGAGCGGCCGGAGCGCCGGAGGGCCGGGAGACGCCCGCCACACCTCGGGCAGCTGTGGGCGGGGGGACACTGGAGAGGGCCCAGGGCCCGAGCAGGCGGGCCTGTGGACGGGCGAGGCCTCCCCAGCCCCGCAGGGGACACCGCTGAGCTCGCACACAGCGTGCTCCGCGGGCTCCTCAGGGTGGGTGGGGGCCCTGGGAGGGCCCGGGAGGCCAGGACGTGGCCCCGCACCCCAGCAGCCCACGTCTGACAGCACACCCACCGCTCCCAGCACGGCGCCCACGCACGGACAGGCCTGTCCGCGGGGAACGGCCCCGAGGACAAGGGGGCACAGAGACGGGGCCGCCGGCCGACGGAGCGGGGCCTGCTCCTCAGAGCGTTCTCGGCCTTCACGTGAAGCCCAAGGAAAGGAGGCGAGGGAGCTGGGCCTGCCCGCCCGCCTGGTCAGCCCAGGGCTGCCCTCGGCTCTTCAAGGAGGGGGTCCTGTGGCCCAGGCTCAGGGTCGACCATCCAGCTCCGCGTAAATATGTGAAAAAATACAGAGAAGGAGCTGGCACCTGGGTATTTAAAACTCAGCGTGCAGCTGCAATAGCTACGGAGTGGTGGTGGTTATCACCTGTCAGAACGGTGCCACGGAACTGAGATTCTAACGCAGAACCCAGTCCAAGTAGGAAATGGGCTGGGAAGGGAGCCGTGTTATTTGTAAAACCCCTTTAGGACAACCGGGAAGCTCTGTGGAGAAAACAAAGTGAAACCTTACTTCATAGCTCCTATCAAAAGACAGGCTCAGTGGATGAAAGGTTTTAGACATAAAACATAAGCTCATGAAAGAGGACAACACGGGAAAAATTTTTGATGACTTAGGAAACAGAGAAAATCTTTTCCACACTCATACAAAAACAAAATAGAAGCACCAGAGGAAAAGGCTCATGGATTCAACTAGAAAAAAAAACTGAAAATGAACGTCTGGAGGAAAAATTGTTTAACCAAACAGAAAGGAAATGTCAAACTGGGAAGCTGTATTTTCAGACAAAGGGCTAATTTCCGTAAGCTATTAAAAGCTCCTCTAAAAAATTAATTTTTAAAAAGGCAGACTAAACGGATAAAAGATTATGAACGGACAGAAAAATACGTAGTTCACAGCTACACTAAGAGCATGTCACAAAAGCCATGATCTGAGCGGCCAGCAAGCACAGAGAAAGTGCTGAGCGTGACCCGTTGATAGAAAAGCACAGGGGGAGCCGCAAGGAAACTCGGGCCAGGCGGGCAGGCCGGAGACCGACAGCCCTGAGCGCCGGGGCAGCGGGTGCCGGGTCCCTCTGGCCAGCGGTCGGAAACCGGCCGTTTGTCACCAGACGGGCGGGTGGGCGGCCATCCTGCACCCGGGTGCGCGCGAGACGGGAGCGTTGTGTCCGCGTGTGTCCGCACAGACCTGCAGGTTCTTGGCTTTCTCGTGGCGGTCAGACGGGGCCCCGCCCTAACAGGACAAATGCACCGTGTAAGAACCCCGGCCCCGCTCCGCAGGGGAAGGCGCACCACAGACAGACGGCGAGTCCCCTGCTCAGCACCCCCGCTCCACATTCCTAAGTCCACGCGGGCGGCTGTGGCATCGGGACCTGTGGTGTGCTGTGTTGCTGAGGGCAGAGGTAACCAGGAGCCTAACCCCAAGCAGGCGCACTCCTGTCTGACAAGAGGTCTGAACGGTGGTCTCCTCCGTCTGATGGGGGTGCTGATGGGGCTGGGGGCCCGGGGCTCCACTTCTCCTGACCAGACGGGTTGTAGCCCCCATCCCTGAGCTGTGCCCTGAGGGGTCACCGAACAAGACCGCAGGGCCAGGCCTGAGCCAAGCGGGGCCCTCCTCCCGGGGGAACTGAGCCCCGGGCCGGCGGGCCCAGAGCGCCCAGCTTCAGACCCTCCTGCTTGACGAGCAGGCCAGCTGCACAGGCTGAGCAAGCTTCCCAAGTCTGGGCCTTTATGAACTGTGCTTCCGGTGTTATATCTAAAAAAATTATTGCCAAGCCTAAGATCACACAGATTTTCTCCGATACTTCTTCCTAGAAGATCAGAGGGCCTTTATAAGTGTTAAGCCAGATAACGTGTATAGAAAGGCAGGTGGCCCAAGATAAATGTTCAAAACTGGCTGGCTTCTAAAATGTGTGTACTTTCTAAACAGTTCTGCTTCTAAATATCTCTCCTAAGGGAATGATAAGAAATGCAAACAGATTTGGGGACACGTGTGTTAACGTGTATTATTTAGAATAAGAAACACAAGGATGAAAACAGGTATCTATTGAGAGCTTGGCTACATAAAATGTTCATAAAGAAGCAGCCCACAGCCCAAAGGTTATGTTTTAAAAGAACACTTAACACGGAAAAAGTTCACAGAAGTTTAAACAACAGAGGAAGACCCAAACCAAACAGTATGAAGGTGTAAATTCCCCCTAAAAGTGCATCAGGAGAGTGCGCATTTTACACACACGTCAGGAAGAACCTGAGCCAGCAAGCACGCGCGGGGCTGTCGGGGCGGGGGTGGTGGGAGGCCGTCCTGCTTCCCTGCCCTGGTTTTCTCTGCTACTCTGTAGAACACTGTAAATGAAGCCCTTTCTTAAAGCTAACCAAATAAAACATCTCCTTCGCCGCCGCCCCCATCCTCCTCTCAGGAGTGCGAGCGCCTCGCCTAGCACATGGGGGCGTGCACCGCCGGCCACGGGGAGAAGGGCTCCCGGGGGCCACACCTCTGGCCTCCCCCGCACACAGGTCAGTGAGCCAATCACGCGAAGGGGTGCCGGCCCTCCCTGCGAGGCTCAGGGGGCGGGAGGTATTTGGCTCCCCTGGGAACGTCAGGTCACCACTGAGGCACCCAGAGACGGGGACAGAACCTGCAGACACACGGTACTGACGGAACCACCACAAAACCAAGTGCCCCATCAGAAAAGACGGCACAGACGTTCCCCAGAGGGATGGACAAGAACGGCCACAGCTGCCCTGCCCAAACAGGCCCAGACTGAGAGCAACCGGATAACCAAGAGCAGAATGGTTTACAAAGCTACGGCATTTACACGAAACAACAGTGCCGCGACAATGAGCCGCTGGCAACCACACACGACACGCGTGACTCTCGGAGTACACAGGAGCGGACGGCACCCGGGAGCGGCAGCTGAGACAGGGGCGGGGCGGGGCGGGGTCCCCAGAGGGACTGTGGTCCTTCGAGGAGGAAGAGGAGGACGCGTCGCTGGGAGAGGTCTGGGACAGTCGGCAGAGCTGCAACAGGTGAGACAGGATCCCCCTCGAGGGTCTCGGGGAGCTAATCCCCCTGAGATCAGCAAGGCTCTGACCGTGTACCACTGTCTCTGAGGCCACAGAACTGTCAGCCAAGTGGGCGGTGAGGGGCACGGCATCGTGGGCAGGTCCCAGGCCCTGCTCAAGGAAGGACTGCAAGGATCAGCCTCCAAGAGAGCAGACCAGAAGGCTGTCCCCGTCGGCCAAAACCTGGGTTCCCACGGAGAACAGGGCAGGTCCCCGCGTGCAGTCTGGTCTCCTTCAGCCACCACGGCTTCTGCCGACGGGCCTGGCGGACCAGTAGGGGCCAGGCCGAGCACGTAACGCCCGTGTGGAGGAGAGCAGGAGGCCTGGGTCCGTCTCGTCTCTGCCAAGAGGAGGCAGGTCTAGCTGCTTGCGAAGGACACCTCAGCCCACAGGGCTCCGTCTCTTGGGTCCAAAAGGCAAGTCAGGAATGCCCCCTTCCCCGCAGACAGCACCCTGGCTGTGCCGAGAGGCTCCGGCATGACCGCGTGGGCTGGGTGCTGCACAGAGAAGACACAGCACGCATGGGGGCAGCGGCGGCACCGTGGCCTCCGCCCAGGGGTGAAGGCCAGCGGAGAACAGGGAGGCTCAGAGCCTCCGGAACCCGCGTGCGAACTAGGCTGGCGACGGAGGTGGGGGACACCCTGACTGTGCCCAGGGTAGGGGGCCAAGGCACACGCCCAGCAGAGAACGTGAGGCCATCCCACGGCGCCCCAGGGAGCTCTGTGCGTGTGTGTGCACGCGGGCGTGTCCCGAGCAGCACTGAGGAGGCCCACCCTCGGGGGGACCGCAGGCTGGGGCTCGCCGCAGAGCCCTGGGCGGGGGAAGAGGACAGGGAGCCTGGCCGTCGGGAGCTCCCGACGGTGCCGCATGGGCAGCGAGCACGGGCACGTGGGCCAGCGCGGCCGGCGGAGGGAGGGGTGATGAGAGCTCAACCCGCAGGGTGCTGACCTCAAGGCGGCCACGGCCTGGAGGCTCGGCAGGCGCCCAGCCGCAGCTGCAGTCACCTTCCACCCTGGACGGGGCACGGCCTCCCCGTGGTCACGTGGGGGCTCCAAACAGTGAGGGCTCCCCAGGGTGACTCAGGCCGCCTGTGTGCCATCAGTATTCAGCGGCAGTGGATTCCTCTCGTTTGCCTGCTTTTGTGCTGCAGAGATAAGTAACATTTCTAATCTCTGCTATCTCCCAGCTGCAAAGGTTCAAGCACTTTTTTCCTCCTTATTTAAAAAGCAAAATCTCATTTTAGATTTGCAAGTGAGACAGCTACTCCTCCTCACCCAGAGGCCAGGCAGGCCCTGTGGACGGGAGGAACATGTCAGGCTGGAGACATCAAAGCCCCAGAAACTTGAACCAGGAGATCCAAGTCCCTTCGAAACTCCTCCAGACACAGTCCGAGGAGGCCTCCCACTCCGCCGTCACTTCCTGCTGACGATCCGCAGGCATGAGCTGCCAGCGCTGACAGAGCAACCTCTGCAGACCATGCCAGCCACATAAACACCCCCAACAAAACGGGCCGCTCCCCTCATGGAGCCCCCAGGAAGCCAACACGGCCGGGAGAACCAAGTACGCGGGGGAGGGCGGGGGCCCAGGCTCGAGGCAGCGAGGGGCCTGGTGCCGCAGGCTCCCTGCAGGTGGGCCCCCACCTCCCTTCTGCCACACGACAGCTAGGCCAGATGGGGGGGCACGGGCATCCAGTTACGACCCATCGCCAGCCGGGACGCAGGGCAGGGCAGGGCGTGCAGCTGCTGCAGATTCAGCGACACCCGGAGTCCCCAGGCTCAGCAAGCGCCCGAGCAGCTTCCAGCCCCAAGGCGGGCGGGGGTCCGGGCAGAGGACAACCGCGTGAGCCTCCTCCACACACTCACGGACCACTGCACTCCTGTCTGGTCCTGCAACCTGAGAGCGGAAGAGGAGGCCTTCTGGATTCCAGCTTTCAAGACAAGAACAAGAGACTTAAACGAACGTCACACCAGGCGCTTCTGAGAATGAAAACCCTGCTTCCCCGTGGGTGGCGACAATGTCACCTGGACTTGACAATGCTGGGGGCCTGCTCAGGCCTGCCCGGCAGAGGGCAAGGCTGGGCAGCTGCCCACCCACCCGCCTACAGCGCAGTGGGACCCAGGGCGCTGTCCGTGGTCCTGACGCTGGCTCCCACCAGGGAGTCTCGGAACCAGAGTCCTGACCAGCACAGACGGAAGGGGCGAGACCCAGACACCAGCCCTGGGTCACACCCTCACCCTGGCAACCGGTTCTGGCTTCACTGCCACCTTCCATCATCGTTCCGGCCCTGGAGGGGTTCGGGCAGGACAGGAATGGCCCAGGCACTTGCCCCCAACACGGCCGCCGGGATCCCGGGAGGGCCC
Organism: Cervus elaphus; assembly: GCF_910594005.1. Taxonomy (NCBI): domain Eukaryota; kingdom Metazoa; phylum Chordata; class Mammalia; order Artiodactyla; family Cervidae; genus Cervus; species Cervus elaphus. Next base: position 54,540,748 of record NC_057824.1, on the reverse strand, counting down.
AGCCCCTGCAGGCTCAGGGCCGGAGCTCACGGGCAGCTCACCCTCAGGTTCACCCTCAGTCTCCAGACACGCCTGAGAGGTTGACGTCGGTGTTAAAACCTTATCAATTATGGGGCAGCTCAGTTATTAGCGCTGTCTCATTTGCACATGTCAGAGGAAGAGAAAATCACCTCATTAAACGCTTCCCCATCAGCAGAGAAGGGGCTGTGCTGCCGATTTCTCCTCAGCTCCTGTATCCCACCCTCTGAAACCCGCCCCTCTCCTCAGAGACTGCGTCTAATCCTTGTCACGAGGGGCTGGGAATGCTCTCCCCCCAAAGACAGGGGCTGCGAGCAGACCACACGCGGCCCTCAGCACCCCGCCTGCCACCAGGGGCGGCCTGGCCCAGTCTCCACCGTGGAGGTGCTCCGCCACCAAAAGCCCAGGAGGGATGCACATGCGTCCCCAACACCGAGGCTGCCAGCAAGTGAGCCGCTGTGACCAGGCCTGCCCGCCGGTGTGTGGACACAGGCAATCACAGTGAGCAGGCCCGGGGCTCCCGGGAGCACCACGTCCCGTTCTGACAGAGTGGCAACACCCTCCAGCCCAGCTGCCCGGCAGGCCGGTCCTGAGAGCCGCCAAGGTGACGACACGCCGGCAGGGCCTCGTGGGCCGGCTCCGAGCCGACCTGGCCCTCTGACAGTCAGCCAGCACCACAGCTCCAGGGCAGCCTGGGCTCGCGTGCGTGGCCGCGTTGACACCGCACTCCCCCGGGAGACGGGCTGCTGCTGGCAGGAGGAAGATCGAAACGATGGCAGCACCGCACTTTTACGGAGAAGTTCCCCACAAGGCAGCTCTGGGCTCAGTGAGCTCACTCCTTGTTAAATCTTCCTGAGAAACCTGTACGCAATCAGGAAGCAACAGTTAGAACTGGACATGGAACAACAGACTGGTTCCAAATGGGAAAAGGAGTACGTCAAGGCTGTATATTGTCACCCTGCTTATTTAACTTATATGCAGAGTACATCACAAGAAACGCTGGGCTGGAAGAAGCACAAGCTGGAATCAAGATTGCCAGGAGAAATATCAATAATCTCAGATATGCAGACGACAGCACCCTAACGGCAGAAAGTGAGGAAGAACCAAAGAGCCTCTTGATGAAAGTGAAAGAGGAGAGTGAAGAAGTTGGCTTAAAGCTCAACATTCAGAAAACTAAGATCATGGCATCTGATCCCATCACTCCACGGCAAATAGATGGGGAAACAGTGGAAACAGTGTCAGACTTTTTTGGGCTCCAAAATCACCGTAGATGGTGACTGCAGCCATGAAATGAAAAGATGCTTACTCCTTGGAAGGAAAGTTATAACCAACCTAGACAGCATATTAAAAAGCAGAGACAAACAAAGGTCTGTCTAGTCAAGGCTATGGTTTTTCCAGTGGTCATGTATGGATGGGATAGTTGGACCATAAAGAAAGTTGAGCACCAAAGAATTGATGCTTTTGAACTGTAGTGTTGGAGAAGACTCTTGAGAGTCCCTTGGACTGCAAGGAGATCCAACCAGTCCATCCTAAAGGATATCAGTCCTGAATATCCATTGGAAAGACTGATGTTGAAGCTGAAACTCCAATACTTTGGCCACCTGATGCAAAGAACTGACTCACTGGAAAAGACCCTAATGCTGGGAAAGATTGAGGGCAGGAGGAGAAGGGGACAACAGAGGATGAGATGGTTTGATGTCATCACCGACTGGATGGACATGAGTTTGAGTAAACTCCAGAGTCGGTGATGGACAGGGAGGCCTGGCCTGCTGCAGTCCATGGGGTCGCAAACAGTCGGACATGACTGAGTGACTGAATTGAAATTCTTAACCTGAAAACCAACTGCCTCATTCTGATGCCCCAAAGCCCATTCTGGGGAAGCTGGAGCTGCTGTGTCCCACCATGATGCCCCAGCACAGGAGAGTCCGACCTGGCCGGGAGGTAAACCACCATCCCAGCCCCGACCCGGGCCTCTCACCACCCCTTCCTGCTGTGGTGTATGCCACAAGATCACAAGCCCCCCCAAGCCCCAGCAGCTGAGGACTCTTCCTGCAAACACTGAAACAGACACAGCCTGTCCCCCTGAGGACAGAGTCCTGCCTCTCCTGGGATCCCTGCCCGACCTGGGGGGTCCTGCCCTCAGCTCCCCAGCGGCCAGCAGCTCACGTCCCAGCCAGATCAATGTCCAAGGTGGGTGCAAGACCACCCCAAGCCTCCCCACCTACAAGCCCTACAACTGGTCCCCAGAAAACACCCGTTCCCTTGCCCCACCCCGCCCCACGCGGCAGGCTCGCCTCTCTGGCACTGTGCTCACATCTTCACACACCTGCCTTTAACCCTTAAGAACACGGGCCCCCGGATCACCTGCCAAGCGTTCTGCTCAGACCTAGTTTAAGCGCTGCGGAAGCACACGCTGTTTTTGCCGTGGAAGGAGAACCCCGTCCACCTCCTGGGTCCCAGCCCTCTGAGCTGGTGTCCGGGCACACTCAGAGACACCTGACCGGTGGCCTGCCACCGGGTCAGGGAGCGGGAAGCGCCTGCCTGCAGCCCCAGGACTTCATTCGGAGCTGGATGAGAACGAGCGGCCCTCTGACTGTGCCTTGGCAACCTTCCCACGCTGCCAGCACAGACCCGGACAGGCTCCGATTCGGTCGCAGACTGAGTCAACCCCCAAACATCAGGAGAGACCGCTGCGGCGCTCCCCCATTGCAGGGTCCCATGGAGACTCGCTCATATGACCCCGGATAACCCCGGGGGACCCGGGATGAATCTGCCCGGTCCCCCACTTTCATCAGGTGAGCGCCGGTGGGGAGGGAGGCGAGTTCTCGCGGGGATCCCACAGGGAGCTCCCAGGAGGTGAACACGGCCACGCCACGCACGGACCACACGCCCAAAGCCTGGCAACCTCCTCTTCACTCCTGCAGGGGGCTCCCACTGCCGGGAGACCCCCCTGCACGGCGGGCGCCGTGGCTAGGCCACAGCAGAGAAGGCGGGGCCAGGACAGCTGGAGGGCTGAGAAGCAGCCGCCAGGAGGGGCGGGCCCTTCAGAGCCTCCCAGGCCCCATCACTCAGCAAGCTGCACCCCTCCCCCACACTCAGCCCCTCCCACCCTATAGTCAACCCCGCCCCCACGCAGCCCCGCCCCACTCAGCCCCTCCCCCAGATGCAGCCACGCCCCCAGACGCAGTCCCGCCCCCACTCAGCCCCTCCCCCAGACGCATCCCCGCCCCCACTCAGCCCCGCCCACACACCCCTCCCCCCACACTCAGTCAGCCCCTCCCCCACACGCAGCCCCCCACACCCATCCCCTCCCACACACACTCAGCCCCTCCCCTCCACGCTCAACCCCTCCCACACACTCAGCCCCTCCTCCACACACTGAGACACTACCCCCACACGCAGCCCCTTGCAGGAACCGTGGCCACGCTTCGTCCTCCAGGAGCACCCTCTGAACGCGCAGGTGAACCACACTGCCCTGCTCCTTTCATCCTTACGTGGCGACCACGGTCACCGACAACCCCACCTTCACTCTGGCTGGCAGCACGCATGGACCCTGCAGCCTCCCCCAGCCTCCGACTCAGGGCCTTAAGCCAGCCGCTCTCTCACCCACCGGCCCAGCTCGCGGGGTCTGCCGCCCCACTTTGCAAGGGCTTCCACCTGCTGCTCCGAGGCCCTCCTGGGCGCCCGCGGGCCCCTCCCCTTGCACTGTCCACGAGCAGAGCCTGTCCCGCCACCGCTCCGCTCCTCCCGGCATGACGGCAGGCCCGAGGGCAGGCGCCGGGCCCACCTCGCTGGACATTGGCCCAGGGCGCAGGAAGGACGCCCCGTCACCGGATAAATGTGTTTAAGGCGGCGGAAAACCAAACAACCCTCATCCTCAGGATGAAGTTAAGAGTTCACCTGGGATCTGACTTAGGTCAAAAGAACACGATTTCACAAGACTTCAGGATTTCAACGTCGGGAAGGGCACCAACATTCCGGGTCTCGTTTCCTCACACTCAAACCACCAGAGAAGGTGCCGCTGTCCCCGCTGGACAGGTGAGGACACTGAGGCACCGACCCTGCTAGAACCACCCAGCATTCTGCCCCCAAGCTCTCAACCCGACAAGTCCATCCCAGTCGCCTGCAGGGAACAGCTGGCAGGCGTAAGGAAACAGGGCTGGGTGAAGACCTGGAGCCAGTGTGCTGGGGTGGGGAGGCCTGGCCTTGCTGTCTCTGGGCCGCACCCACCCGGCCCCACAGCGCACACCCCTCCAGGAGGCCCTGTCTGACTCACCTGCCACAGGCGGGGCACCGTGCCCAAGCAGGTGCTCAGAAAAAAACTATTTTAAAATTTGCTGACCGAAAAACCCCAAAATGGATCATTTTGAAATTAAAGAGAAAGATGGAGATTTTCATTATGTTTAACACTTCTATTAAAACAGAAGAAACTGGGGAGTTATACCACACCAGTTCCGGGGAGGTGGGGGGGGGTTGGGTTGTGTCCGCTATAACCTACTATTCAGGCACCGTCTCATTAACATCGAGGCTTAATTGGCGTTTCATGCCTGCATTGTGTCTCAGGAATGAGCGAGGTGCAATTATGGTATAAAGAGCACTCCAGCAGCGTCAGTTCAATTCATGTCATTCATCGCGTCAGAATAAGCACAGATGTTCCATTGGAGGACAGAGAGGAAGATGAGCGGCTTGCAAATGACACTTTTTTAGTTTAAAACTTTATTTAAAATAAAGTTATTTAAGTGAAATTTACAACACACTGTTTTTCTCCCTTTGTTTTACTTGCTATAGGGCATTAACTTTCAAAGGCTGGTTCCGCTTAATTTGATTTTTCATTTTCAAATGAACATCTGTGTTTAGGTTTAAAAAGCTCTTTGTGGAAACATACAGAGCCCCGAAAGGGTCTGAACAAAGCCTGCCTCAGTAAACACTTGCTCGCCAGGAAGGCCTGCCTTTCACGGGGTCCCAGGGTCGTGGGGGGTGGGGGCTGCTCTGGCTCCTCCCTCCCTCCGGAGTTGTGGAGAAACTGTCTTCGGTGCAGAGTGGAAATGAGGCGGGCAGCCCCACAGGGCCACTGCTCAGCCTCAAGGCTTCCTCCTCAGGCAGAGACGCAGGCAGGAGCCGCAGCCAGGAGCGGCCCGCATGGTCTCCAGGACCATGTGTGTGTTCACAGCCACGCACACAACGATGCAGGACCACGAGGGCCAGCCAGGCAGGCGGCCCCCTCCCCACGCCCGCCCCTCGGCTGAGAACCCCGCATGCAGTGCTACTGCCCGGGTCCCACGGGGACAGGACCGGCTCTGGGGCCCCCACGGCCGCACAGGCCACCGTGAGAGAACCCGTGGAGGCAGGACATACCGCCTCTGTTCCTGAACTGGCCCTAGGACGACAGAGGCACAACCTCCCCGCACCTGCTTCCCCCTCCGTTCACATGGGTGATGCCTGAGCTGAGCTGCCCACAGGGCCACTGGAGACAAACCCAGAATCAGGCACAAAAAATGGTTTCATGAGCACGCACGCAGCAAGAACGAAGCGTGCCTTCAGGCCCAAGCCCAGCGAGGACGCTCAGAAATGCGCGTGGCAGAACTCCCAGCCTCGAGAGGCAGGGGGCGATGGGCCCTGGGCACAGCCTGACAGCGTCTCTGCCGTCCCCACACCCAGGAGCCACGCGGGTCTTCTCTGCGTGTACCTCCCAGCTAACACAGGAGTCCAGAGCTCACTGCGGCAGTGCCGGGCTAAACAGTTGGGAACACTTCTATGTTTTTATGATGCTATATTTAGAAACCTCTAAATAAAACCCATGGATCGTGTTTGCAATAATATACATTTTTTAAACTAATTGAATGTTGCCATTACAAGTGCTATTTTGGACCATCTGCTAAATATGTAATTTAGGAATTAAGATTCATATCTTAGAGGATACGCTAATTATTCCTTTGAATCCATTTGGGTCCTTTCTGAACACACACAAGAAGTCCTGCAGTTAGCAACAATGACCACCCTGCTGTTTCACGGTGCATGGGCAGGGCCGTGACAGAGGGGACAAGTGGGAGCCGAGATCAGGCCCAACGCTGCCGAAGCCCATGGGCGGAAGGGCAGAAGGGGTCACAAGGCCACACCTTCCCAGGCTGAGGGTCCACTCAGGCCATTTAAAGCAACAGGGATTTCTGTGGGTCAGAGCAAAGTGTTTTGTCAAAGGCTTCCACTGGCTGACTGTGCAGTTCATCCAATTCCAAAGCCTGCCCTCCGCGGTTCCCTGACAGTGCCTCTATTGCCCTTTCCGGTGGGATAGTGACAGGCCTACAGCACCGGAGACTGGCCCGTTCCCGTCGCCCACATCCCGACGTCCCAGACCTCCACATCAAGTGGACCACGGGGGCTGCGTGAGTCAGGGCTCACCCCCTCCTGTGACAGGCTGCTTCTGTTAACAGGACCCGGGGAAGAATTTACTTCCGCTTCCACACCACGGGCAATTCGCTCTGAACCTCGCTGACCCTGGTGACTCCCCTGAGGTCAGGCATCCACACGGCAGACGCAGCACCTCTCCGCCCTGGGTGCAGACAGTGGTTCTGGGCTTGTGTTTCTTCTGCCCCAAGTGAAATTCACCACGTCAAAGGACTCACAGCTTCAGACTATCAAGTGCCCAGACACACCCACACTCGTGCTGTGTCAGCCAACACAGAGCCCGCGGCCTCTGAGCGGCGCCCGAGCGGGCCCGCCTGTCTCCTCGTGGCCAGGGCACGGCCGGCGGGGAGGCTCGCGAGAGGGGGCGGGCGGTGGGCCAGGGCTGGGGGCTCCAGCCGTGCGTACTTCCGCCCGGGCCGGGCTTCTCAGAGACTGGACTCGGGGATGGCAGCCCACCCGAGGCTGGGCAGGGCGCTGGACCGCCGCCCCGGGGGACAAGGGAGGCAGAGCGGCTCAGGCAGTGGTGTCTCCCTGCACCTTCCCGCTACCGGCCAGCCCGGCACGCGGCCCAAAGGACGCGGGCTGGGGAGGGGCCGGCCCGGCAGCTGGGAGGCGTGTGGGGCGGCCGTGCTGCTGGGAGGAGGTGCCGAGGGGGCCGGTGGCTCGTGGGCAGCCTGGCGGGTGGGCGTGGCGAGCACTCTTCTCAGCTGAGGCTGCAGGGGGAGAACCAGCGGGGCAGGGCACCTGGCGCACGCTGAGCACGTCCAGGGTCCTCACCCGGCTGCCTCAGTCCCTGAAGAGCAATGCACCCAAGATCGACGGCAGGACAGGGAGGGGCGAGTGGAGGACCCGGGTCAGTGCTGGCGCCTGCCCTGCCCTGACCTCTGCAGCTGCCCACACGGGCGAGGTGTCAGCGTGCTGAGCCCGAGGGCCCCTGAGCTGCCCCTGAACACGGAGAGGACACAGGGACGCCCAGCCCTGCATGGGGAGCTCAGGGCGAGCCAGGGTGGGACTCAGTCCTGAAGACAGGGGCAGCTGGTGAGAGAGTGGTGTCGACTGGAGGGCTTGCCCTGGCTCTGCTCTGCCATGGGGAAGGATGCTGAGGACGTGGGGTGGGGGCGTAGCTCTGACTCGGGCTCTGGGCTCTGTGCGCAGGATGAGCGGGCCCTTCAGGGGACCTGGGGCGAGGCAGGCAGGGTGGGGAGGGGGAGACTGTCGTCGTCTGACATGCAGCTCTCTGTGAGGAGTACGGACTAACTCCCGAGACTGAACAGCGACGAAGATGAGGTTCAGTGGTGAGGTCCCTCGATCAGCGTCAAGGTGGAAGAACACACACCAGGGTCCCCGAGAAGCAGGCGGCCTGGTGGGGCCTCAGCTGCCAGCAGCTGGGAGCCTCCGCCCTGGGCCTGTGCAGCGCTGGGCGGGGCGGCGGGCAGGACCCAGGAGTTCAGGCAGGAGCGGGCCGAGCACCCAGGCCTGAGCAGAGGGGTCGGATGCAGCCCCCCGCCCCCCCCCCCCGCCCGCACAGCTACAGGCCCCGCTCACTGCCCCGCTCTGGCTGAATTCAGGTGGAAGGGGGTGTTCAGTCCTCATAGACGAGCATGGCCCCAACCGTGTGAGGCGTGGTGAGGGGCTGCCCCCCAGGGCGGGCTGGGCCCCATCCTTCCCCCACTGCTGCTCACTGGCCGCCCCTGGGGAAGTCCAGCTACGCTCCTCTCCAGGAGCCCCGTCACCCCTGGGGGCAGCCGAGGGGCCGGGACGCCAGGGGCACCCTCGAGTTCTGGTCCCCATTTCCTGGCCTTTGGTCACATGTTGGGGCGTCTCTGCACGCGCAGGGGCGGCACAGACCTTCCGTCGGGAGGACTCCTCAGCCCTGGACGGCTCAGGGCCGCTGCACTAGGGGTCAGCCCAGGTGGGCGGGACACCGGCTCCCCGTCACTGGCACGAGCTGTGGCCAGCAGGGCCAGCGGGTGGGGGTGGCAGGCCTGCTGAGGGGGGCTGCCTGGCGCCTTTGCCCCGAGGGGCTCAGTCCCAGCCCGTGTCAGTGTTTCCTCATGTGCCAACAGCGGGGCTCTGGTGCTGACCCTTGGCCTCTGGGCTCCCACCGGGGAGACCACGGACTTTGGAGATGTGAATGAGCAACACGCCCTGGGTGCAGGGCTTGCGCCTCAAGGCCTACACCGGCCCTGCCAAGCCCACTGCCCGAGTCCACGGGTGGAGCGGGGCCTTGGAGGGTCCAGTTTCTCGGGGCAGGGGTCCTGGCCAGGGTCGTGGCCCCAAAGCGCGCTCTCACTATGCTCCTGGAGCACTCGGGGCTGGCCGTGGAGCGCCGTGACCGTCTGAAGCCGCGTTCCGTCCTCCGTGTGTGGCCAGAGCCCAGCAGGGGAGGGAGCTGGCGGCCCACAGGGGGCCCGGGTGGACACGGCAGTTGGCCGGCAGAAGCAGAGAGGAGTGGGCTGTGGTCTCCCTGGGGCCCTGGCTGACCTGGCCAGCGGTGGGGCCCTGACTAGCAGCCTGCAGCACTTCCGCTCCAAGAGCAGCGGGCAGCCCCCAGGACCTGGGCTGGGGGGGGGCCATGTGCAGATTCATGGAAAACGGGGCTCCACCAACAGGAGAGGCAGGAGGGTGCCCAGGGGGGTGCGGGTGGTGGCCACGGACCTCGGGGTTCAGGCTGTGGTGCTGCAAATGCCAGGCCATCTCAGCAGCCAGACGGGCCAGCGTGGAGAGCCGTGGTTCTGATCAGTGGGTGGGCAAGTTTACCCAGTGTGTGTGTACGTGTACAGACACACACACACACACACAAACACACACACACGAAGGGGGGCTGTCCAAGCCACTGCCCTCTGGCCCCTAGGCCTGGTTCCCTCAGGCGCTAGGGGCGGAACGACCCTTCCCCCCAAGGTGGGCAGGCAGGACGCTGGCTTTGCTCCTGGTGGTCTGGAGTCGGAAGCCAGGGTCCCAGACACCGCCCGCTTGGAGGAGACATGCCCTATGCAGCAGGTGAGTTGGGGTGGACCCGGGACCCTGCGCAGCGCCCTCTGCTGGTGGGAGCAGGGCCTGCTGCCCCGGTGGCGGCTGTCCAGCCACCTCGGGCGCGGTTGCGCTCAGGCTGGGCGCCCGCTGAGAAGGTGACTCAGGGCCAGGGGCCTGGGGGTGAGTGGAGGCCCAAGGTGCCTCCCCTGCTGCACTTGGAGGAGGGGGCTCCGGGCGGGCTGCCCGCAGTGCCCAGAGGCCGGGCCGGGGCCCAGAGTCAGGCGGCAGTTCTGGAGGCGGAGGGCAGTGCCCTGGTGTGAGCAGGGGCTAGTGGCCGCCTGCCTCCTGACTGTACCCGGCCTGGCCCCAGGACAGCTTGCGGGGATCCGGCTCTCCACAGATCCTAGTGGTGCCTGGGAGGGGAAGGGGGGACGGAGGGGCGCCAGGCGGCGGGAGGCGCGGGGGGCCTGGGAGGTCTCCAGGGCTGGAGGGGCCCCAGCCCCGCTTGCAGAGCCCACGTGCGCTGCGTCAGGGCACCACTGCCCTCTATCATGCCTCCAACAAGCACAGGCCCCGGGCGTCCACGGCTATAGTGCCGTGTGGGGGCGGGGCAGGCACACTGCCGGAGGACCCGGGCAGCGGACGCCTCCCTGACAGCAGCGGACTGCTGGGGCCGGGCTGGGGGCTGGGGTTGCTTGCCCAGCTGGGGCTCGGACCCCAGCACAGAGCCACGGGCTTGGAGTGACTCCTCTCGGGGTCAGGGGCCTGGTGCACGCGGGCCTGGGTCCTGGGGCGGGTCTGGGGAGGGGTCCACAGGGCGAAGACTGAGGCCAGCTGGCTGGGGGCTGGGGTGGGGCCCCTCTCCAGGGCACGGTGGCCCCCACCCCACCCGGCTCTGCCGCCCGCCCACCTGCAGGCTCGGCTCTGAGCTCCCGCCTGGCCATGTGCTCCACCGCTGGGAGGCACCGGCAGGCAGCTTCCACCCGCGGCGGCCTTGGCTTCACTGCCCTCAGCAGCCCCCATGGAGGGCCAGGCCCCTACCCTGGGCAGTGCCCCCCCCACCCCGAGCCTCTGTGTGAGCCCTCGGTGCCAGCCAGCTCGTGGAGGGCCTCGTGGAGGACACGGGGCAGCGTCAGTGGTGACCTGAGGCACCCAGGGAGCACAGGCCCAGCGCCAGCAGGCGCACCTCCTGGGGCTGGGTGTGCGGAGGCCGTCAGGGGCCGCGCTGACCACGAGGCCCGCCCAGGGGTCTCAGCAGCTGGCCCAGCGCTGACCTGCGGCCCGGGCCCCGGGTTCTCCTGCAGCCAGCGAGCCGGATGCGTGGCGCGTGGCGCTGCACTGCCCCTGGTCACGGGCCAGACACAGCCCTGCCGTCCTAGCCGCGCACTGCCAGCTCGTCCTGCGGCTCAGGGTGGGACAGGACCCCCCGTGTGACTGGCCCACCTGCCGTGACCTGCGTCCATCCTGAAGAAAGGGAGCTCCTGACCGAGCCGCCAGCAGATGCTGCCATGGACAGGCATCCCAGGTGACCCCAGGGACAGCCGGACTCAGATCTTCGGGGACCCCACTTCTGTGACACCCCAGCCTGGTCCAATGGAACTGCTGGGGGCTCTCGGAATCCTCCCTGGGGGCGTTGGCTCTGGGTGAGGGGCTGAGACCCCGAGCCTGCAGCCTCCTCAGGGAGGCAGTAGGGAGAAGGCCACGCTGGCCAGTGGGCGGCCCCAGAGCACCGAGTGCCCCGCAGGGTCGCTGGGGACGGGGTGTCGCAGGGCGCAGAGGTGGAGGCTTCCTGGGAGCTAGGGTGGCGCCGCCCAGGGCCCCAGGCCGTCTCTGCGCTGAGGGTTTCCCCAGGCCTCCTGTGGTCTCCCAGCCCTGTGGGCACTGGTGGGCGGGGAGGGAAGGGCCCTTGCCCTAACCTTGCCTCGCACATGGCTTCAGACGTGCTGGTGACCCCATGAAAGGCCAGGACGGACTCTGCAGGGTCACCACGTCCCTTCTGATGCTGAGAGAACAGCTTATGAACACAGCACACGGCCGCCCTGCCGAGTGGCCTCCGCGTCCCGACGGCTCAGCCTGGCTTTGCAGCTGCTCTGCCGGTTTCCAGGAGGACGTGGGGGAGCCCTGAGCTCCACTTAAGAGGAGGCCTTGAGTGTGGCCGGCCTGGACAGGCGGGGGCGACAGTGCTGGGAGGCGGGGGCTGTCCAGCCAGCCGAGTCCCGGGCAGCCCGTTGCTCTCCAGCTTCCTCGGGCACCGACCCTGCCGGTGGCCCTCGCTGGGCCCCCTGCAGGGGCCCTTGCCCCCTGGGTGCCACCCTCCCTGTCTCGGCCTGACTGGAGGCGGGAGGGGTGACCCCGCTAAAGACAAGGACAGGTCGGGCAGGCCTATCCCTTGCCCGTGGTCAGGACAGTTAGTGAGACGTCGAGCCCGGTCAAGACGGGCAGCTGTCAGGACCCCGCTGCCCCTGTCCTCCGCACACGGTCCACTTCCAACCTCAACCCCACCCGTCACCCAGGGAAGGACAGCCCTCAGCACCAGGCCCTCAGAGAGGCGGGTGCTCCGGTGCAGGAGCGACCCCTGAGCGCAGCGTGTCCGTCCAGTGCAGAGACCTGAGGGAGACCAGCAGGCTGGGGGCGAGGAGAGCGGGCAGGGCCAGCCGACGGGAGGGCCCCACACAGGCCTGGGAGGCCGCGCAGAGCGGGGCGGCGGGAGTCCACCCCTGCTGTGGGGCCTCCGTCCAGAGACGAGTCCAGGGGCAGTGGGGGGGACGGGCGGCGGCCTGGGGGGCAGCGCGCTGACGGGGGCCGTGGACAGACGCACCCCGGTCGGCACAGCCCCGGCGGGCGGCCGTGCAGAGCCCGTGTCCACGGGCTGAACAAGCAGGCACGGGGGTGGGAGCACAGCATGGACGATCTATAGGAGGTTAGGACCCACAGGAGGTTAGGACCGTCCCAGCAGGAGACGGGCTCCCTGGGAAAGTGGGCGGCTCTGTGACGGGCAGGAAAAACACGCGTTCAGAGAGAGGAACGTGCTCAACGCAGAACAGCGGCAAAGAAGAAGCGCGTGAGAGCCAGTTCCAAAGACTCCCCCAGCCTAAGGCACAAATCACCTGAGCAAATCAGGTCAGCACACACGTCCACTCCAACACAAACCACCGACCAAACAGACGGGGGAAGGGACAAGTCCTCCTCTGAGAAGCCCAAGGGACAAACGCAGAAGAAATGCGGGAGCTGGGAAACCGCCACGGCGATGCAGGCTGCAGAGGAGCGGGTGAAGCGGGAGGACACGGGGTACCCGCACGGCCGCGGGAGGCGCCCCAGGACATTTGTCAGTCAGAAGGGGGCACCCGGCCTTCACTGGGGGAGCCGGTGACCAAGGCCGGCAGCACCCACGTCTGACATGCCGACACCACGCACCCGACGCCTCGCCTGAGAAGTCACAGCACCACTTCTGCGGTTTCACACCTCAACCTGACGGTGATGAAAAAACTCACACCCTGGTCTCGGGACGTCCTACCAACACCTGGCCAGGGCGCTTCAGAAGAGCCAAGGTCATGAAAAACCAGAGAAGGACAAGCCGCCCCTGATGTTAGAAACCCAGGAGACGCAGCGCGCTAACACAACGTGGGATCCTGGCTTGGAAAACCGGCAAGATCCCAGGGAAGTGTAAAGGGAAGAGGCCTCCTCGCTGGCTGGTCGCGTTTCTGCAGGCCGTGCTGCGGCTGCGCAGCGCGCGGAGCTCGGGCAGGCTGCAGAGTGTCCCTGAGGCCGCCCACCGTGCCCGAGGGCCCCGGGCACACCCTCGTCAGGCCTGTGCTGCTAGCCACCCAGCCCTGGGGGGCGGAGATGGCCGCCCACAGGCTGGCCTGAGCACCGGCCCCAGTCTGACCTGCACATAGACACCGCCCCCTCGGTGTGCACCAAGGACCCTCAGCCCGAACACGACGGGCGCGTCGCGCGTGCACACACATGAACACACCTGAGTGTGCACGGGGCATCGGCGGGGAGGGCTTGGGGACGGCACACACCCCTCAGTGCTCCCGATGGGGCCTTCTCCCAGCCGGCACCAGAGACATGGTCACCGCCTGCGACCTGGAGCCAAGCGGTGGCAGGCGACTCCCCAGGCCCTGCCCGGGCCCCTGGCGCCCAGGAGGCCTGGCTGGGCGGTTCAGGGTGTGCACGCCGTCACTCCTGTCCCCCCGCCCCCCAGAGATGGACCGGTGGACAGCCCGCCCCCGGAGAAGCGCTGTCGCTGGCCTCACATGCCTCCAAGCCGGCGGCAACTCCACAGGTTACAGGGAGCCTGCAGATGGACCGTCTGGCGTTCTGCCGCTGTGGGGACCGCAGCTTATTTTTAGCAACGAGAGCATCTCCTTGGTGCACGCTTCCTCTCCTCCTGTGTCCTCTGTGCAGACTGGGGCGGGGAGTCCTTGGTGGGGACTCCAGACTCCTCTCATCGAGGGCTCCCCTTGGCGACGGGCCCCTGGGAAGTGCCCCCAGCCTGCCGTGCTGCTCTATGAACCACGCAGGGCCCAGGGTCAGCGGGAGAGCCACGGGCATGGGACACTCAGCCAGGCAGGGCTTTACAGAGGCTGGACCACCGGCGGTGCCCTTCTGCCTGGGGTTCCATGGCCCGCCACCTCCCTCTGCACACCCGCCCTCCCCACTCCTCTGTGGGGGAATGACGCCCGCCTCCACCCACCCCTCCTACCGGGCGGAGCCGCGGGCAGCCAGGACGGCCCACCTGCACTTCAGCTGGGGCCAAGCTGGAAGACAACCCCCCAAGGGGCCCCCGGTCACGACCCTGGGCCCTGCCAGGGCTGCCCTGAGCCCGCTGCCCAGGAACAGGGCGTCCCCGGCGCCGCCGCCACGCCACGCCCCTCCCAGCAGCACCAGCACCACAGCCGACGCCCAGGGAGGAGCCCGGGTCGCTCTGCCTGCCTGGGCCCGCGGCCAGCCCAGATCACCCCATTCCCCCGCGGGCCCCTCCTGGGGCCTCAGACTCGGTGCGCCACACGTGCAGGGACGCCCCGCGTCTGCACCCTCCCGGCCTCCTCCCCTGCTCTCTGCCCGCTGCCCACCCCAGACCCACTTCCTTCCAGACAACGACCACTCCTCCCCACTGGCTGCGCCCGCCCCAACGACCCATCCTAAACATCACACCAGGTGACACACCTTGTAATGAAGCAGAGGCCCAGTCACATCACACCCCGCCCCATCTCCCGCTTTAGGAACCCTCACCGCCCCCCCCAGCCTCGGGGCCGCCCTCCCCAGCTGAGCCTGTCTGAGGCCCGGGGGACCCTGGGGTGCCAAGTCCTCCTCCACGAGGCGGAAGCTCTCTGAGCCTCTGACAAGGACAGTTCTCAGAAGCTGCCTTAACACCAAGAGCTGTGTCTTACATCGCTTTGTTTCCCCAACACACAAAGAGAAGGGATTTTTTAACACATAAAACATTATAATTATTTTGGTTCACCATTGCAAGATGGGTCTGTAAACAGGAGCACACGCGAGGAGAGGCGAGCATGTGGAGGGGAGAGAGGAGGAGCTCGGGCTCAAAGCCACCCCGCAGTGTCGGGGCCCAGAGAGGCCGCCCTGCGAGGCCCCGGGGCGGACGTGGACACGCCCCCAGGCTGGCACAGCTCCGGCCCAGGGGCCTGCCCGAGAGCGCGGCTGAGCTCAGCCCAGGGGCGGCCTCCTTGGTGTCAGGACGCGCTCACAGATGAGTGCAGCCGCACAGGCAGGGTCTGGCTGGGTGCACACACCCAGCCCGGGGGCGTCACGGGGGCCAGCGGCGAGGGCGGCCGTGCCAGGGCGGTGCTGACGGGCAGCTGCAGGCAGGCGCTCCTGACAGGGGCGCCGCCCAGGGGGCCAGGGAGCAGCACCCGTCCTGGAGCCGGGGGGGCCCTGGCTGGCCAGAATGGGCTTCGTGAGTCCCCCCTGCACAGACGGGGTCCCTGACGGTCAGGGCTGTTAAAGGGCAGGGCGGGCCAGGCCTCTCACTCAGCTGCACCGGCTCCAGACCCAGACCAGTGAAGCACAGGCTGGCCCGGGGAAGGTCCCTGCACAGCATGCCTCCAGCTCTCCTCCCTGACGGGGAACCGGGCCTCGGGGCTCCCCCCAGCTCTCATGGGACGCATCCGCCCCACCCCGGGCACAGGGGAAGCACAGGAAACACAGCGGACGCCAGGACTCACATCCTCGCATGTGGGCAGCAACCCCAGGGAAGCAGGGGCGGCGCGGCCTGAGGGCTGGGATGAAATCAGTAACCGCCCCACAGAGGCTCCGGGCACCAGCAGGAACCCGGCCAGCGGGGGACCCTGAGAGCAGGGGACGCGGGGACCCCAGGGCCGCTGTCAGCCCACTCTGTCTGTGGCTGAGGCCAGCAGCAGCCTCCCGACCGCGAGCAGGGGAGCCGTCCCCGCGTTCGCTGGGTCAGCGACAGCGGGGCCTCCTCCCCCCGCAACCGAAGCCCCTGTCCATCCTGGGGTCTCCTAGGCTGGCAGGAGCCTCGCTGCCTCAAGGACACACCCTGGGGAGAGACTTCAGTCCCAGGGTACCAGCAGCCTGAGCAGAGCGACATCTCCAACCAAGATTTATGGGAACACTCGGTGCTAGAGAGCGGGGCTGGAGGCAATTAAGCCCATTTCAGAGCAGGTTTGGCAGGAGGCGCCAAATCGACCGTCTCCCCCCAGCCGTGCAGCCCCGCAGGTAAGGAATCAATCAGGCAAAGGCGCCCATCTGTTCCCGCTGAGCCAAGAGGCAGAGCTGTTTACCGTTCACGCCCAGAGACGAATAAATAAGCCAACAACTAGTCAGCACCCTGCTTCTCTGGCAAAGCTTTTACGTTTCTTAAAGAGAGCCAGCACAGCCTTGCCTGGCCCCCCATTAAGGCATGGACCGTCACAGCCAGCCAGGAGCCGTGCTCACAACTCCGGGAGGGGGGCGGTGCAGCTCAGCTCCGGCTCTGAGAGCCAGGGGGCCCTGGGGTGCAGCCTGCAGCCAGCCCGGCCACCCTGTCTGAACTGGAAACAGAGACACCACCGGGTGCAGCCGGAGGTCCACGCTGCCCGGACGCAGACGCTGCAGATCTGGGCCCAGGCAAGCGGAACGGGAGCAGTGACGCCTCGGAAGGAGCTGGGGCCGCTCCCAGGTCACCACGCACGGCTGCCCCAGAGCCCAGGCAAGACCCAGGGCCCTGAGGACCAGCGGACGCTGCAGGCGGCCTGGGCGCGGCCCCCCTCCTAACCCCCAGGGGGTGAGTCAACCACAGCCTGTCCGGCCACCCTGCGGCCACCCAGCCACTGGCACCAGGGGTCCATCTGCTGGCAGGGCCTTCCTCAAGGCAGCTGAGAGGCCCTGTATCTTCAGGACAAGATTTCTGACACAGAGTCTAAAACATCCTCTGCATATTTATGAGCTCTCACCCACCCAAGGGAGCCAGGGGCGGGTCCGGCTGACTGAGCTGCTGACAAACCCCTCCAGGGTACGGGGTTCCTAACTGGGAGAAGACAGCTACGGGGCTCGGCAGCTCCCACACAGGAGCCGGGGACTGACGGCCAGCCGCTCACCCCGGCGGGAGAGAAGCTTCCTCAGGAGGCAGGCAGAGCAACGGGAGGTCCAGGTGCTGTCGGAGCACCGGCTTGGGCGTCTGCCCCAGTTTCTATCCAATGGTTCCCAGGATCTTCCGGGCGATCATATCAAGAGACAGTCCTGACATCTGTCCAGCCTTAAAATCTCAATAAAACAGACGACCTGAAAAGCCAGCTCAGAGCACCTATTGAAAAGCAAGCGCGCATCCAGCTTCTGGAAGCAGCCGATTAGCCCCGGCCGCTGCCCCTCTCCCCTTGCTGATACGGGTGGTCCTGCAGGCAGGTAATGAGGGATGAGGCTCCCGAGCTGCTTCCTGCCTAGCACTGCTCCGGCCTGGGGACAGAGGGTGACCTGGCAGAGGAGACCCAGGCAGCTCCACTGGACTTCTGTGTGGACTGCGGCCAAGTTACCGCCTCGGCCTCTCGTCTGTGAGGTGGGGTTCAGCACCTCCACACAGGCCCCTGGAGCTGCAGAGATGCAGTGAGATGATTAAAGTGAGAGTGGACGAGAAGAAGGGCCTCAGAGAAAAAGCAAGGGCATTCCAGAAAAACCTGCTTCAGCTTCAGTGACTACGCTAAAGCCTTTGACTGTGTGGATCACAACAAACTGGAAAATTCTCAAAGAGACGGAAATACCAGACCACCTTGCCTGTCTCAAAGAGCCTCTTGATGAAAGTGAAAGAGGAGAGTGAAAAAGTTGGCTTAAAACTGAGCATTCAAAAAACTAAGATCATGGCATCCGGTCCCATCACTTCATGGCGAATAGATGGGGAGACAGTGGAGTCAGTGAGAGACTTTATTTTTTTGGGCCCCCAAATCACTGCAGATGGTGACTGCAGCCATGAAATTAAAAGACGCTTGCTCCTTGAAGGAAAAGCAATGACCAACCTAGACAGCATATTGAAAAGCAAGTACATTAAACGTCCGTCTAGTCAAAGGTCCGTCTGGTTCTTCCAGTGGTCATATACAGGTGTGGGAGCAGGACCATAAGAAAGACTTTTGCTATTCAGTCACTCAGTTATGTCCGACTCTCTGTGACCCCATGGACTGCAGCACGCCAGGCTTTCCTGTCCTTCACTATCTCCTGGAGTTTGCTCTAATTCATGTCCATTGAGTCAGTGAACCCATCCAACCGTCTCATCCTCT
This sequence comes from Cervus elaphus, assembly GCF_910594005.1. Lineage (NCBI taxonomy): Eukaryota > Metazoa > Chordata > Mammalia > Artiodactyla > Cervidae > Cervus > Cervus elaphus. Next base: position 54,522,623 of record NC_057824.1, on the reverse strand, counting down.
GTCGTTCCCTTCTCCTCCTGCCCTCAATCTTTCCCAGCATCAGGGTCTTTCCAATGAGCTGGCTCTTGGCATCAGGTGGCCAAAGTATTGGAGCTGAAGACTTGAGTGCCAAAGAATTGATGCTTTCAAATTGTGGTGCTGGAGAAGACTCTTGAGAGTCCTTTGGACAGCAAGGAGATCCAAGCAGTCCTTCCTAAAAGAAAACAACCCTGAATATTCATTGGAAGGACCGATGCTGAAGCTGAAGATCCAATACTTTGGCCACCTGATGGGAAGAACTGACTCACTGGAAAAGGCCCTGATGCTGGGAAAGACTGAAGGCAGGAGAAGAAGGGGACGACAGAGGATGAGAAGGTTGAATGGCATCACCGACTCAATGGACATGAATTTGAGCAAGCTCTGGAGACTGAGAAAAGGGGCTCCTTTTTTCTGAAGAAAAAGTTCAGAGTTAACGAATGAACATCAACAACTGACCCAAAGTTCCTGCTAAAAACAACTCATGGGCTCCCAGTTCACTGATCCAAATATTCAAAAGACTAGACACAAAAGAGGATCAAGAAACAGGCAGTTTCAAATCTCACTTTTGAAAAACATGGAGACTCAGGCACTCACAAACACATGGCAGGGTGGAGGATACACAGGCGGGGCCCGGGCAGGTCTGGGGGCAGCAGGGGTCCCGAGGCTGGTCGGGAACAGGGGGAAGGCAGGGCTAGGGGCAGCACGGAGCCATTGCCGCACCAGGGGCCCGTGGACCCGTCAAGGCGCCCAGCGCACGGCCGCACCAGGCACCTTCTCCTCCGAATACCCAGCGCGAGAAGGGCCAGGAGGGCTTCTGAGGACCGCCTGCTGCGACCAGTCTCAGCTCTTAAAGCCTGGCTTCAGGGAGTCGCTTCACCGAGGAGGTAGTGACAGCCCAAGGGGCAGAGATTAGCGCAGAGACACCACTGTGCCCTGCCAGGTGGAGCAATAACTGCACTGCCCGCCTTCGGCAGGGGGGCCTTCATTAGAAACCACAGACCTCAACATAGATAACCCCAGTTCCACAAGGTCAGGCACATCAGCTGATAAACGGTGCTACCGTACCTCTAACAGGGCGTCTTGAATGAACAGCGGATGGAAGCAGACGCTCTGCAGTAACGCGGCCCGCGTGAGGAGCGCTGTGGGCCTCAACAGCAACCCAAAGGCCACGTGTCCAGGGAGGCGTGCACACGATAGCGGCCAGGACTCTGAACCCCGGCTTCAGGGTCTCCCGGACAGGAGGGCATCATTGTGAACTAGGAAATGACAACCCACATCAGTGTTACTGCCTGGATAATCCCATGGACAGAAGCAGCTGGGGGGCTAAAGCCCATGGGGTCACCAGAGTTGGATGTGACTGAGTGTGCATGCACGCCCCTCATGCAGCAGAGCAGGGAGGCAGGGCCGGGGTGCGCAGGTGGAGCGGGCCCGCTCAGGAGGACGCGGGCGGCTGGGAGAGGCGCCCGGCTGCCAAGCCCACAGCACTCCACGGAGACGCCTGGACAACAACCCTGGCTCTCGGGGACTAATTCCCTCGGAGCTGGACCCAGAAAAATGCCCAGTGGGGACAGCAAGGACTGAAGGGTGCTGGGTGCCCACCAGCCCCACCGTCCTCGGGGACTCGCTGGCCTGAGAGCATCGTCTGGGGCAGCAGGACGGGGGGATAGGCGGCCTCAGCTCTGCCCTGCATCTCCCAGCACTGGCCTCGGCCTCAGCTCTCTGCCTCCCCCGAAGCCTGAGGATGGACGGGTCCAGGTCCTGGCACTGCTGGGGCCATCACAGCAACACCTGTCAAGTTCCTGACTCACAAGGGCACCCAACAAATACAATGTATTTTTAATCATATTCATTAGCTATAAGAGTGTACTGAGGCTACTTCAATTCACAATAAATTCAGTATCTGGTTTGGACCAAAGAACTGACTCCTCTCCACAGAGAGCTCCAGGCGCTGCTGAAGCGTCCTCCAGACTGTTTCCAAATCAATTAGGTTTCCTGAAGCCAGATGATGACTCCGCTCTGCACATACTCTCCACAGTTCTCTGGTCCCAGACGGACGGCTTCAGGTCTCTGGGCCCAAATGGCACATGTCACCCACTGGCTCCACACCCACTGCAGCAGAAGGTCTGCCGTCTCCCCTCACCGCTCCACCTGAGCGCCGCGGCTCCGCGGCTGGGCAGCCCGAGGGCCAGGCCAGAGCCGGGGTGCGAGGGAGAGGCTGCCGGCCGCTGGCCGGGTCCTGGATACTCGGCTCTTACAGAACAGTCGCTCCTCAGGAGGACTCTTGAAGCCGAAACTCGAGCAGCCGTTTTGAGAGAGTGACAGTCAGGAGCAGCTCTGGATGACCTCTCTGACGGGAGCTGTTTAATCAAGAGTCCTTAGCACAGGCGGGCGGCCTCTCGGGTGGCGTGTGACGTGGGGCTCGCTGTAGACAGCAGACACAGTTAACCTCCATCACAGGGAGGCCGAGGGCTTGGCCTCGAGCCTCCGCCATCCCAGGTCAGTGGCCCACAGGGGCCCCGGCAGTCACTCTAATGAAGGCCCCGGGCCGCCAGTTGGGCTGCCTGCAGGCATTGCGCCCCCGCGCCCCGGAGCTTGGGAGTGGCCCAAGCACTGCTCCTCCAGGAGCACCCCTTCGCCCGAGGGCCACCTCGTTCTGCGGGCTGGGAGAGCGAGGACCGTCCACCGCGGCCGCAGCTGCTCTGCCTGCCCCTGCTCCCCACTTCTCTCCCCACGGACGCAAGTCCCCGGGGGGCGGGAGGAAGCCCCGGTGGCCAGCGGGGGCGGCACACCACCCTCTCGTGGCCAGCTCCGAAGGGCGTCTGGGGCCGCGGGGAGGGAAAAGCGCTGCGGGAACTGACCCACCCGCAGAGCAAAGGCAACAGCTGCCACCCCTGCTGGCTCCAGGGACACAGACAGGAGAGGCCCCGCGGGGCCAGTGGGGACCCAAGGCGGGCAGCATTCTGACCGTCTTGCCAGGCCCAGAGCCAGAGGGAACTCCGCGCGAGAGCTGAGAAGAACAGGCCAGAGGGCAGCAGCCCCAGGGCAGGCCTGCAGGACTCTCAGAAGCAGCAGCGGCAGGGACCCCAGCCCGGCCAGGTGGCGAGGGCAAGGACACACGCACGGGGCTGGACAGGAGCGGGACGGGCCTGCCCTCAGGGTCTGCAGAGTTTCCCCAGGGGCGGAAAGCTTCAGGGCTTGATCGGCAGGAGTGTGCCCTGTGTCTGGGGGGTGCCGGAGGGCGCCTGTCGAGACCCACTCCTGTCTGGTAACACCCCTCCCCACCATGAAATCTGGTTTCTCAAGGTCAAGTTACAGGAAACCCCGGCTGTTCCCGCCCGCCACCGGCGGGGAGAAAAGCAGACAGTCACCCCACACCTCCAGAGGTCCCACCTGCACATGGACGGATGGGCAGACACGCTCCCCCGGGACAAGAGGAGACCGCACGGCCGACCACAGGACCCGCGGCTCACAATGGGAGAAGCAATGGAGCTCCTCGGTTGCCTCCCCATGGCCCTGTCTGCAGCCACCAAGGTCACACGAGCAGAGAGGCGGGCACAAGGGGCCCACAGCGTGCCAGTGCCTCGGGCTCGACCTCCGGGGCCCGGGCCAGCAGAGAACACACCCCTTCCCCATGAGGCTGCGCCCAGGGCTTCTGACGGAAGAGCAGGCCACGGGGGCCCAGGACACCGCCACCCCGTAGTGACCTCCCTCCACCGTGACAGCCTCCCAAGGGCCACGCAGGCTGTCTGCAGTCCGCCCATCACCGAGGGCGACGGCGCGGACAGGGCTGAGGCGCCCCGCCCCAGGGCACCCGCAATGAAGAAGTGAGCCTCTGCGTGCGGATGGGCCGTCCAGGGGAGGAGGAGCTGGTCCCCGCCGGCAGGCACACGCAGCGGCGTCTCTGAGAGCGGGTGAGCGGCGAGGCAGGAGGCTCCCTGGGAGACGCGGGTGCAGCCTCTCGTCCTGCCAGGCTCGCTCCCGGCACGGCGGGCCCAGCCCTCCCCTGACCCTCTCCTGGGGCGCAGCGGCACCAGGCGCTCCACACGCTGGGCGGCACAGGCCCTGCTGCCCCCCGTGCCCCCCTGCCTGCCGAGCCCAGGCCGCCACAGAGAGGGTGGCACACGGCCGGGAGGGCCGAGGCCTCGGGAGCTGCAGGTGCCTCGAGGACCAGTCGCGTGTGAGATGCAGCTCAATCTCAGAGGACAGGCCTAACTTGCTGGAAACTCATTCGTGAAGGTATTTTACAATTAATAATAAGACACATTACGGAGTAATTACCCAAAAGGTCATGGATATTTAAACAGATCACAAAATTGCTCCAGAACACCCCCTCCAGGGCAGCTTTCCTGGATGGCACCCCCTCAGACCGGGCACCACCCTCAGGGGCCCAGGACACCCTCCTGGGCACCCCGAGTCCTGGGCCGAGACAGCTGGAGACCCGGGCAGCTCCAAGCCAGAGTCCTCTTCCAGCCTCACGCGGGAGGGGAGGGGCGGGCGACCGCGCAGACAGAGCTGAGAGACACCCGAGCCCCGCCCCGGGGCATCTGCAATGAAGAAGCCAGTCTCCACGTGTGGGCGGCACCCAGGTAAGGACCTTGTCCTTCCGCGCCCCCACTTGGAAGGCCGGGCAAGGGGCATGTCAGGAAGGCTCCATGGAGGCCTGACCTGCAGGCTTAAAAATGGAAGGACAAGCGTACGTTCTGAGGGCTGCCAAGGCATAATCCCCCTCGTTCCTCCGGCTTTATGAGAGGCTATATTAAAAATGGTTTATACATAATAAAATCTGTTACATTTATGGCAAGAAAATATGGAAAGACAATAAAATTAGCAGAGCATAGAAATGAGAGAATGCTAAATATCCTTGGCTCTCCAACAGGAACAGAGAAGGAACAGTCAAGATTTTAAATTGAAAGGAATTTAACCCGATTTGAAATTCAAAGTTCCGTTTCTCCCTCCCTGCTGAGCCCGGTTCCAGAGGGCCCTGCTCAGCTGTGGGCGGCCCCGCTGGGGTCTCCCGGCTCACGCTCACAAAGGGGGCCTGGAACACCCTGATGGCACCGGCAGGACCCTGGGTTTTGGTCTGGGCGAAGGCAGAGCAGCTCAGGGGTGTCCCCGCCCCAACCCTCATCCCAGCCTCTCTCTACTGTGACCCCAGACCCCCGCCCCGGGTCCCAGGGTGACAGCACACCAGGCCGGAAGCACAGCTAGGCGGGACAGCCCTGCCCACCCCTCCGTCCTGGCCCAGCGGGTCTGCATCCACGGAGACAGTAGCTGGTAGTCACCCAGGTCCGACACCCCCGCCGGCACGGGCCTGAGGAGCCTCGCCACCTGCACCCGACGCTCCACCTGGAACAGCTGCCCACGGCGCCAGGCTGAGCCGGAGCCCACGCCTCCCGACTCAGGGGAGCCTCTCCTCATGTCGCCAGGTCGCCAGGGAAGCTGGACAAACTATCCGCACTTGCCTCAAGACCCTGACCGCCAGGACAGCTCTTTCTCTAGGCCCATCTCTCTTGGTTTGTTGTAAATTGAGAGGCATTATTTTTAAAGCAGTGTTCGCTTTACAGCCCCTGACCCAGTCTCCCCTAACATCCTGCTTCAGGGCGTTGGTTACAACAATGAACTGACATACTCTGTGTCACATTAGGGTTCATCTCTGGGGCTGCACATCCAACAGGTTCAGAGAAATGCACGATGTTACGCAGCCCCCACTCCTGGGTCATGCAGAGTAGTTTCACTGCGCCAAAGACTTCTCCAGCCCTCCGTCCCCCAGCCCCCGGTAACCACTCCTCCTGCGTCTCCAGTTCTGCCTTCTCCAATCGCCATGTGCTTGGACTCGGGCACTACGTGCCTCTTCCTTTGGCTTCTTCACTTATATGCATTTACGGTTCCTCCACGTCTTTTCATGACCTGATAGCTCAGTTCTCCCTAATCTTTGGATGTATTAGGTTACCCATTCACTTGCTGAAGGACATCTTGGTTGCGCCTACGTTTTGGTATTTATCAACAAAGGTGACAGAAACACCTGCGTGCAGGTTTTTATGTGGACCTAAGTTTTCACATGTCCTAGGTAAACACCGGGCACCCTGAGTACTAGATTGCAGGTGAGCACGTCCACTTTTGTAAGAAACCACCACGCTCACCCCCGGGGGCGATGAAGCTTCCGTTGCCCCAGAGCCTCAAAGTGCTGGGTGTCGTCTTTGTCCATTCTAACAGGTGTGTGCTGGTGTCTTGTGTTGTTTTAACTGGCCTTTCCCTGATGACCCAACGTAGGAACCTCTCATATGCTTATTTGCCTCTGTTTATCTTCTTTAGTGAAGTGTCTGTTCGGATCTTTTGCTCATTTTTTAACTGGGTTGGCTTTTACTTTTGGATTTTAAGAGTTCTTTTTATATTTTGGTTGCCAGTCCTTTATCACACATAGGTTTTGCAGATACAGGTGACCCGTGAACAACGCAGGTTTGAACGGCACAGTTGCACTTACACATGGGTGTTCTCAGCAGTAAGAACCGCAGTCCTATGTGGTCTGTGGCTGGCTGAACTGTGGGACGCAGACTACACAGGGTTAACTCCCGCACTGCTCAAGGGTCGGCTGTGCTTTCCCCCACTCTGTGTTTGTCTTTTCATTCTCTGAACAGCATCTTTCATGGAGCTGAATTCATGGTTTTAATGAGGTCCCGCTCACCAACCTTTTCTTTCACAGACTGTGGCTCTGACGCTGCTTTTGCAAAGCCACAGCCCGGCTGAGATTCAGCGACACCCACTCCTCCACCCTGCAGGACAGTCCTGGTTCTGCGTGTCACACTTAGGTCTGCAGTGCGTTTTGAGCTAATCTGTGTGAGAGCGAGAGGTCTGCGTCTGGATCCACGTGCCCGTGCAGCGTGTGGACGTGCGGCGGCCCCAGCACCTTTGCTCTCGCACCGAAGCACAGCGGCCCTCCTCCAGGGACGCTCCAGGCCTCACTGACCCAGAGGCGGCTGGCTGCTCCTCCACAGCACTGTGCTGCCCTGGCTTCCGCCGTCTTGAAGGCTAGGAAGGCCAGTCCTTCAACCTTGTTCTTCTCCTTCGATATTGCATTGGGTCTTCCCAGGCTCTTGCTCTGCACACAAACTTAGAATCAGTTTGCCCACGTTTTGATTAGGACTGTACTCAGTACACATACCATGCTGAGAAGCACTGAGAAGATGACAGATCGAGTCTTCCTGTCCATGAACATGGAACGCCTCTGCATATACTCAGATCTTTGATGTCTCTCATCAGACGTGTATAATTCTCCTTGTTAGATCTTTGCACAAAAATTTTGTTTGGTTTCTGTGTTTTGATGCTAATGTAAGTGACATAATGTTTTAAATTTCACACTAAATGTTCATTGACTTAAATAGATTAACCTATGGCCTGCAACCTTGTTATAATTGCTTATTAGTTCTAAGAGATTTTTGCTTGAGTCTCTGGGATTTCTATATAAACAATCATATCATCTGCAAATAGTTTTATTTCATCCTTCCTCCCACTGTGCACATTTTATTTCCTATTTCTAGTCTTACTGCATTAGCTAGGACTTCCAGTATGAAGTTAAATTGGACATCCTTGACTTGTTCCTAAATCTTGGCACGAAAGCCTCTAGTTTCTTACTTGGTTGAAAGATGGAAATATTTGACAAGAAATCAGCCTCTCTATCCACCATAGGATAAAGAAAACTCTGCCCACGTAGACAGCAGCCGCCACCACTGAGTGAGCCCAGCAAGTGTAAGAGCTCTGGGGAGGCCCCGTCCTCTCTCATTAAGGGCTATTCCTGGACCCCAGAGTCTTACTCTATCCGGGCACATGGTAGCATCCTGCACTCCAGACAGCCTCGTGAGGCCGCCCCAGTTCTAAATGTCACCAGGAATCAGGTGGGAAGCAACCCTGAGCCAGGCAGCCTCCCACACTGACCGTCGGGAACAACAACAGCTGGAAGACGAACCAGCTCCGCTGCTGAGGGCCCGAGACACACCCCTGCCACTCTGACACAGGGCAAAACCAGCCCTGCTGCTGAGGGCCTGAGACACACCCCTGCCACTCTGACACAGGGCAAAACCAGCCCTGCTGCTGAGGGCCCGAGACACACCCCTGCCACTCTGACACAGGGCAAAACCAGCCCTGCTGCTGAGGGCCTGAGACACACCCCTGCCACTCTGACACACGGCAAAACCAGCCCTGATGCTGAGGGCCCGAGACACACCCCTGCCACTCTGACACAGGGCAAAACCAGCCCTGCTGCTGAGGGCCCGAGACACACCCCTGCCACTCTGACACACGGCAAAACCAGCCCTGATGCTGAGGGCCCGAGACACACCCCTGCCACTCTGACACAGGGCAAAACCAGCCCTGCTGCTGAGGGCCCGAGACACACCCCTGCCACTCTGACACACGGCAAAACCAGCTCTGGTCTGAGACAGGACAACCCCCTTCCAGGAAACACCACAACTGGGGAAGGCTTCTCAGACATTTAATGGCTGGGATCCTTGAGTTTCAGGTGCAGGAACATGACAAACGCCCGCATGCTGAGAGAGCGCCCTCCTCCACACGCTCCCCCCGATCTCTGTCCCGCCTCCCCCGGGCGAGGGGAGGGGGTTCTGCAGCCGCTGAGAGCCGAGGACCGGCCTGCAGAGGTTTGCCAAGTGAGGCAGGAGACGGCGCCAAGACTGCCTGGGGCACCGGGGAATGAGGTACCGCCCTGCACGCTGAGGATCAGCGTGCGCTTTCCTGGGCTTGTTCTCCGAAACAAGCCAGTGCCAGCGGGGCCTCGCGGCTGAGTAGGAAGTTCTCCGGCTCAGGGCTCCCGAAGTTCACACAAAGTGTCAGGAAACTTTTTGAGAGCAGCATCAGAAAGAGGCTGTGACCCCTCCTGCATGGAAGTCAAGGGGCGCAGAAAACCCGAGCCTCAGGCCCGAGGACCCCACCTTCTACCTCCACAGACAGCTGATCGAGGCGGTGACCGTCTGCACGGGTCCCTGCCACAAGGGAGCCTCTGCTCTCCCCGGCGGGCCTCCCCACGTCCCTTTCAGTGAGACAAGGAAGCGGAAGTTCCGAAGCACCCAGAGTCAGGAGGGACCAACCACGGGATCTCGTCAGCGTCTCCTCATGCAACAGCAAACAGCCTTCAAGGATTCCTCACTTCTGCTTTCATCCCAGTGTTTGTGGAAACCTAAATTCTAATGCATTTTGGAGGGAGCCAGTAAAGACGACTCTGTCTGCTTCCCCAGGGTGGAGGCGACCCAGGCACCTCTTCAACCGCAGTGGTCTTTGCCAGATGGTATTCTCTTACTGGAGGGCACTGACCCCAGATCTGTTCTCTAACAGAACCGTCAAAAGTAGATTAAGGACCCCTGAGCCACCTGTCCGCTGGCTGAGCCTGGCTGAGGACCGCCACCTCCCTCTGCTGCGGTCACAGCCCCGCTGCCCTCCGCCAGGGCTGCACGCAGGACAGCTTCCCCTCCCCCACGCCCTGGGCCTGCGGTCCAAGGGAGGTGGTGCCCAGGGGTCCCCTCTGCCTTCAGCCAATGGGGCCAATCAATACCCCTTGGCCCACAGGGTCAGGTAATCTGGCCTGGAAGTGTGACCTGGCCCTGCGGCCAGGCCTGCCTCTGGGCTCTGGAGGAACCTGCCTCTGGCAACTGCCCGGAGTCCTGAGTGTGCACCAGTGTGGGGCAAAGAACACAGGCGCTGGAAGAAGTTGTCATTCAAACAGTTCCAGAGGCTGGGCGATGGCAAAGGACATGTCCTGTGAGCCCCACCAGCCACAAGAAGTCCAGCTGGGACGTCCCAGTCCGTGCCGCCTGAGGTCTCCACGTGGAGAGAGGCGACACCCGCAGCTGTGGAGCCGCGCCTCGGACACCAGTGTCCACAACACCCTGGTCTCCGGAGGCCAGGCCTCCACTTGGCCACACGGACGGGAGCTGACAGCACCTCGGCTCACCCGAGGGCTGCCACCAGCGCCCTCACCAAGTGACCTTCACTCACCCCATCTCCAAGAAAGCGGGCGATGCTGCAGGTCTATGATGCGGGGAGGCGGCCTTCAGGCCGTGATCTCGTGGCCAGAAGTTTATAAAGATAAAACAGACTATAACATGTGACTTTGACTTTGTCTACCACTTAGAAAGGCCTCTCTGAAATAATACAATTTCAGTTGAAGCTCAGGAGCCCTGCGGTCTGGGTCTAAACAAGCCTCCGTCTCCCTGCGTCTCCAAGGACTGTCTGGGCTGCTGCTCCATTATTCAGATTCTCAAGAGCCCTCGAGAGGCTCCTCTACACACATAAGCCACATGGCTACAGCCCTGAAGCACCTGGTCACTCCCAGGAGCCATGCCTGGCTTAGGATCAGACCCACCCGGCCCCTTCAGATGCCCTTCAAGGGCTTCCCATCCCGATCAGTGCTCGGGGTCTCCAGCTGGCTCCCCGCCACCCACACACTGGAAGCAAAGGCGCGCCCAACCTCACTAGTGTCCCAACATGAAGAAACAGTTAGACCATCCAGCCAGCCGCAGGCCAGCCCCTCACATGTTCTCAGTGACCTGGAAACGACCCAGCACAGGGCAGGGCAGGGGCCGCCCCCGCAGACAGAGACCCGGGCACAGCCGGGCCACCCTGCCCAGCCCCTGCACCGTGGCAGCAGGGACAGGCCACACCCTCACCGAGGGCGGGCGCTCTCCCCGCACCGAGCCGCCTCAAAGGTGCGGCCCAGCTGGAGCCAGGGGCAGGCACTTCTGACGGTGGGCACGAGGCGGCGGCAGGGGAGGGTCCGTCGCACACTCAGGAACAGCCCAGATCCGTCCACCAGAGCCCGCCTGGGACAGCGCGGGGAGAGGCCTGGCCACGTCCACACCAAGCATCCTGACTCCGGAGGGAAGCCGCTGAGGCCGTCGGTGCTCAGGCGGGCCCCCCGGACACAGGAGGCGGACGGGGAGGCAGGTCCCGGCACACGCTGCCCCTGTGGCAATCCTCCTACAGCAACCACCACAGAGCTCACCGCTCAAACGGATGTCATTTCGGGGATGAACATTTTTTCCAGTGCTTGAATAAAAGGGGGAGTTTCACATTTTATCCACTTCCACATCTCTTAACAATAAAAACTTATTTAAAAGGCCCATGAATATGTAAATGACATTTTAAATATGGAAATGCAAAACATGCAAGAAAACAGTCTGGGTGTGAAATATTAACGGCATCTCATCTTGCTGAGAAGACAACACAAGCTGGCTGAAGCAGGACGAGGAGCCCCAGCCTCTGCTCGGCGGCGGGGTGGCCCGGGGGAGGAGGGCTGCCCAGGGCAGGGGGCGCAGCCTTGTCCCAGGAGAGCCTCTGCCAGCAGGCCCTGCCCCCGGGGCCACCCCCACTGCCTCCCGGCCCCCCACTCTGCCCTCTCCCGTCCAAAGCCACCAGACAAAACCGAGTGTCTCTGCCAGCACAAGCTCACACTGCACACTCTCCCCTGCAGCGTCCACACTGCCTGCCAGGCGGACGGCAGGGAGGGGCACCCCAGTGAGGGCCACGTCCTCCACCCCGAGCAGGGCCGGAGAGCCGATGACGACAGGGTCATCCTTGGGCTGTGCGTGCAGGGCCCCCTCCAGGGTCAGAGACAGGGCATTGACTACCGGCCATGCTGAGCACAGACTCGCTACAGGCCCACCCGAGGCCCAGAGCCTTCAGGCCCGTGCATGGAGCAGGGGGCCTGGAGGTTGGCCTGAGTCCTCAGCCAGTGATGCCAGGGCCTCTGTGGGCCACAGCCCCCGGGGGGTAGCACCCCAGTGTGTGTCCACAGGACGTGAGCACCTCAAAAGCAAGAGGCTGACGACCCCTAACAGAACAGAGCCTCCCTCCCTCCAGGGAGCTCACGGGATTTAGGGGACTTTTCGCAAGATGCTGAGGGGAAAGGAGTGAGCAGGCCTCTCTCTGTGCGACGGGAACCCGAGGAGAACGAGCTGTTGCTGCTCCAAGTGCAGTCCCTGGACCAGCAGCTCCGGCTCCACAGGTGCCTTCAGGGAACACAGAGCATGGCCACCCCTGCAGACCTGCCGAGCCAGAGCCTGTGGGAAGCCCAACGTGCAGTCTTTGCTCTCACTGACCTGAGAAGAGCTGGGCGCACAGCGCTGACCCCACAGGAACGAGGCAGCAGGGGAGCCACCGTGCCCAGCCCCCCGGGGAAGCCTCAGGGAATGACGTCACCCAAGTGCCAACTGCAGCCACGGGCTTCCACACACAGCCCTGCCCCATCCTCACACAGCCTGGGCAAGGCCACCGGCACTGCCAGGGGGCTCCCTCGTGGGCCTGGCACCGCCAGGACCCCAGATGGACTAGGCTCTCCCCCAGGGTGATGGGGCTTGGTCTCAGGGACAGAAGCCAGGCGGCCACAGTCTGGAAAGTGAGACCAGCTCCTGAGGCTAGGGGCCAAGCCAGAACAGCCATCAGTGCTGGAGGTCCATGCCCACCCTAAGGGGGATGGCGCGGGGCCTTGCCTCCACGCACCACCCAAGGGCCTGGCCCACTCTGACGGGGAAGCAGCGGGAGGCCCGGAATCCACTGCTCAAGGAGAGGAGACACACACGGTTCCTGGGAAGCATCTGCAGAGGGCCCTCACCGGAGGCGCCTCCAGGCACCGCCCTCCCGCGCCCACCCTCTCTAATTGGCCGCAGAATTTATAGCCTGGAATGCCCTCCCTCCAGGGAGGCCACAGAGGAGGTTCTGAGGAGTCAGAGCAAGTGGGGTGGAGGGCTGCGGGCACCACCTCACGTCCAAACACGGCACTGCAGGCAGGCGCAGACCGAGGCCCGCGCCCACTGCACAGCGACTCTTCCCGCCACGAGTCCCCAGCAAGGAGGGCAGCCTGAGGGACAAAAGGACGAGCAGACGTGGGCAGACGGCCAGGAGAGACCTGTTTGTCACCTCCCGGGTACCAACTAGGCCAGGAAACAGTTCTTAGAGGGAGTAACTCTTGCCTTGTTAGATCTGACCAGAGTTGCAGAAAACATCATCCGAGATGATGCGGAGCTGGGCAGGTATAGGAGGACTGCTGCCTGCATCTCCAAGTGCACACCTCAGACCCGGGCGCCAGGGTCCCCTGGCCACGTGAGCGACCGGCCAAGGGCGCGCGGCCTGAGCAAGAGGCTTCCTGCTCTGCCGCCATCGAGCCCACAGCCAGCGCCTCACAGGGCCGTGGAACCTACACGTGCACGACCACCAGGAAGAACGCGTGGAGACAAGCTCAGACGCCTCTGGTTCCACACCTCCTGCCAAAGGCCATTAGGTCGCCTGGCACCAAGAGCCGAGCAGACAGGCGACGCCTCCGTCTCCATCACTGAGAACCCCGGGGCCACCGCTGCAGAGACAGTGACGGCCAGGACGGCCTCCGGCGGCTCCCGCGTGGGACGGGGACACAGCCCTCCCAATGGCCTGGGGCTCCCGTGCCCTCTCTGCCCAGCCCTGCCCCCTCCAGTGGGGACAGAGGGTCGGGAGGGTGCCCAGAGGGCGCATACAAGCCATCCTGGCAGGAAGCTGCAGCGGGCTGTCCGGGACGTGCGGCAGCACCACAGCGCCCCATCTCCCAGTCCATGACCCTGGGAGATCACGGAGTCAGGGCAACTCCACGAAGCTGGAGCATCATGCACGGCGGACAGAGCACAGAGGGACAAGGCAAAGCCTGGGCCCCTCGATGGCACCCTGCCCTCCCGGCTGGACGGCAACGTCAGAGGCCAGCTGACCTGTGCAGAGCCTGAGCTGGGCTCCTGCCAGCCTGACTTCCGGCCTGGTGCCCCGGGACGGGCCGAGCACAGGCTCCCAGGCCGCAGGCCTCACTCTGTCCGCCCGGCACATCCCCGCGCAGTCAGCTGAACCACTCATCCGTTCTCTCGCTCAACCAGAGCGCGGCGGGCAGCCCTCCTCTGGGTCCAGGGAGCACGGCTGGAGGTGGGGACAGAGCACGCAGGGAGCCAAGTGAGGGCAGGCGGGCACAGAGCCGTTTCAGGCAGAGGCACCAGGAACCGGGCAGGCATGAGCCCCGGAGGGAGGGGGCAGCTGCCCGGGACACCTGGGGGACGGAGCCGCTCGTGCCCGCCTGCCCCACAGACACCCACGTCCAGGGCGAGAAGGACCACAGAGCGGCTCTCTGGCGTCCCCGCCCGCCTGGCCAGCCGCAGGCTGTGGTGGACTCGCAACCTCACCCTCCTGGAAGGGGCGCCCCAGTCTAGACGGCTACCCTGGCCTGAGCCCGCCGGCCAAGCACCCTCTCCACGCTCCATGCACTTGTCTAACAGGCCTCAGTGGCCAAAGCTGCATTTCCAGCCCCCGCTGCCTTCACCTGCTCTTCTGCTAAGTTCTCCAGTGACATGAGAAGTAAGACCACCATCCACATGCTCTTACCAAAAGCCGCACCCTGTCCTTCTGTCTCACCTGTCACACTGGGTCCACAGTAAACCCTGGACCCCCATCGTTCAGGTGTGCCCACGTGTGCAAACTTGCAGTCTCTGTCCGCCCCGCTCCCCGACCCCGCCACACACACACACACGCACACACACACGAGCTATCCTGCTCACTCCTATCTGCCTGCTGGGAACTCGCCACTGCCTGCCCTGCACTACCCTGAAGTCACACTCTCCCCAGGACTCTGGGTGCTGCGTGCTAAGCTGCTTCAGCCGTGTCCGGCTCTTTGTGACCCCACGGACTGCAGCCCGCCAGGCTCCTCAGTCCATGAGATTTCCCAGGCAAGAACACTGGAGTGGGGTGCCATGCCCTTGTCCAGGGGCTTTTCCTACCCAGGGACTGAACTCGCGTCTGCTCAGTCTCCTGCGTTGGTAAGTGGGGTCTTTACCACGAGCGCCCCCCGGGAAGCCCCAGGCACTGCAGGGCCCCTCAAACACTAACAGCCTGAGGCCACGGGCTCTTCTGAGACACGTACAGCCCAAAGCAGGGAAGACCGATCTTCAGAACAACCTGCAGGCGTCAGAGGAGCCCAGAGCTGGAGCGTGCGTCAGGTGTGAACAGGCTGAGTGTGCAGAGGGACCGGCCGCCCGAGAGCCGGGCTTCGTGGGCGTGCATGGCGCGTGGCAGGCAGAGCCCCCGAGGCTGCTCGGCTTCCCCTCCCCCGCTCCCACAGCAGGTCCCCAGGACCCGCACCAAGGGCCTGGCCCGACACGCCACACCTGCAGGCCCATGCCACACGGCCCCACTGCGCAGAGAAACGCGTGACAGAGGGTTCTCTGCAGCCACACCTAGCACCTCTCCAGGACCTGGCTCCAGCCTCACAGAAGGACGTGAAACTCCCAGGACGCGCAGACCAGGATTCAGATCCAGCTTTCTAGGTGTCTAACATGGTCAGCGCCCTGCTGGGGGACAGACAGCACCATCGTGCAGGGCTCAGGGGAGACGCCACGTGCGAGGAACTCAGCACGCAGCCTGGCACCGGAACACTCTCACCGCCGCCACGCCACGCGCACAGTGGGAGCCTCCACCCTCAGCACGCCCCACGGGGACCAAGACCAACGCCGGGCAGCCACGCGTGAGAGGCAAGGTTCCCTGGGCTGTGACTGAACTCCAGTCCAGAGGCAAGGCAGCGACAGCGTTCTCACCAGCGACCAGCAGCGCCTCTGGGGCTGTCCCAGGAGGGCCACGGTGCGGAAGAGAGACCAGCCCACGGGCCAGGGCACCCTGCCCACAGAAAGGCCCACCAACATCAGCTCTCCCCAAGGCCGCCTGGCAGGACGTCAACTGGAACTCAAGACCACCCGTCCTACGGCCACGGAGGACTGCCCAGTGACACCTTACACCCCCCAGTGCTTCCTGAGCGCGGCTGAAGATGAGGCTCCTCCCGCCACCTCGCCTCATCCTCAGAAGAGCCCCCAAGCCCTCCAGCCAGAACCCCGCCTGCCTGGGGCTGGGCAGAGCCCAGACTTCCGCTCTCCTGCAAACGTGCCTCTCCTCGTCTCACTTGCATTTCTGCCCAGCTGCCTTCAAAGACTTGAGGAAGTGACATTAGCCCTTCCAGCCTCACGAGGTCTCCTGGCCTCCACGCAGAACACACCCAGCACAGCAACGCTGGTTTGCCGCCTGTGAGCACGGCACTGCCCACGGCCCTCCGTTCTGCTTAGCCAGGGCCTCGGGGGCACAGGACCCAG
This sequence comes from Cervus elaphus, assembly GCF_910594005.1. Lineage (NCBI taxonomy): Eukaryota > Metazoa > Chordata > Mammalia > Artiodactyla > Cervidae > Cervus > Cervus elaphus. The sequence goes on along the minus strand of NC_057824.1, from coordinate 54,506,463 downwards.
CCTGGCACCTCCCTACAGGGGCCTGCACGTGACTCCACCACCAGCAGACGGGGTAGGAGCCTCACCTGCTCCCACGGCCCGAGGCCCTGAGAACATCCCTGGGCTTCTCCCATGCTTTCTGTCAGCGGACAAGGGGGACCTCCCTGGCAGGAAGGGGACGATGCTCAGTGCCGGCACATGCGACGTGCTCCTGGGGGGGGCGCGCGGTCAAGACTGTCCGTCCGCGGAGTGAGGACAGGGCCGAGGGCACCCCAGCCCTGGCCACCAGTCCAGCCCAGGCCCCACGGCCCGAGGCGCCACACCTCCCCTCCCCTCACCTCGTGGGACCCGTCAGGCAGGCTGGCCCCCTGCCGAAGAGGCAAAGCTCTTTCTCGGGAGGCCCCTGACCCCTTGCTCCCGGGGTGGCTGCACTGGCTCAGAGGGAACCCAAGGGTCCTGAGAGGTGGACGAGGGGCCACAAATCCCCCAGACCACCTCCCCGCCGTGGTGGGCCACTCCCTGCAACACGAGTCCATTTCTAAATCCACCGCACAGAAGAGATGGGACGACTGACTCACCATCTAGGACCACAGACCGGAGCGACACTCACAGCTCTGAGAGGCTGACTTTCCTGCTGCTGCTCAAGCACGTAACTTTAGAAAGTGCCTCACAGTTTGGCAGGAGAAAGATGCAGACAAGTTCCCTTTCCTCTAACAGTCCATTCTGTTTCAAATTGAAAGTAAAATAAAGAGGATCACCTGGAAAAATGTTACAGCTTTAATTTCAAATCACTTTTAATGCCCATTTTATCTGACAGCAACTTTGAAAGCAAAAGGCAATCTTTATCATTTGAGGTTTTTAAAGTAAATTGATGTGATTATGTCCAACATAACTAGATGCTTCTAAAAGCCAATTTTCAAAGTGACATCAGCCCCCAAAATAAGAAAGGCTTCCTTTGGTTATTAATAAACTATTAACATGCAGTCTGCACCGGGGGTGAGGCTGCGGGGGTGACCACGGCCCGCAGGCTGACCTCACAGACCCCTCCCCTCCAGCCCATCAGGGCGAGCATGAGCTCCCAAGGTCCCTCTTGGTCAGCATCCTTTCAGCCTCCCCAAGCCCTTCACTCACTTCACTCACCGGCAGAGCTGACCTCACGCAGCTGTCCACCCTCAAGTGACTCTAAGTGGGAACCGGCTAGTTTAACCCCATCCTCTGTGGGTGACCTGGTCTGGGGCAGGGAGAGTGACCAGGGCGAGTCTGCCAGCAGTGAGGGTCCTAGCAAAGGTTTCCTGGTTCCAAAAAGGAAGAGGCCTCTTCTCCTGCCTCTGACTCGACAGCCAGGACACCAGCAGCCACCCTCCACACATGAGGGAAGCCTGCCCTGGGCCCCGGGGCACGGAGGCAGACAGCAGTGGGCAGGCCCGCGCATTTGTCAGTGAGGAGCAGGCCGACATGTGGGCATGCTCCCCTTTCCCGGCACAGAGCTCTGCAAATCCCTGGAATTTCCTCAACAGTGAATGATCTGAGTGCGCCTTCGGCCAGACCCCTGGGCTGCGTGGGGCTGGGGGGTGGGGGGTGCCAGAGGAACCAACCCCGGGAAGAGAGGCAGGAAGTTCCAGCTGCCCCTCACCTCCAGGGAGGGGAGTGGGCTGGAGACCCAGGAAGTCACCAACAGCCAAGACTTAACCAAGTAGGAAACTCACAGAAACCCTGAAAGGCGGACTCCAAGACGGCAGACACAGGAGGAGCTGGGAGGGCAGCACGCCCGGAGAGGATGGGGCGGCTCTGCCCCCCACCCCACATGAGCCCGGGGCAGCTCTTCCCGGCCGGCTGAGCTGACCTGCACGCTTCATAACAAACCCGTAATCCAAGACACAGCGCTCTCCTGAGCTCCGGCCCTCATTCTAGCACCTTATCAGAGGCTGGAGGACCCCGCACTTCCAGTCAGACAGACGCGCGGGCGCACCTTGTAGGCCCGAGCCTCACTGTGGGGTCCGGCCGACCCGGGAGGTCACGGCGGAGCTGAACTGAATCCCAGGACACCAGCAGGCGTCAGAGTGAGAGCAGGTGTGGGACACACCACACCGCAGGGCGTGGAGGAAACCCCGGCCCTGCAGGAGGCAGAGCTGCCTGCCCTGGAGCCCCAGGCGCAGGACACACGAGTGTCCCGGCTGTGCGGCTACGCGTGCCTTCCTGAGGGCACGAGTCTGCACACACAGGAGCACCAGAGGCGTCAGCCCGGGCGCCAGGGCCGCCCAGAGCCCAGGTAGCCACAAAGACGCACAGGCTCCTGGAGGGGAGCACGGCCTCCCACCCAGACCCCGGAGCCGCAGGAGCCACCCCAGGGCCCCCGGCTGATGGGTCACGGCGTCTGGAAGACCGCATGCCCACCCGCCCGCCGCCTTGGCCTCCGTGCGGCAGGGCAGGACGAGGGACCCCGCACACCCGCCGTGCCTGCCCTGCTCCGCGAAGCCAGGGACGGGAGGCACGGCCGCCCCAGCCGGGGGCGCGCTCACCGGCAAGCCTTCTCCAAAGCAAGTATGTTGTTGGACAAGCGCGGCCGCCAGGCATACCTGCTGGTGATGGAGCTGTTCCTGTCCTTGAGGGCGAGCTCGCGCTGCTGCAGCTCCACGATAAACCTAGACAGGTCCTCTGGGGTCCTGGGGGAACAAAAACACAGGGGGTCAGCGGGGTTGCACCTGCAGGAGACGGGGCTCTGACCCTCGCGGCGGCCCAAAGCCAGGCAAGCCGCTGGCGGATTCCAGAGCGGGGCGAGTCAGGGCCTCTCAGGCCCCGGACCGCGGGTGTGGGGCTCACAACACAGCCAGCCACCAGCCAGGTAACACTGGGGACGTCACTCGTGCCAGCCCTCGCCTGTAAAAACCGAGTCGGCACATCACACCACAGTCACACAGAGGCTGTGAATGAGGGGGAAGAGTGCCTGCCGGCGGCCGCAGAGGGAGTGCCCAGGGCACGCGGGCTTCCTCTCCTCCTCGCAGGCCCCAGGCGTGCGGACGGCAGCAGTGGAACAACAGTGTGAAAACTATTCCAGGTGAGCGGTCAGCGGGTGCTCACGGCGGCCCCGCTGTGCACTTCCCATTTCACAGACAGGGACCTGGGGCTACAGGCCACCCCGAGCCCACTCCCCCAGCCCAACGCCGGGCTCAGGACAGCACACACAAAACACCTTTGACATTCAGATGCCAACAGGCACATGAAAGATGCTCAGCATCACTATTTCTTAGAGAAACGCAAATCAAAACTATAATCAGGCACCACTTCACATCGGTAAGAACAGTCACTATCAAAAAGTCTACAAATAACAAATGCTGGAGAGGGTGTGCAGAGAAGGGAACCCTCCACACTGCTAATGGAAATGCAAAAAAAACTGAAATAGAGCTGCCATATGATTCTGAAAACCTACTCCTGGGACTGGGATTAGAGAAAACTCTTAATTTGAAAAATTACATATATACAATGGGTCATTGTAGCATATTTACAATAGCCAAGACATGGAAACAATCTAAATGTCCATCAACAGACAAATGGATAAAGAAGATGTGGTACATATATATACAAAGGAATATTACTCAGCCATAAAAAATGATGAAAGGCTTCCCTTGTGGCTCCAAGGTAAAGAATCCACCTGCAATGCAAGGGCCATGGGTTCGATCCCTGGGCTGAAATGGCAACCCACTTCAGTATTCTTGCCTGGGAAATCCCATGGACAAGAGGAGCCTGCAGGCTACAGTGCTCATTGAAGTATCAAGAGTTAGACACAACTTAGCAACTACACCACCACCACCAAGAATGAGTGAAATAATGCCATCTGCAACAAAATGGGTGGGCCTAGAGCTTATCATGCTAACTGAAGCAAATCAGACACAAAAGACAAGTACTATATATATGATGTCACTATAACTGGGATCTAAAAAGTGACAGAGGATTCCCTGGGGGCCCAGTGGTTTAAGAGTGTGCTTTGAAGTGCAAGGGATGCCAGTCTGATCCCTGGTCCCAGAGGATCACCTGCCACGGAGCAACTGGGTTGGTGTGCCACAACTATTGAGCCAGCACTCTAAGCCCGAGAGCTGCAACTGCTGAAGCCCACACGCCTAGAGCCTGTGCTCCACAGTAAGAGAAGCCACAGCAATGAGGAGCTCACACACCACAGCCAACAGTGAGGCTCACACACCACAGCCAACAGTGAGGATCTCCCACACCACAGCCAACAGTGAGGATCTCCCACGCCACAGCCAACAGTGAGGATCTCCCACGCCACAGCCAACAGTGAGCGGCTCACACGCCACAGCCAACAGTGAGGAGCTCACACGCCACAGCCAACAGTGAGGGGCTCACACGCCACAGCCAACAGTGAGGGGCTCACACGCCACAGCCAACAGTGAGGGGCTCACACGCCACAGCCAACAGTGAGGGGCTCACACGCCACACCCAACAGTGAGGGGCTCACACGCCACACCCAACAGTGAGGGGCTCACACGCCACACCCAACAGTGAGGGGCTCACACGCCACACCCAACAGTGAGGAGGTCACACGCCACAGCCAACAGTGAGGAGCTCACACGCCACAGCCAACAGTGAGGCTCACACGCCACAGCCAACAGTGAGGGGCTCACACGCCACAGCCAACAGTGAGGGGCTCACACGCCACACCCAACAGTGAGGGGCTCACACGCCACACCCAACAGTGAGGGGCTCACACGCCACACCCAACAGTGAGGGGCTCACACGCCACACCCAACAGCGAGAGGCTCACACGCCACAGCCAACAGCGAGGGGCTCACACGCCACAGCCAACAGCGAGGGGCTCACACGCCACAGCCAACAGCGAGGGGCTCACACGCCACAGCCAACAGCGAGGGGCTCACACGCCACAGCCAACAGCGAGGGGCTCACACGCCACAGCCAACAGCGAGGGGCTCACACGCCACACCCAACAGCGAGGGGCTCACACGCCACACCCAACAGCGAGGGGCTCACACGCCACACCCAACAGTGAGGGGCTCACACGCCACAGCCAACAGTGAGGAGGTCACACGCCACACCCAACAGTGAGGGGCTCACACGCCACACCCAACAGTGAGGAGGTCACACGCCACACCCAACAGTGAGGGGCTCACACGCCACACCCAACAGTGAGGGGCTCACACGCCACAGCCAACAGTGAGGGGCTCACACGCCACAGCCAACAGTGAGGGGCTCACACGCCACACCCAACAGTGAGGGGCTCACACGCCACACCCAACAGTGAGGGGCTCACACGCCACACCCAACAGTGAGGGGCTCACACGCCACACCCAACAGTGAGGGGCTCACACGCCACAGCAAGAGAGTGGTCCCCACTCACAGCAACTAGATAAAGCCCATATGCACTGCAACAAAGACCCAGTGCAAGGAAAAAATAAAGATAAATAAAATAAATCTTTAAAAAATTAAATAAAAAATGATAGAAATATACTTATTTACAAAACAGAAATAAGACTCATAGACATACAAAAAAAACCACTTATGATTACCAAAGGGCAGAGGCGGAAAGAGGGATAAGTTTGGGATTAATGGATACATGAAGTGAAGTCAAGTGAACTGGCTCAGTCGTGTCCAACTCTTTGCGACCCCATGGACTGTAGCCTGCCAGGCTCCTCCATCCGTGGAATTTTCCAGTCAAGAATACTGGAGTGGGTTGCCATTTCCTTCTCCAAGGAATTTTCCCAAGCCAGGGATCAAACCCAGGTCTCCGTCATTGCAGGCAGACCCTTTACCATCTGAGCCACCAGGGAAGCCAATGGATACATACTACTATGAATAAAACCGACAATAAGAACATACTGTATGGCAGAGGCAACTGCATTCGGTACCTTGTAATAACCTATGATGGGAAAGAATCTGAAAAGGACAGAGACATATAACTGAACCACTGTGCTGGACACTGTGTCAGCACGGTCCTGAAATAACAATGCTGTAAATTAGCTACCCATCAATGTCAGAAAACCGGGTTTTTGTTTTTAATGTCTTCAAAGAGGAAGGGAGGCGAGAGACAGAAATGGGACATGAAGTGGAGAGCAAAGACTGCTGACCCCTGCATGAAGCTAACATGGCATTAAGGAAAAAAGAAAGACGCTCAACATCACTAATTCTTCAGTTCAGCTCAGTCGCTCAGTCGTGTCCGACTCTTTGCAACCACATGAACCGCAGCACGCCAGGCCTCCCTGTCCATCACCAACTCCTGGAGTCCACTCAAACCCATGCCCATCGAGTCGGTGATGCTGTCCAGCCATCTCATCCTCTGTCGTCCCCTTTTCCTCCTGCCCCCAATCCCTCCCAGCATCACGGTCTTTTCCAACGAGTCAACTCTTCGCAGCAGGTGGCCAAAGTATTGGAGTTTCAGCTTCAGCATCAGTCCTTCCAATGAACACCCAGGACTGATCTCCTTTACGATGGACTGGCTGGATCTCCTTGCAGTCCAAGGGCCTCTAATTCTTAGAGCAACACAAATCAAAACTATAATCAGGCACCACATGGAGGAGCGCGCAGGCCCGGGGCTCAAGCCCAGGGCTCCACAGGGGCGACAGCTCAGGATCTACAGGCCGCCTTCCCAGCCCGAGAGCACGCTCCGGCCTCCCCACTCCTGCTGAAGTTCCCCTGCAGTCCCGCCTGCCCGAGGGCCGCTCACAGAAACCTGCTGAGCTGAGCCCCATGTCCAGAGCCCACAGACCCCAAGCCACCCAGCCTGGCGGGCCTCTCCGCCTCCCGCTGGACTTTCCTCTGCTGCCTGGACACGCCAACCCATCCACTCCCCGCTTATCTGGGATGGTTAACCCTGGGCCTGCAGAGCGCCTCCCTCAGCCTCCCCAGGCCTCTGTCATCCTCACAGGAGAGGTCTCAGGACAGCTGTCACTTCCTCCAAGAAGCCCCCAAGCCTCTCCACACCTCACCACGAGGCTGCTCAGGACCATCTCCCCTGTGACCAGCTGGGGCCTCCTGGGTCTGCCATCACTAGAGCGTGAAGCCTAAGGCTCCCGCATGCCGGCAATACATCCTGAAAGCCCATCGCAGCCCCTGCACGGAGCAGAGCCCACAGCCCGTCCCTACATGGGCCTCTGTCCTCCATACTCCCCCCGGCAGGGAGGTCTAGGCACTTTCCCTTTCACACCGCCTCACGCAGGCCCTCCCCTGGCCACCAGAAGAAACACCCTTTTCTGCACATTTTGTGAGGACACGGCCTTGATGTGTGAGGAACAAGAGGCAAGATGCCAAGATTTCTACACTTACTCTGCCCTAAATGCAAGCCAGCTCTGTGGATGAGATAACACACTGAAAAATGCTCGCCAGCAGAAGACCTTTGAAAAACTGAAATCTAAGAGGGGAGGGGTTGAACCAGCCTTGAATGCCAGATCCCCATTCTTCTCAGAGCTTCCTCATGCCTTCCGACCTTGGATAGTAAGCAAGTAAGCAAGCAAAACAAGTAAACCCCTTTAAGCCAAGGGATTTTCTTTTTAAACATTTTAAAGAGATTTAAGTTGTCTTCTATTTTTCTATGTTAGTCAAAGGAGGATGCAAACTATTATTAAATCAAACTGGTCCCACAAAGCCAGGAACTAGAGTGACACAGAAAGCTGACTCTCAACCAAGGACCTCCATTCTCCTTTGAAGTAAGGATAATTTGAAATGTAACCATTTAAATAATGAGGGGAAATTGGGAATGGTCAAATGAAGAGAAAAACGAACTTAACATGCTCTCCTTCAGACACGCTCTAGTCCCATGATGGCTCTGGCACCTACATCTTCCCATGACACCTGTGGGCTGGGGCCACCCACACGCAGCCACGCCAACCAGGTGGCCGAGCCTCACTCCCTCCAGCTAAACCTCGTGGCAGCCGTCAGACCCCAAATCCGCTGGAACTTTTGAGCAGCTACTTCCGCAAACCATCAGGGGCCTGGCTCCACATCTGAATAAACTAAGCAGCAGCGGGCTTTCTTCCACCCCCTAAGCCACTCCTCCCCCTCGACCAGCCACGCAGACAACAGCCCCCGCAGCTTATGCCCAGAGGGAGTGCGGCTCACCCAGCAGGCAGGGAGCTGCTCCCACTGAGACCACACGGCTGGGAGGCTGTGCAGGGGCGCCGCCTAAGGCCACGGCAGACTCTCCAGGCAGCCTCCAGCCACGCCTCAGCCCCAGGTGCGATGTTGTCATCCAGAGCCAGTGGCCAGCCCCGGCAGGGGAGCCCAAACATCATTCACAAAGCATCTTCCTGTCTGTTCCAAAGAGCCCCCAGCCATCTCAGCCCGGCGGCGCAGGGACATCCCGTGACAACATCCTGTGAGGGCCTGGACCGCTGCGCTCGCTCTGGCTCCGCTCCTGTTCACCAAGTCAGGGGTCGGGGGCTGGTTCTACACAGCGCAGGAAGCCAAGGGGCTGCACGCCCTTCCCAGGGCCCAGGCCTCTGCCCCTGTGCCCTGACTGGGGCAGAGGGCAAGCAGACCTGCTCAGTGTCACAATCGCGAGCGCCTCCCTCCATTCTGGCTCGCCAAGCTCTGCAGGGCCGAGAGCGGAGCAGAGAGGAGGAGGAACAGCATCCTCTGTGTGGACCACACAGCGGGAAGGAGGGGAGAGGGAAGGACGGGGTGACACTGATTCCTGGGCCTCGGGGAGGGGGCGTTCATTTGTTCAGACCCTAGTGACCACATGGCCCGCGGGCAGGGTCTCAGCCAGCACTGCAAGCGGGAGGCGTGCCAAGACCCCACGCTCCTGAAGTGCACCTGCCCCTCTTAGGGGAGCCGGAGTCAGCAGGCCCGAAGGCACTCAGAGAAAGAGCTCAAATGTAGAGTGTCCACTTCTACACCCAAAACTGCACCTCCACTTCTTATTTCTTAAAGAAAGGCACCAATATGCACGCATATTTATAGAACATAACCTAGCCAGGTCAGGGCTGAGAGGGGTGGTTGAAATCAAAGGGATCTTAAACTTCATGTGCCTTATTTGAATTTCTTTCGATGAGCATTTATATATTGTGCACATACTATGGGAAAAGCCACACAGACGCTCCCCATGCAGCAATGCCATTGGCTACGCCCAGCCGGACAAGCAGAGGCGTTGACAGGAGACGGGGCTCCTCCGGGCAGGCTCAGCACAGCCTGGGGACACAGCAGAGGGCCACACCTGGGGACACAGCAGAGGGCCACACCTGGGGACACAGCAGAGGGCCACACCTGGGGACGCTGCCAGGGCACCTGGGGACACAGCAGAGGGCCACACCTGGGGACGCTGCCACCATCTGCCCATCAGGAGCGCCAAGTGCGACGGAGGGAGGTTCCTGAAGGGTTATTGAATCAAGAAGGATTATTAAACCACCGCAGCCTTCACCACACATCAAATCAAAGGCCAGAGGCCAAAGTGCCCCCCACTGGCAGGAGGAGTGTTGATTTTCCAGAGCCTCCTGACCTGGAGTACTCAGAGATGCTCCCTGAGGGTGCCCTGGGGACTGGCCATGTGCCTGTAACCAGCAGGAGTCAGGCCAAGTGCCATCGCAGCCCGAAACAGCACAGGCGCACTCAGCAGGAAGAGCCAACCACCCCCAAACTGCCACTTCAAAAGCTCGAAAGTGGAGGCCTTCAGAGGGCCCTGGGATCCTCCGACTCAGAGATGACAGGAGCGCGACAGTCCCAACTGCAGCCCAAGCTGTGGCATCTGCTGTTTAAACTCTGGGTTCAGCTGCAAAGCCTTTTAACTCTAACTGGTGGGCTTTGAAGGAGCAAAGTCTTTGTTCAATCTGCAGCTGAATTTTGACTTGAACTCAGCTGCGAGCAAAACAGGAGGCCTGGGGAGTGGAGCCCAGTGGTTTATTTTCGAGGCAGAGGCATTCCAGCTCCAGCAGAGCTATTCTGAGGCTCCTGACAGCAGACGCCAGGACTCTCGCTGAAGCTCAAAGTGCTGCTTCAATGGGTCTGAAAGACACGAGATCCAGAGGACTCCCATTTCTAAAATGAATCAAACAGCAACAACCACAAAACTAGTTAACAAGCAAGAAACCTCAAGCTCTCTTCCAAGGTGCTGCTTTCCAGAAAAGAAGCCCACTGGACCCAGAGCCCCAGCCCGGAGAGTGGGTCAGAGGGTCTGTCAGAGGGGTGCCCGGCGGGTGCACTCCCTCCAAGCGGGCTTCTGCAGAAAACACGCACAAGCGGGGACAGGAGACATCACAGAGAAAAGCCAAAGCCCAAACGGAGCACCACTTTCACGGCTGCAAAGTCACAAGATGTGGTGAGTCAGGGGGTTCTGATAATGTGACCCAGTCACGTAGGGAGGTTGGGGAGGATTCATGTCACTGAAGACTGGCAAAGCCTGGCCCACAGCCCGGGGTGGGGAGAAGCAGCACTCAGCCCTGAGGTCACGCAGGGTGCTGGATACTCCAGAGAAGGAAGCCTGTGACCACTGACCGGTTTTGAGGCCGCAGGAACCAAACTTTAGGGGAAGAAGGCCATCGGTCTCTCAGCACCAAGCCCGCAGCCAGTCCACGCCATCCTGGCCACGTGGTGGACAGTGGCCATCAGACTGCTTCTAAAGCTGCTGTGTCCCAGATGGATGGACAGCAAGTCACTCTTTCCCCGAGAGGTGGCCCAGAACAGATGCGGGCTCAGGCACACACCCAAAGGGCACACGTCTGAAGGCCCACGTGGGGCACTCAGCACAGGGGACCCTCATCAAGCCGCAGCCCGCCCCCGTGACCAACGGCGGTTTCCACATGAGACCAGGTCCTCTGCCCAGCAGCCTGCCTGCCTGCCTGCCTGCTGGGACGAGAGGCCCTAAGGCCTGGGATGCTCTAGGTCGCTGCACATCCACAGGCCTTCCCAGCTCCCGAGACCACAGGGGTCCTGTCTCCCCATAGTCACAGGGAGACCGGCAAGACTAACCGCTGTACTCGCAGCCCGAACCCCACGTCCCCTGGGCCCCTCGCCCTGAGCTACTCTCTCAGCCCCAGGCCTCCTCCGCTGACGGCACTCCCACACTCCTGCCAACAGCCCTCTACCTCGGGCCTTCAATAAATGTGAGCTGAAAGAATAAAAAAAGGCAGTATGCCTTTGCAGAACAGTAACTATTCAAATAAATTCTACCAGAGTTTGAACTCAGAGCACTGGATCAGAAATTTAGTGTTACTGGTTAAATAAATTACAGTCCCCCTATAAAATATATTTAAAAGGTCTAATATATACCAAGGAAATATAATAACTATTTGGAAAATAACTTTTCTAAAACTTAGCATTACAAACATACACTTTAGAATCATATACAAAATTCTTCAAAAGATAAAATAATTCATGATGAATTAATGCATTAGAAACTAATTATAACCACTTATAATGAAATAATCATATATCATTTCTAAATGATGTTTAGCTAAGTATAACAATAAGAATAATTTGCATTGTAAGTCTGGCAAAAATATATTAATAAAAAACTTCCCATCTGAAGTAATAAAGCCTGGTCACTATTCCCAAAAGTTGGCTAAAGCAGGTAATCAATATCCGTATCTCAAACATTTTAACTTAAAATATTACACGTACACAATCATTCTCCAAGCTGCAAACTTTTTCTTCAAATATGGGTCCACTAAACTGAAGTTTCATGTTATATTTTTGTATAAACCACAAATCATAATTCATGATTTTAGCTGTTTCTTTCAAATAGACATCTGCCATGTTCCTAAATCTTGTAACTTTTCTCCTAGTTTTCTGTAGTCAGTTCACTGTACTCAACAGCTTCTTTTTAGCAATTTTCCTTCGAGACTTTCCAAAACATTCAACTTTGCTTTCACAAAAACACTGCTTTCTTCACACATTTTTCACCAGACTCTTACAGTATTTAATTAAACTGTGTGATTACAATAACATGTGAAACTGGCAGAGAAGCAGACTCATCTCAGAGAGCCCAGCACCATTCAGGGGGCAGCCCTTCCCAAGCAAGGAAGGGCTGCGACCCCTGGGCAATCTGCCAAGATGAACACATACACAGGGCCGGCTCTGGAGGTGGGAGGAGGGGCGGGGTAGGGTTTTTAACCTGAGGGTGGGTCCAGAGGAGGCCGTGTCTCTACTCTTTAAAGACGTTTCTGTCTGTGGATAATGCCCTTCCAAATGTCCTTTTAAAAAAGTGAGCCTATGTCCCAAGCATTTGCTGTGCTGCAGAACTCTATCAGGACGTTTCAGGGAAAGAATGAGGGGCGCTGGTCAGTTTCGGCAGAGGCACTTAGGTGCACAGCTCTTCCAAGAGCTGTTACCCTACTTTCTGAAAGAATCAGATGCAGCATAGATGGGAGGCCAAGTACAAAAAGCAGATTCCACAAACCACCAAAGCACAGGGAGAAACAGCAAGCAGTTAACACCTCAAATTCCAATTCCACTCCCTCCTCGTTATGCGACCTCTGACAATCATTCACCTCTCCAAACTTCAGGTCCCTCATCAGGAAAATGACTGCAATAATAGTATCCACCACACGCGGCTGTCATGAGAATACTGCATATAAAGCACGTAATGTGGAAGAGCATTATACTGTTATGAATTACAGGCATTATAGAACACATAGCCAAAGTGATATCTGTGTCCAATTAGAAAGCAAAGTGGCAGTTACTGGTTACCAGTATGAATTCACTAAGAATAAGATTTACATAAATTAACATTTCCACCTCTGATTTGCTTATTGTAGTGCAGACTGATGTAGAAATACGTGACACATTATGAGAACATTTATCTATTCCCGGCCTCACTCCAGAGCAGACATGAGGACATTCTGAACATCTCCAGGCACAGCTCCAAAAGTGCGGACTAACAAGAAGAGCCCAGAGTGCAGACGGCAGGGGCCCTGCTCTAGAGTCAGCAGGTCCTGTCCACGTCCAGCTCTGCCCCTCCCAGGACACAAAACAGGGGTGACCTACGGAGCCCCGGCAGGGGCCTCAGCAGGCATCTGGGACGCCGGCTCGACCCTTTGGGGGCTCCTGTCTCTGCTGGCGGTGAAGCCCTCTAGGACGAGGCCCAACCCCGACCCCACCCAAACTTCACCGACCATCCCAACAGACAACACCCATTAATCTCCAGGTAACATAAAATGAAGCCAGCACCTGCTCAGTCACCGCCAGAGTCCAGACAGCCACTCAGGGGCAGGGGAGAAGGGGCCGGAGTGGGGGGAGCCGGGAGCCTGGCTGTGCGCCCCACCCGAGGAGGGAGGGGACAGGGCCCCTGCAGCCAGCCAGGACCTGCAGACACGCCCAAGGCGCGCCCGCGACCAGCCCGGTGTCTCAGCAGCGAGCTTCTCCGTGGCCGAGGAGGTCCTGGAGCCGGCCCCCAGCGGCAGCACGCGCAGGTCCGGCTTCACCCGGCCGGCCGCTAGCAGCAACTTGGCGGAACTGCTTCAGGGAAGTGAATTACACGGCTCCCCAGACACGTGTAAATAAAATGAAGAAATTTCAAATTTATAGTTGCTGCCTTCGGATTCTTCCTCCCAGCTCAGGCAGGATTAAAAGGACTTCAAAGCAGGCTGGGTTCCAATTAAGCCAGTGTGACCACCCCAGGGACGCTGGAATATTCCTCTGATTAACAAGAGGCGCTCTTTGAACTGTTTGAGCTAAAAAAAGCGCTCAGGACCTTTCAAACAAATGCCATAATTTTCTCTCCCTGTTCCCTCACTCTCTGGAAAAGGTGATCTTTTGCATGCTTTAAACACTGAAAAGGAAAGCCAGATAACGGCCCCAAATACAACTTGAGCCACGAGCTCAGAACAGGGCGGCGGGCAGCGAGCTCAGGGTGCCGTGGCAGGCCGGCCTGCATCACCACAGGTACGTCCACGCCGCCAAGCCGGGGGAGAGGGCAGCAGAAGTGGCTGGTGCGAGCCGACCCAGGGGCCTTCCGCCGGAGCCACAGGCCCACCGTTGCACTCCGTGACGAGGGCATCGACAGAAAGGGGCCCCTGCGGAGCCCCCGGGCACAGGGCAGAACTGCTGCGGTGAGAACCACCGTCACACACTGCAGCCTGCCAAAGAGGGGGACGCGCAGGCCGCGTGCCGGGGGACACAGGACACGGCCGCGTGAGCCTGGGGCGTGGGCAGCCCCGCGGGGGCCAAAGGGGGATGCGCAGGCCGCGTGCCGGGTGACGCAGGACACTGCCGCATGAGCCCGGAGCGTGGGCAGCCCCGCGGGGGCCGGGGCAGCCCAGGACTCGAGGTGGAAGGTGCACGAGGAGGTGACAGGCTGCCCGTGGACGCACGGACTGAGGGGAAACCAAGTCCCGTCTCCCCCAGCCCACGCTGGGCCTCCAGAGGTGTGCAGTCCCTGACACTAATACGCCTGCTGCACACACATCAACGGTTGGGTCAAACCTATCGAGACCATCCATGTTTTATGATCAAGAATAATCTTTGAGATTGCTATAATCAAGAAGGCAAAGCGAAAACCTTGAATGGGCAGAAAAAGATGATTTGGTGCCCTATCTAGCTACCTATGAAGCATACTTGTCTCCTAATCTCTGAGCTATTTTACAAGTTAGTGAGTAGGAAAAAGCAGTTTCCAGGTGGCTCAGTGGTGAAGAATCCACCTGCTCATGAAGGAGCTGTGGGTTCGATCCCTGGGTCAGGAAGAACCTCTGGAGGAGAAATGGCAACCTACTCCAGTATTCTTGCCTGGAGAATCCCATGGACAGAGGAGCCTGGCGGTCACATGGGGCTGCAAAGAGGAGGACCCAACTGAGCACAGAAGCACAAGTAGCAGAAAACCAACAGAGACGCAAATAACCCACGCTCCCAGGAACACCAGCCCCAGCCTGAGGAGCACCGATGCGGCCTGCCCTGTGGAGACTGACAGCCTCCCCACTTTGGCCTCTGAAAATCGATTCCGGTGGTCACTCTTTGATGATAAATACATGGTACTTTGAAATCTCCTTTGGACCAGCTTACTAGTCCTTCATTAATTCTTGAGTTAAATAAAACACGTAACACCTCTAGATGACTAGATAAATATAACCAACAAGACTACTATATTTAAAACTACAAACCATTGCTATGAAAATGAAAAAGAGATATATACCATGAATTGAAAAAGTCATTATCATTAAGATGTCAATCCTCTCCAAACTGACCTATAAATTCAATGAAAAAATCAATACAAATCACAACAAGGTTTTTTTTTGCAGATATTGATGATGTATTTATAAAACATATATAGAAAAACAAAAGAACCTTTAAGAGCTTAATGTTAACAAGGGAAAAATTTAGAAGACTTGCAATACCTTATTTAAGACTTACTATAAACATACAGCAATTGAGAAAGCATAGCACTGGCATGAAGATAGACATGTATCAACATAAGAAAACAGAATGCAGAAACAGACCGCCACATATACACCACATTTACCAACAAAAACAACAGTTCAAAGGGAGCGGGGTAACTTCACCAAATAAACTACTGAAACCTGGCAAAAGCAGAGGAAAGGGGAACCTTAACTCCAGCCTCAGGCTTCACGTGACGTGAACCACACACCAGTACATGAAGAATTAAAGCAAAAAGCTTCTAGAAGAAAACATGAGAAAGTTCATTTCCAACCATGAAATGTGAGAAGACTCCTTAAAGCACAAAAACCACTAACCATAAAAGACAAAAACTGATAAATGGATTTCATCAAAGTTGAGAAGCACCGTTGAGACTTAACGGCTACAGTTAACTTATTACTGATAATTTCCTAACGTGAAAGGTCTGGTGAGGTTTTGTAATAAGAATAACGGGACTGGAGAAGAAACTGTGTTGCTTCTGTGGCACCCAAAACAGAGATATAAAGGCAATCAGAACACTGGACCCCAACCTCTCTGTGGATCACCACTTTCATCAGACTGTTCACAGCCAGGGTGAAGACTTCCCATGCTCGGCAGCTTCTGACTCTGCAGCTCTGCCCACGTCTCCAATAACCGCGTGTTCCCCAGCCCCCTGGGCGCGAACCCACGCCACCTGCACACAGGTCCTTCTTCCTCCCCAGTCCAGAGGTCTGGGGGAGACACCACATCACACCCACCGGAACAACCATGATTTCTTTTTAAACAGTCCAAATTTGGTGAAGTTATGATGCAACAGGAACTCCCATACGACGTGGGCAGGCAAGTAAACTCATGCAGCCACGCTGGGAGACGGCTGGCACACCAGTGTGCTCTCGGGAGCCGAGCCAAGAGAAGTAACAGCACGCACAGGCACGCACAGACCTGGCCGTGAGAGTGCACAGCAGCTGTATTCACAACAGCCAGCAGCTGGAAACACCCAAACGTCCAGACAGGGGCTGGATACATGAACTTGGAGACGGTCACACAGTGGACTTCCAGCACCGAAACAGAAGGGACACGGCTGGGACTCAAACGTCAGGTGTCAGGCAGGGGCGGGGGTCGGGGTGAAGCAGCGGGGTGCCGGAGGGGCTCACTCTGAGCCTTACTCAAGGGGCCAGGCAGCCCCCAGCGCCTGCTGCCTCAGTCTCATCTCAGCCCCGGGAGCCCCGGGCGGAACAAGACAGCAATTAAGCAATACACACACATGCCGTTCCATTTGTTTACAACTGAAGAACAGACAAAAACAATCTACAGTTACAGAACCGAGAACAGTGGTTGTCCCTGGGGTAGGAACCGACTGGAAGAGAGAGGAAAATTTCTGAGGCTATGGAAATTTCGTAAACTTCACTGAGGAGCTGACTGACAGGAGACACAATTTCAAAACTTAAAGTCAATCCTTTCATTGTATTATTATCCTCAATTAAACATTTTTAAAGGAATTGAAAAAAAAAGTCCTTTTTTTTAAAGCCACACTGAATGCCACTGTCAAAGGAAGTGAACGAGATGTAGCGACACACAGGTGTCTCTGACATCATCCACTTTTAGATTTCTGGGAACAGAGACCACCTTTAATCCCAGGAAGCTGGTGGGACGGGGGACTCCTGCCCTAACCTGGATCAAGGCAAGAATGTGTCCTCCCACCACTGGCAGGGATCTCCGCTACCACGAGGCCGCCACTCTCTCCAGCAAGCCCATGGCCAGGGGGCAGCAGGTGGGAGACCCAGGTCCCAGGTGGAAAGAGTAGCCGAGAGCCTGGAAGACTCGGGCAGCAAGGAAGATTCAGAGAAGGCAGCACTGTCATCTAAAATAGTCTATCCTGGGCTTCCCTCGTAGCTCAGTGGTGGAGAGTCCGCCAGCCAATGCAGGAGACGTGGGTTTGATTGCTGATCTGGGAAGACCCCACATGCCACGGAGCAACCGGGTCCGGGCGCCACAGCCGCTGAGCCTGTGCTCTGGAGCCCATGAGCAGCGCCTTCTGAGCCCACGTGCTCCAACTACTGAGGTCCAAGAGCCCTAAAGCCCGGGGTCTGTAACAAGAGAAGCCCCCACAGTGAGAGGCCCACGCTCTGCACCTGGAGGGTGGGCCCCGCTCTCCGCAGCTAGAGAAAAGCCCATGCGGCAACAAAGGCCCAGCACAGACAAAAATGTTAGTTTTTTAATAATTTTTTAAAAAATAAATAAAATAGTCTATACTGAATAGCACCATGATTTAAGATCCACTTTTTATGGGGGAAAAAATATTTTACATGAAAAAAATGACTGACAAATAACAATTATTCAAACTCGGGTATTTGGTAGCCATGTTCTCAAAAATGAGTTGAATTAAGTTTCTCCCTTCAAAGAAAACTAGAGTCCACACAATCCCTTTCAAACCACAGTCACACTTTTGCCGAGACAGAAAAATCCACCCTAAAATTCATATAAAATCTCAAGGGATCCAGAAGAGCCAAAACAATCTTGAAGAAAAAAACAAAGATCAGGTTGGAGACTGATATTGCTGATTTCAAAACTTATTACAAAGCCACAGTAATCAAAACAGAGCGGTCCTGGCATAAAGACAGAACGTAAACCAGTGGAATCGAACAGAAAACCCAGAAATGAACCCCAGCACACATGGTCAAATGATTTCTGCCAAGAGAGGCAAGACTATTAAATGAGGGAAAGGACAGTTTTCAACAAATGCCAGGAAAACTGAGATGAAATCTGGACCCTTACCTAAGACCACAAAAAAAAAAAAAAACCTCTCAAAACAGACCAAAGACCTAAAACCATAAAGCTCGTAGCAGACGACACAGGGGGAAGCTTCCCTGACACTCGATGAGGCGATGATTTCTTGGCTGTGACACCAAAAACACAGACAACAAATGGAAGAACAGATGAGTTGGGCTTCAATCAATGTTAGAAACTTTTGTACAAAGAACATTGTCGGGGGAGTGAAAAGTCAACTCACAGATCAGAGAAAACATCACACCTCTAGTAAGGATCTAGTTAATATCCAGAATATGTGAAGAATCCTCACAAAGCAACGTAAGAAAACAACGCAATTACAAAAGTAGCTTAGGACGTGAATAGACATTTCTCCAAAGAAGACAGACACTTGGCCAAGAAGCCCACGGAAAGATGCTCGACCCTGACTGAAATGGGGACCAGACCCACAGTGGGTAACAACTTCACGTCCATGGAAATGTCAATGATCAAAACACAACCAAAAAAAAGAAACTGCTGGCAAGAAATTGGAGCCCCTGTGCGCTACTGGGGAATGCAAAATGGTACAGGGAAGGGGGAGGGAAAGGAGGGAGCTCACCCTGAAAAAACAGTTAACAGGACAGTCTACACCTATTAAAGAAACTACGTTTGTAGCAAAAACCTTGCTACAAAGAGAAGTACAGGCCCAGAGATGGCTTTACTGGTAAATCCCATCAAACATTTAATTAAGAAATAATGCCTATTATATATAAACTCTTCTAAGAAAAGAGGAAATCCTTACCAACTCATTTCATGAAGCCAAAATTACCCTGATGCCAAAACCAGATAAAGATATCGTAAGAAAACTATAAAGCAATACTCAAGAAGAGAGAAGCAAAAAAACTTCATGAAATACCAGCATATCAAAAGAACAATATACCATGATCAAGGAGGGGGGGTTTTATCCCTGGAATGCAAGGCTGGTTAAGCACTGGAAAAATCAATTGATATACCAACTACATTAACAGAACACTGAATAAAAACCTCATCATCGTCCCCACAGATGTATAAAAAGCATCTGATAATATTCAAAACTCATTCATAATTCTAAAACAAAAACTGTCAGCAAAGAATAAAATAAAACATCCTTACCCTGAGAAGTAGCATCCCAAGAACCTAAAAGCAACATCACACTTGATGACCAAGTACCAAAGGCTTTCCCTCTAAGATCAGCCACCAGGTGAGGCTCCAGCCTCATCACTTCTATTTAGAAGTGCACTGGAGGAGTCAGCGAGTGCAGCGGGGCAGGAAAGAAGACGTGCAAGATGACTGAGTAGGAGAGTGAATGCGATGGAGCAGATGGAAAGGGGAGACCTGAGCCGCCGGCCTCCCCTCAAGAGGCGGGGAGCGGGGGTCCAGGCCTCCGCCGGGGCCTCTGCAGGCTGGGTGCTCTGCAGCGGCTGTCACGGTCCGATAACCCTCCCTGGGAAAAGAGCCCAGAGACTGAATCAGGGACCACAGTAAGACTCTCCCAAGCGTCGGAGTGCACACATTAAACACTTTCATTCAGAATTTTAGGCTAAAGCATTTGTAAAATTGCTTTCTATAAACACATGAATTTTTCCGTGCCATCACAACTAAAACTGCTCTTTTTAACCATTAGTATAATCCCTTTCTAACTTGGTCCTCCAAATAAACATGCGGTGGAACGCAGCTTCTGACGCAGCTCCAAGGACCCCACCTCCTGGAATTCACCCTCTGCAGCCCTCTCCCGCGGCGTGGACTGGGCTGACGGGCTTGCTTCTGGTGACGTGAGCGTGGCAGAAGCGGGGCAGCTCCTCTGTGACCAGGACACGAGCACGGCTGCCCGCTCTGCACCGATCAGGCAAGGCCAGCCGCCACACGGTCCTGGTGAAGATGCTCCCTGGAGGGTGCCCGCGGCCGGGGAGGGGAGGCCTCAGGCGGACGGCCACCAGGCCCTGAGTCCCGCCCACGTGCGAGTGAGTGAGGAGGCGGAGCCTTGCCCTGGAGCCTCGAGGTGCGTGTGGCCTCCTGAGGGATCCAGAGTCCCACCCAGATTCATGACCCACAGAGACTGGAGACCAGGCCTTAGGGCAGAGTCTGCTGCACGGCAACAGGTTCAACGCGAATACGTTACCTCCCACCTCCTCCAAGACCCCGGGAGGTGGGCAGAACCAGCTCCATCCTGCAGACAGGAGCTCAGTGCAGGAAGCGGCTTCACCAGGGACAGCCTGTAATCTGTCTCCTCCCCACACACTGCCACCCTCTCCATGATGACCTGAAGCAGTTTCTAAGAGGTCAAGTTGAAAACAGACCAGCAAATGTGATCCTGGTGTTTATCAGGCTCCAACGCAGCCCCATATAGAAAGCCTTTAACCCCCAGCCCATTACCAAGACAGAGTGCAAAGCCCCAAGCCTCTGCTCCTAATGGATTCACTCATAAAACGCCTACAAGACAAGTTCTCCCACTAGGAACCACAGCAAAAAATGAAACACAAGCTCTTTAAAAAGCCTGGACCTTCCCCCACCCCTCCCTGTCGTGTCCAGCCTGGGCCTCCTGCTCAGCTCGGAATCAGTGAGAAACGTGCCCCCCAAGCCCCCAGGGCTTGACTGTAATCCAGACACAGAGACAAGACTGAAGACTATTCCCAAGAAGCCCCAGTGTGTGGAAGAGCCTGGGGACAGGAGGGCCCAGGACACACAGGAGGCCAGAGCGGAGAGCGTGGCGAGGATGGGAGCCGCGGGAGGCTGACAGACAGTGTGGCTGAGACGCAGGCCGCCCGTGCTCCCTCACGCACGGGCACACGCATCGCCTTCAAATACGGCTCCCTGGGCCCAGGCGGTGCTTTTAAAAACTCCATGTTCTCAGTTTCTCTTAAAGCTCTGGACACACACCTTTGCAGGGGGGTCGGCAGCTGGGCCACGGCAGGACTGGCCCAGCAACAGCTCAGTCACCCTGGCTCATGCCTTCTGCCCCGTCACAGGGCCACTCACGCAGTCACCTTCCCGGTACCCACGAAGCACGGACCGCCAATGGAAACAGAACCGAGGGAAGGGCAAGGCCACGAGGCAGCAGGAGTGACGGTCTCCCTCATGGACGGAGCACCTGAAGGTCAGGATGGCTAGGGGGTCTGCCGGCCACACAGTCGTTAGGAAGTCCACAGAGGCGGTGTGGCTCCAGACGTGGCGCGGGAAATGGCCCTCCCGGAAGGCGGTGTCTCTCAAAGGATGAGGAGTGGCCCTCCGGAGGCCCCACGCCTATTCCAGGCGGTCACAGAGAGCAGTTTATCCTCACTTTATTAATAACACCCCTGTAACAGAGAATTAGGATGAAGGCAGCTTATTCATTACAAATCCGTACTTGGGGCTGAAAGGGGGGCCCCCCGAGACTACAATCATTATCCCCTCCTCCCACGCTCCTCCTCCAAGATAACAGCTTTGAATCCAAGAGCCACAGAAAGGCTATCAACTATGAAACTGGTAGATTAGTAAAGGGCGGAATGAAAATGAGACTGAGTGCAGAGTCATTGGGCACTGATTCTCCAAGGCATAAAGTTGAAAACAAATCCTTCCTGAGGAAGTGGGGAAGAAAGGTAGCTTTTCTCCCCACCTGCCTCTACTCCGACACTAACGTCAAGCCCCAAGGAAACGACAGAAAGGATGTCATTAATAAATTTATTTCAACTTTCTTTTCAATGGTGCTGAGAAGTATATGCAAATCCATCCATAATTAGGTTTAAAAATTCCATTTCATGGAATAATCAGACTTCAAAAAACTCAATTTTAGTTTTAATCAGATTTTAACAAGGATATTAAGTCCATTTCGTTTAGAAAAAGGAAAACTGTGAATTTAACACAAAATGTATTCAAGCTTAGCCCTGGGAGATAATTAAATAAAATTAATTTGGCAAGGGTTGTCAGTAAATGGAAGTACTCGGAGCCGTGTTCACACTCTTGATGGAAACAAAAGCAACTCCTTCCTGTCCAGACAGAGGGAGCGGCGGCCGGCTCCACAGTCAGGGTCAGGGCCCAGGGGGCCTAGGAAGGTGTTGACGGGAGAGCCCCGGACGCCACTGCAGGGCCTGGGTCTGTCCTTTCCCTCCCGAAGCTGGACTCCAGGTCCACCCAACAGGCTCACCCACCCAGCCACCGAGGAGTGAGACAAAGTCCGGTCCAAGTCTGACAGGCCGGCTTCCCCACCCCGGGCCAGGCAGGGCCAATCCCCCTCGGCCCCCACAACAAGGCAAAACCGAGCTGAGTGCCGGAGCAGGGATGGCGCTTGGCGGTCTCGGCTACCTCTCCGGTTGGGCATCTGCCCCACCCAACTGCTCAACGAGTGTCTGCTGGATGGAGCGGACATGACCCGGGAACTCGGCTACCAGGAAGAGGGAAGACAGGAAGGAGGCCGCCCGCACCCTGCCATGGGCCCTGGGAGTGAGCCGACCAGGGCTTGCTCCAGAGCTCTGACCTGGAGGCGCCCCATCCTGCAGCCATCTCCCGCCCTGAGCGAGAGCTCGGGCCCTGGGTCAGAGGCCGGCCGGGCAGGTGCTGTCCCCGGGACGCAGGAGCCCGAACCTGCACCAGGTCCTCTTGCAATAACTGCCCCAAACAAGGTCACCTTGGGGCCAGAGTCTCCCAAACCGGAGAAGAGGAAAGAAAGTCCTCCCACGGCGCTGCATGAGCAGGAAGCCAAATGGAAGACAGAAGCTGCAGGAAAGCAGCAAGCAGGACTCTGGGCCAGTTCTTCAAACCCAACGGCCCGGACTGGACCTTAAGGCAGCGCCCAGCACTCTGTGCCCTTCGGGTCAAACCCAGCTGCCACCAGATTAAACAAGAGTTCTCCTAGAACAGGCCACACCCACTCACTCACAGACCATGCGGCAGCTTTCCCACTGGGTAACCCACAGTTATGTTTTGTCCTGGACCACCTTAGTTTAAGCATGAAGAGTCCCACATCCCAGGCCAAAACGGAGGGCTGGTCACCCTATCCTGTGCTGCAAAGACAGAGCTAAATACTTACTACAGAGACTTCACAGACCACAAAGCCTTACATGTTTACTACTTGGCCCTTTACAGAAAGAAAGAAAAAAAATTGCCAGCCACTGCTATAAATCCACCATCACAGGTACTGACTGTATAACTGTGAAAACTTTAGTCTACTAACTGGATAAGACAAGAGAAAGTACATTCTGTTACCAAGTCTGCATTTGAAGACTCACACTTTGATAACTTAGTAGTGACCCCTAGGAACATCTCCAGCGCTGCAACCAAGCTCTAGTAAACAATAAGAAACGCCCCAACTGAGGGAAACACCAGCGGCAGCTTCCGGGGACTCTCTTCCCAACTAAGTCCAGCAGGAAAAGCCCAACCTCCCACGGGCAGACCCGGAGAGACTGTGGCTCTAGTTCCAGACAGCTACAGTAAAGCGAACGCTGCAAAAAGCACGTCCCATGAACTCCTTGGTTTCCCAGTGAATGTCAGTCATATTCAGACCACGGTGCAGTCTGTTAAGTGTGCATCACATCTAAAACCAGTGCACCTGCCTCCATGAAAAAATAATGTTGTTGGATAAATGGTGCCAAAAGACTTGCTTGACACAGGGTTTCCACAAACCTTCAACTTGTAAAAACGCAGTACCTGCAACGCACAGTGAAGCGATGCACGATAAAACGAGGTGCGCCCGTCAGAGAAGGCAGGAAACGAGCTCTGAGGACAGGAGCCTGTGCCAAACCCACCCGCAGCTTACCCAGCCCAAAGAAGCATGACGTGACTTCTGTCACGACAGCCTAACAGGAGGCTCCTGAGTGCAGTCAACTCTAGTGACACAGAACAGGCAGAACCAGGAAGAGCCAGTGGGAGACGGAACGCTGTCTCAATGTCCTCCACACAGACCCACAAGCCGTCGAGAAGCAAACCTCAGCACTCTGAAGAGACTGAATGAGGGAGAAGCTTCCGGCCCTGCTGTGGGAGGGCTGTCTGGTTCCACGAAACTGAAGAGCAGTTTGCACATAATAAAAAATGGCCACCCTTCTAACTCAGCCACCTTCACGAGCAAGACAGGACTGTGCTGCGGCCTCAGAACTTAACCACTCCTCTCCCAAGCGACCACAGTCTTCCTTCACCCCGCGCCCCAGAGAGGTCAGCCTGAGCAAAGGCAGAGGTCGGTCACCCCCATCCCCACCCCAGCTCGCAGGCTCTCAGGACGTCCGAGCCCAAGTGCACTGGGAGCCGTCAGGTCTGAAAGAGCTGCTATCAGCCATGGGCTTCCTGCCCGCGATGGGCTGAGCACCGCCTGGGCCAAACGGGTGGGCAGCTCCCCAACAGAAGCCTGAGTGCCAGCAGCAGGCGGACAGGCTCCAGCTGCAGGCACCATGTGGCCAGCCAGATGGGCCGAGGTCACGCAGGCCGAGCCCCCCCGCCAGGCCAGGCCCAGCCAAGCAGCCCCACAAAGGCCCCACAGACACGGGGCGACCTTGGCCAGCGAGCCCTCCCGTCGTCTGGCCCCTCCTCTGCCGAGCGGAGGGAGCAGCAGCCGCCGCGTCCACAGCACTGGGGGAAGGGCGAGCAGGGGGCGCGTGCGCGGGCGTGGAGAGCCCCCAGCAGCTCTCCTTGGAGGAGCCGCTGTCAGCACGTGAGGCCCCGCTCTAAAGACCCTCTTCAGAGCGAAGACTATCTTCAAACAGACAAGCTTCGGGGCCTCGTCAGCCTCCAACTTCCAGACCAGAGAAAATGCCTGGTCTTCTACCCACCAGTATCGTGAAAGTCCAGCAAAGCTGCAGCTGAGGTTCGTCTCCAACTCGGCTGAATGCTCCCTGAAAATGCTGCCGTCTCTGCGTCCTCTACACAGACCCAGCTTCAGCTCACCGGGTCCAGAGGCCCCCCTCCAGTGTCTCTGTTACAAGTCTCTGTCCATCCTGTGAGCACAGAGCTGCAGCGTGAGACTCAGACCCGCGATGAGCAGCAAACAGCAGGTCCTCAACTTAGAGTGCGAGAAAGGAACACCAGCCTGCCTTTCCCCAGAATCACCGCTCTCTCAACAGATGACAGACGGGTCAGGAGGACGGGCACCAACCCAAAGGAAAACCAGAAGGACAGATGGAGAGAAACTGGCCTTGGCCAGGAGACACCTTCACGAGTTCCCAGACCTCCAGGCAGGAGAGCTGCCCCCTCAAGTGTCCACTACAACAGGACTAACAGAATCCTCTGCTTGGGGGTAGACGTCTCAGCAAACCCTACGGGGTGCCCTCACCCGGTGGGAAACACCCCCGGTCCTCCTGGCGCGGCGGGGCTCGGGAGGCTGCTGTGCCTCAGACAGCAGCCGAGACCTCCACTGGGGGGGCCCAGCCAAGGACTGAGGCCGCTCTTGGTGACAGCGGGGAGGAGAGGGGCCCACCTGTCAACAGCAGGAGGAAGCCCAAACTCCACAGTGTGACCCAAACCCCTTCAGGATGCGATCCCTGCCACCCCCACACACCCACGCTAGAACCGCCTGGGACGAGCGACTCCTGAGCGCCCCCAGTCTCCGGCTGTATGCGGGTGCACACACCACTTCCCAGAGCAGGCTGGGGACGTCCCGTATCGGCTGTAACAGACCCCAGGCTGCCCACAAGCCCGCTCCTGCAGCCACAGCCCAGGGTCAGGAAGGAAGGAAGCCGACTACGAGGCTGGGCAGGCCGTGCCGCCAGACTGAGCCCAGCACTGCCTCTCGGGAGCCTCGGCTCGGGCCCCTCTCCTCCCCTCCCCACAGGAAGCCTCAGGTTTTCAACCAAGCCAAGCACCTCAGGCACCAGCTGCCAGCGGCCCCCCGAGGTCGCGGGAAGCACTGGCCCGCAGGCCCCACCCCGTCAGGGACCGAGCGCACAGGGGTCTGCCCGCCCCTCTGGTCAGCTGGACACCCGCCCCCAGGTCGCTGAGGACAACGCGGGCGGAGCAGGGGTGCTGTTTCGGGGTTTCGTTCGTTTAGCTCCAACTCCTCGAAGCCTCGCAGGAAAGGGGAGTTTTCAGCAGAGACCCCTGTGGCGCCCACCCGCAGCTCCCCGCAGGACCCGCATGGGCTCAGAAGCGTTCATGTGTGTGCAGGGGGCTCCCCTCATTGGCGAGGCAGAGGGGGCCAGGCCACACTCTCCCTGCAGCCCCGGGGATGCCACCCGTGAGGTCAGGGACACGGGGATGCGTCAAGGTCTGCTCATCAAACTGCAGGGGCGGGGAAGTCAGGGCAGGGTGAAAGAAAGAAGTTGACAGCAACTTCCAACAACTTTTATTGGAGAAACCTCCAAACCTGTCCAGGGCCCACCTGGCAGTGTGACGACCCTCCCGGGCCGCCCAGGTCCTGCCATCTGGTTTCGTTCGACCCTCCGCCCCAACCTCATTTCCGCTCACCTGCTTTGCAGCGTGCGTTTCTCCTCAGAACTTGCCCTGAACACCGCCCCCCCTCCCCCGACAGGGCGCTGGCCCCACCAGGGACACACGACGTCCCACCTCCCTAGCAGGTGCCCCCAGTCCCCTCCCAAACAGCCCTCAACGTCAACTTCAGGCAACTGCCAGGCTGGGTGTTCTCGTTTTCTGTGGGGTGTTTTCCAGGCTTAAGATTAGTTCTGCGTGTCCGGGAACAACTCTAAACCGCCAGCAGCCTGCCTTCCTCCACTGGCGTCGCTCCCCTGCGCACGTCTCGGATGAAGCCTCATGAGAGAGGACCAGCTGAAAGCCAGCCCCACCCGACTCAGCTCAGCCCAGCGCCCTGGGCCCCTCTCGCCCCGACAGCCTCCGTGTGGTAGGCTGCACTCAGGACACGCAGAGGCCCCAACACCTGCGGTCACGGCCGCTGTGAGGCCGGGGGTCAGCATGCACCCGTGAGGGCGCCAGCGCCAGCATGAGCACACGCCGAGCGTCCCATCCCCTGACGCAGGGTCGTGGAGAACCTCCCAGACGCAGGGTCGTGGAGAACCTCCCAGGCACAGGGTCATGGAGAACCTCCCAGGCACCGCCAGGGGCCCCAGGCCACCAAGCAGCCACCTGGGGCGGGTGGCGGGGCCCAGGCATCACTCAGACGCGTCCCACCCTCCTGCTGATCGCGGCCTCTACTGACAGGCCCGCACACAGGAACACCTCTGCGCGTTCATGCAGCCGACCTGAGTCCCCTGTCGGGCTGGAGAGGGAAGATGCCCCACAGGACAGTGACTGCTCTCCACGCGGCTCCACATGAGCCAAGTGAAGAGGGGATGGTATCTCCCAAGTCTCTCTGGCATCTTCTACTCCCAGTCAGAGTGAAAACAGAACAGGAAGGAAGCCTGCCAGGCACATCTGTGCCCTCTCCCCCCAAGCCCCAGGGGGCGCCGGGGTCTGTGCCAAGACAGCGGGGCCTGCTGCTCTCTCCTCAGAGCGCCCCCCCCCCCCCAGGCAGCTGAGCGCTCCACCATCTGACGGCCAGGCCCGCCCTCCAGGCGAGCCCCATTGCTGCCTGAGTGACAGCCTGCTCTCAGACCCTGGGGCCCAGACCAGAAGCTGGCCACCCTGCACCCCCAAACATTCAGTATCCCCAAGAGCACAATACAGAAACGCCTTCCAAAGGCACACTGCAGCACTGAGGTCTGGAGCGCGTGGTCTTCAGCGGGGGCAACACTCGGAGTCTGGAGTGCTGGACACAAACCGTGGGCCACAGCCCCAGCCCCATGCCAGGGACGGTCCCCGAGACAAACGCTCTGCCGCCTGCGCTCAGCAGCCACCTCCTGCCAGACCCTAGAGCAGGAGCCCAGGCACAGTCCCGGGGCGAGAGCCCAGCTCCCCCCGAGGACACCGTGCCACAGTCTGCAGACAGTCAGCCCTCGACGGCCCACGAGCTGGGGAGGACAGCCAGTCTCCCTCTCGGTCCCCCAAGCCGAGGGGCTGCCCGGAGTCCTGCCTGGGGCTGCCTCACTGGTGACCGTCTCAGGGGCCAAGAAGGGAAGGAAGACACAGCTGTTCCTTCTCGGATGCCCCGGTCACG
Organism: Cervus elaphus; assembly: GCF_910594005.1. Classification (NCBI taxonomy): domain Eukaryota; kingdom Metazoa; phylum Chordata; class Mammalia; order Artiodactyla; family Cervidae; genus Cervus; species Cervus elaphus. The sequence goes on along the minus strand of NC_057824.1, from coordinate 54,478,433 downwards.
GCACCGTGAAGAGCAAGCCTCCACGTGCCCCCTACAGGCGTGGGCCCATCACAGCACAGCCCGCGGCACCCAGGGGGGCTGCCCACTGCCCCCAGGCCGGCCGCACCCCAGCTCCCTGGGATGGAGACATGAGGACAGATGATCAGCCCAAGGGCCAGCCCGGGCCAGGAGAGGGGCCGACACGGGACGTGCCTGACAGGCCCAGAAACACAAAGGATCTTAGAGCAGAGGCCCCCCCAAAGGGGACAGAGAGACTCATCCCCACAGCACCAAACCCCCAAGACACACGGGCAGAGGGGGCCAGGGACCAGAGCCCTGCCCGGGGCCGAGGGCCCCCAGGGAGGGCCGCCCGCTCAGGACAACCACCACCCACCGCCCGGGCACACCCAAGACAGGCCAGGGAAGGACCTTGCGGTCCCGCCACCAGGAGACTCGGGGCAGTGACTGCAACTCCAGAGGGTGCTACCCGCCTCCCCCGCCGACTCTCCAGCAGCACCCGCTCTGGTTCCACCGCCACCCGCGCCCGGGACACTTTCTGTTGCTCCACCTCCCTCCTGATCCTCAGGACACTCCCATCGCCAAGGGACATGTCCCCTCAGAGAGTTCACCCAAGGCAACAGCCAGAGCCTGCGTGCTGCTGCGGCTGGCACACAGTGGGTCCAGCACCCAGCACGTGCGGAGCTGGCCGGATGCCATCCACCCCCCGGTGGGGCCCGGCGGTATGTCCCAGCTCCACGTGCGGCCTCAGCTGGAACGAGAACAGGACTCCGGATGACGTGGAGCTCGGGAGCCTGCAGGACTTCAGAGGACAGGAGGAGGCAGCGCTGGAGAAAAGTCAGGGAGCAGGTCCATCAGCAGCCCCCCAGGAGCCCTGGGCTCAGGGGCCTCTTGTTTAAACCATCATTTCACTTCCCTTCTACGGTCGTGAACCTGTTCTCTGCATGCAACTCAGGAGCAAGGGCCCTGCCTCAAAGCCTGCCTGCTTCAGGGGCTCAAGAGCCACCACCTGGATCCCTCACCACTGACAAAGGCCAGGCCACTCCTAGAGCCCATCCCTGGCCTCCAGCTGGTCTTGGAGAATCCGAGCCAGGTCCCCAGGCGGCCAGCCACCCATGGGAAGGGGGCACCAGGCTCCAGGCGGGGAAGGCTGGGCACCGCCTGACCCTGGACTCGGGCCTGAGGGGGAGCTGCACTGGAGGAGACTTCCAGCTTCTGACACAAACAACAGCGGCCGTGGGAGAGGTCGACGGGGCATGTGGCTGCCTGCAGCTGACCCCCAGGAGGCCCCGGACGACTGCACAGGCCTGTCCTCACTCAGAGCTGACAAGCCAAGTTTCCTGGGGAAAGCCCAGGTGCACATGCCAACTGAAACACCTCTCACTGTTCCTAGACGCTCCCCCGCCCCGCCCCGCCCAGAGACACAGGCCTTGCGAAGGTGGCTCTCTAAGGCGGGCAGGCCCTCGGGGATGCTCCAGAGGGAGTGTGCAGCCCCCAGCCCCTCCTCACGTTCTGTCCTCTCAGGACACCCCCACTCTGCCCAGGGACCTTGGTTCCCATGGCGGGGGGTTGGGGGGGGCCTGGGTCTTCCCGCAGCCCCAGGAAGCCCGCGGGCGGGACTGGCCCTCAGCAAGCCTCTGCCAGGGCCGAGCCCCTGGGACACCTCAGCTGCCTCCGCTTCCCCCCAGAGCAAGTTCCTGGGAACCCAGCACAGCCTGACCTGGTCTAAGCCCTCTTACTGCCTGGCTTCAGATCGTCGCTTCACATGAATTTAAAAGGAGGCACAGAAGGAGAAGAGCCGTATCTACAAAGATGGGAGAAAAGCCCCCAGAGTGCTTCAAGAGCCAAGTGAGAGGCAGAGAAGCACAGGTCCGCTTGCTCCCCCAAGCAAGGCTGCTGCTCAGCCTGGGGGAGCACACACAGGGACGACCCCCCAGAAGAGCCAGGAAGAGCTGCCTCTGGAGAGCACTCCTCTCCCACGTTCCCTGCGGCGCGGCAGAGCCCAGAGCCAGGGAGATGGGGCCGTGCCCAGCTGGGTCTCCATCAGAGCTTCCCGGCCGGCCCAGACCCCACGGGAACAGAGCAGCTTCTCTTCCCACTGGGGCTGAGCGACCTGTCAGGGTCTGTCCACACCTTGCTGCACAAGCCCGGCAGGCGGACGCTGGGCCAGACGCTGCCGGCTCGCATGTGAAGGCCTCAGCAGGGAGCGGGAGGCCCCCCTGGGCTGCGGCTGAGAGGATGAGCGCTGTCAGGACGCTCTCTGCTACACTTGTTCTTCGGGTCCCGCCGGGCGCGCAGCGCACAGCGCCAGGGCCCTGCCACAGCAGCCAAGCGCCAAAGGACGCCCCACCCAAGTCACAGCAAGCCGCAGAGCTGCCGAACAAGGCTGTCGCGATGTCAGCACTTATCACCAAACATTCACGAAACGCGCCGCCGATCCGGGCACGGAGGCTCCAAAGGCGGAGGCTCCTGGGTCACAAGTCTGAAGCCTGGGGATGACCAGAACAGAAAACTCAACTTCCAAGGCTGACAGAGGCTGAGAACTCAGCCACCCACAGTGAGTAAACCCACGGGAACAGCTGCTGTCGGCCTCCACAGGCAGGTGAGGCTCTGGGATCGGTTCTGAAGCTCCCGGCCTCTGCTTGCACCCTCTCAGGGAGGAAGCCCACAGCTCTGGGGCTGCAAGGGCCTGGGAGCTAACACCTCACAGATGCACAGGCCTGAGGGTGAGGGCGAATCAAACATGGTTCAACACCCTCTGCAGACTAGGATTCTTGAGAACAGTTGGGAACGCGTCAGAGAATGAATGACCCAAGAATAAATAGGAACTCGGCAGAGACTAGGGAGGCATCAGTTTTCAAGACCAGAAGGGGCCCAGCTCACAAGCACCCAGAAGGCCTAAGCTTTCTCTTTCCATCTTCTCTCCAACTTCTAAAGAAAGCCACACCAAGAGCAATTAAAACAACCAAGACAGCCGACAATTCAGCCACGTCCCCGGGCGCCCACAGCACTTCCTGTATTGATCAGCCCAGCACCCAGGTAATTAGAAATCAGGAACACAGTCACCAGGGTAATAACAGTGTCCAAGCTGGTCAATAGGATCCGTTCTCAGGAGGAGATTATGCACGCCCCGTGCCGTCCTCCTAATTGGCCTCACACATCAGGGGAACGGTACCCAGGCCTTGTCACCTGGCCAGCCTACAAATGCTTCTGGGAAACGTCCAGATCAGCACTCGTCAGCTCCCAGCCTCGCTCCAGATGATGGGTCAGCAGTTTCGGGGCCGCAGCTGCCAGGCTTCAGAGCCAACAAGCCCGCCCAGCCTTCTGTGTCCCTGGTGCCAGCACCCCCCGTGCCCGCCGCCCGGCACACCTGCGCTGACACGGGCAGGTACTGTGCCCTGCCCGCCTGACGGAAACCAGGCCAGACTCGGGCACAGAGGGTGCAGGCAGGGCCACAGCGCGGCGGCTCCCGGCCACAGGCAGGCTGCGTCCTCTGTGAAACGAGAGGGGCTCACAGGCGTGCCGCGCCTGTTCAGCGAGGATCCCCCATGAGAGGAGCGGCTAAGACGCTTCTAAAAGCCCGGCCGCTGCACTCCTGCTCCCCTCCACTGTGCCTCCACTTTCCATCTCTGTCAGAACCTTTGAACACACGCGGCCCCGGGCGACCGACGACGCTCTCACGCTGTGACAGAAAGGTCAGGTACACGCTCGGAGGGCAATTCGGTCAAACACATGTATCTTTTAAGGTAAAAAACTACTGCTAAGAATTTGTCCAACCAAAAAAACACTGCTTACTGGTGGGGAAAATAACCCCACTGGAGACAACCTGACGGCCATCAGCAGGGGAACCAGGCCCATCAGAATCCACCCACACCATGGACACCACGGAGATCCTGACAATTCAGGCAGCCATCTGTGTCGGCGCACAAATACTGTCAGAAACTGACTGAAAAAAAGCAAGCCTGCAGGGTGACGGTACAGAGTGAGCACCTCTTGGGAGCAGAGCAGGGAATACAGAAAGAGCTTATATGACAAAGGAAGCATTTTTCCCCTATTTTTTACATTCTGTGCCCACTACACTCACGTGGTGATCACTCCACGAGAGGGATGAGCCCCACCATTACGCTGCCTTAAACTTGTATGGCGCTGTTTGTTGGTGATACTGAAATAAAACTGGAGGAAAAATAAGCTCATGCGCACACACAGCATTTCTAGAAAATCGCATAGGAATTTACCAGCTCTTGCCCAGAAAGACAGACGAGGGTGAGACCGTGTCACCCAGCTGCGCTGCGCTGGGGGCAGCCCTCAATCCTGCTCCGAGAACGGCAGCCCTGGGCGCAACCAGAGCACCAGGTGCCGGCCCCAGGCAGCCACACAGGGCAAGTCTGGAGGGCCGCCGGGAGGAGGTGAGGTGGGGGGGGACCACGTCCACCTGCCTCCTCCGGGGTTTACATGAAGCTGCCTGACCTTCTGCAGCCCACACCTGGCTTCGCGGCGACACTCCTGCAGCACTGGCTCCAAGTCCCCAGGACCCAGACAAACGGAAAGCAGCCCGTGGGCCTCAGACAGACCCAAGGAATGGGCTCGCTCCCAGAATGAAGGCTTTACACAGCACCCCGTGCACTCCTGGCTCCGGGTCAGGCAGGCGCCCGCTGCACCACCCCGTCCCCGGGCTGGGAGCGGGCTTTCACTGGGACCTGGACTTGCGCTCTGTGCTAACGACATCGAGCAGTTTTCATGTCTTTATTCACCACACATCTTCTCAAAGTTATCTGTTCAAAGCCTTTCACCCATTCTTTAAAATCTGGTTATCTTATCAATTTCAAACAATTTTACTCTGCATTTTGGATAAAAGTTCTCAGTCAGACACACATATCACAAATATTTTCCCACACTCCACGTTTTGCCTTATTTTTTTCTTAACAGTGTTTTTTGAAAGCAAAAGTTTTTAATTTTGATGAAGTCTAACTTACCAATTTTTTTCCATGCATGTCTTGTTTTTTGTGTCCTAAGAACTCTTTACCAAACCCATGTTCCAGGAGTGTGTTTTTACCCTTAAGTCCATGCCCCGCTGAACTATTCTGTGGACAGTCTGAGGTGCCCATGTATGTGGAGACTCCCTGCTGTCCCAGCACCATCTGCTGAAAGACTCTCTCCCACTGAATTACCTTGTCACCTTTGACCGAAACCAACCGACTCTGAGTTTTTAGAGTATTCCTGAGCATTCTATCCTGCCCCACTGATTTACTCCACACTGTGACCACCCCTCCTGATTAACGCTGCTCACAGGGAGCTTGCAGTCAACCTCTGGAGGCCCTCTGACACGTTCTTCTCCCAAAGCTTGACAGCCAGTCCAGAGAAATTTTAGAATCAGCTTGTCAATTTCTCCCAGAAAAGCCTCCTGGGGCTGACTGGGATTGCGCGGAACCTATGAATCCTCCACAACACGGAGGAAGGCGGTATCTGCCTGCGCCGACCTGCACTGCGACCAGTCTGCGTTCTCTCAGCCGCTTCTGTTTCCAGCGCGCGGATCCCACAAACACCGCTTGTTAAGTGAATCCCTGAGTGCTTCACAGACACTTCACAGGGTGTCCCCGTTCAGCACCTTCAAATCACCGGCCAGCCCAGACTGCTGAGCAAAGAGGCTCAGCGCCTCGCAGACCTTCAGCGCCTTCACTCCCTCCGGCCAACCCGCAAGGCCCTGGGACAAGGACGCCAGAGGCGCCCGCCCTCCTCACCCCGGCGCCCCCAGTGCACAGGCCCCACCGCCCCATGCACGGCATTCCCTCACACCCTCCAAGTCCTGAGGCCAACCTGCCCCCGGCTCACATGACCCGTGTGCTGGAGACGAGGGTCAGACAAGGCCAAGAGTGGACGAGCTTGTCTGGTGGATAAGGACACTCGGCTCGACAGGCTTCCCAACAGGTCTGCACTGGCGGGCCCACCAGCCCACTCTACTCCTCCCAGCCGCTATCTCTGGGTCCTCGGGATTGAACAAATCTCAAAACAGGAAGAGGGTGGCCAGTGTCATGCTGGGTGGACCCTTCGCCGTTCCTAACCTCTGCGAGGCCGCGGAGGACCTGAGAGAAGCCACAGCCCACCCAGAAGAGAGCCCACAGGGAGGACGCTCGGCCTGAAGCAGCAGGAGCTCGGACTCCAGGCTGAGCGCGCCTCGCAGAGGCGAGCTGACAGCAGGGTGGCTGTGGGACGGTCAGCAGTGGCCGCCTGGCCACCCAAAGGCAGGCGAGAGCTGACAGACCGCAGGCCCTGGTCTCAGCAGCCAGCTCAGGCCGGCAGAGCGCGGGCCGGTGGAGCCGCAGGCGGCAGGTGCCAAGGCCGCAGGGAGCCAGGATCACGGGGGGCGGTGCCACCTAGTGGTGGCAGCTCTCAGAAGCCCAAGGAGCCTGGGCAGCGGCCAGAGCCCGGGGTCATGGCAGGCCCCAAAGCAGCAGACTGTGCCCGTGCTGTGACCTAAAGACCCAAATGCCTCCGAGGCCCTCAAACTGCTGCTACCAGCACGGCTGCTGGACTCCAGCGTCGACCGTCCACCAGAGCCAGCTGACCAGGCTTCAGAGACGTGGGTCCCCGGACCAGTCTGCAGAATCTCACGTCTCCACACACCCACTCGCAAACCTGTGCTTTTGAGGGGAGATAACAAGTTTTGTCAGATTCTCAAGAGCATGACCCTGTGGTGAGAAGCCCACATTCCAGAAAACTCTTCCATTTACAGATGTGAAAACAAAAGCATAAGAGACCCCACATGGGGTCAGACAGACGACTAGACAGTTTAACAGGGTCAGGCGCTCAAACCCAGCAGCTGGTATCCCAGGCACAAGAGGGCACAAGAAAGCAGCCACGAACTTCCTCCTCTGACGAGAGCCTCCCTGGGAGCGGGCGGGAAGCTCACGAGCCCAGAGAACAGCAGAAATTGCAGACAGGAGGCCCCACTGGGCCAGCCCACGTGAGCGGGCTCTGCAGGTGGAGGTCCGGACGGAACCGCAGCCTGGCCTGTCCTCTGAGACTCAGCGAGGCAGAGAGAAGAGACAGGGCATTTCAAGTGACAAGCACCTGGACCCCACAGCGCGGTGGAACTGGCAGGTCCCGGAGCAGCAGTCAGAGGGTGTGACTACAGGACAGCCCCTCGCAGTCTTGGCTCAGTTTCCAAGAGCAACAGGAGAGGCAGAGAAAAGAACCCATCTTCAGCTCATACAAGCAAACAAACGGAAGGCTCCTTAACCACCGCAGGACCCGGGAGCCAAGGACTGATCCTAAACCATCAACCTCCCAGCCCTGCGCCTGGCGCAGAGTCAGTCTGTGTGGGCCGAGACGGGGTCCAGGGCCTGAGGGCCAGCGGCAGAGCAACCCCAGAAGGGGCGGGGGGCCCCAGCAGGCCAGGCGGAGGGGCGTGGGAAGACGCCCGCCAAGAGCCAGCCCTCGGCATCCGGCAGCCCCGCCCACCACTCACCTGTGGGGTCAGGCTGCTGCAGAGGCCTGACGGCAAACAACCCACCGTTACCGCTTTCCTATTCCGCCCCTGAAGACTCAGTGTGTTTCAATTGCTACAACCACCTAAAAGAAATTACTTCTCAACAAAACAACTACTTCCTCAGTAAAAACAAACATGGTCCTTTCAGAAAGGCCAATACCTCTGGGCCAGTACCTGCTGGCCCTCAAGAGCATCCTCGGCAGGGAGCGTCGCCCAGCTCCATCGCTTTGAGCCTCAGCAGCCGCAGGCAGGGCCTCTGCCAGAGGTACCTGGGGTGCAGGCTCGCTCACCAAGGGTGCTGCCCGTGAAGACAGAAGGCAGTGATCGCAGCTCTGGCACCCTCCGCCTACCTGATGCTCAAGCCGGTGGCCTGGTCCAGCCTCTCCCAGCTCTGCAGCTTCGTCAAGAGCCTCTGAAAAGACAGGGAGGGAGACCCCTCAGAGCTCTGTGCCAGCGCCTCCACCCAGGGGCGCATGGGCCTGCTGTCCCATCACGCACACGCGACCCAGACAGGACAGCGTCACAGGAAACGGACGGTCACGGTGACATCACGGCCCCAGTCCTCCACAACCACCTGCCCTCATCTCCAAAACACGACGTGCTCCCAGGCTGCCTCCCAATTGCTGAAGCCACACTGAGTGCTCAGCACTTCATCCACACTGGCCCGTAATGGGGAGGCTCCCGGCAGGCTGGAAGGACTGTGGGCTGGATGCCGAGAGGACCTCACAGGTCCTGCAGTAAAACAGCCTGTGCCCCAGGAAGCAGGCCCCGGCCCCCACGGCCTCCTCTGTCCTCCCAGTGCTCCTCAGGATGCTCAGCCCCAATCCTGCCCCCAAAATACACACACACAGAGCAGGCTGCGGCCATCAGTTCAGTTCAGTCACTCAGTCGTGTCCGACTCTTTGCAACCCCACAGACTGCAGCACACCAGGCTCCCCATCACCAACTCCTGAAGCTTACTCAAACTCATGTCCATCGAGTCGGTGATGCCATCCAACCATCTCATCCTCTGTCATCCCCTTCTCCTCCCACCCTCAATCTTTCCCAGCATCAGGGTCTCTTCCAATGAGTCAGCTCTTCGCATCAGGTGGCCAAAGTACTGGAGTTTCAGCTTCAGCATCAGTTCTTTCAATGAATATTCAGGACTGATATCCTTTAGGATGGACTGCTTGGATTTCCTTGCAGTCCAAGGGATTCTCAAGAGTCTTCTCCAACACCACAGTTCAAAAGCATCGATTCTTCATGGCTGGGGCCATGTCTGCTGGGAAGAACAGGAGGACGCGCCCCCTCGGCCTGAACATGAGGTCTCACGCCTGTATTCTCACAGCGGCGGCACACTGACCTGCATGTCACGGTCTTGCTCGCTCACCAGGCCGCCTGCCTCCGCCGGGCTCCCCCGGGCTCCACGGTACCGCTCCACATGCTCACGCGGCCGCTGGAGCCCGCCCTGAGCCCTCTCACGTGCTGGGCACGAGCCTGGTTAACAAGCCTGTGAGTACAGCTGACGCTCAGTCAACATCTACCACTGTTCAAGCACTTCACGTGAACTCATTCAACCCTCACAACCCTACAGGAAGACACTTACTCCTCGTCACACAAGGGGACAGAGAAGCTAAGTAACTGCCAGGGTCACACGGCCAGCGAGCACACACAGGAGGGTCTGAAACCAGGCAGGGTGATTCCCTACAAAGAAGCTCAACCAACTTTAAAATAACCTACATCCAAAGTAAAACTACCTGTCTCCAGAACTGCTTCCTCCAGCTGAGCTTCCAGATGAGCACGTGTCTGAGAGGATGTGTGCTCTGGCCCCAGGATGCCCCTGGTGAGAACTGCTGGAGGTAGGCCGACCAGACTGGAAGTCATGAAAAGGGGTGCCAGGGCTTATCCAGGCAAGCCAGAAAGGGAGGTGACGGAGTGTGACCACGGGTACCCAGTGTGGAAGGACAGAGGACCCTGGGCCTGGAGGCCTCGCACTGGTCTGCCCAGGAGAACTCTGGTGCTTCAGCACCAACGTGCACGGCCATCTCCACAACGTCCCACAGAATGCCCGCAGTGAGTTCCAGCAGCAGACCCGAGGAGAGGAATCTCAGCACAGGAGTCTGCTCCATCTGTGGGGGAACAATGTCTGTCCCAGGCACCGGAAGAGTCCTCTCCTCTCCTCAACTCAACAGCTGGTTAAATATTCCAAAGGCTACTGAAACCAACCACCACGCACTTAGTAGCTGAGGACACACATTTACTGTCCTGAGCCGCGCAGGTCAGCAGTCCAGTGAGGACCTCCCTGGGCTAGATCCAGGGGTCAGAGGATCACGCTCCACAGGACACTCCAGCTTCTAGAAGGCCCCAAGTTCCCTGACTCACGGCCCCTCCATCTTCAACGCCACCAAGAGCAGCACGCCAAGTCCGCCTCGCTCCACACAGCTCTGCCCTCCTCTACCCGCTCCTGCACCCGCCAGGACCTGGGAGCACACTGGTCCCCCCGGGGGCCAGCAGGAGCCCCAGGGGCGCCTCCTACCGCAGGCTAGTGCTCAGCACCCGCATGTCCCCTTTCTCCATAGCTCTGGGGGCTAGGACGGGGCTGACTTCAGGGACCACCATTCCACCCACCATACGAGCCCAATAGCCGCCATTCTAGTGATCAGCTGGGATGTAGGGTCCCCTTGGCAACTGGAGGACCCCAGAGACCGGCTGGCTCACCTCCTTCTCCAGCTCGAGGTCCACCAGCGTCTCCTGCATCTTCTCCTGCCGCCCCAGCCTGCGCTGCAGCCCTTCCAGCTCCTCCCGCAGCAGCCCGTTGGTGTCCCGCGTCTCCCTGGCAGAGTCAGAAACAGAGTCATTCAAACAGCCACACACCCCAGGGACGGGTACAGAGGCCCTGACCCCGGAAGGCTGCGTGCCCATGTGTGTACATGTACATGTGTGTGCACACACACTGGCACACATCCCAACCCCTCACCACAGGCAGGCGTTCTTCACGCACACACACACATGCACACACACACACACACACACAGGCACACGTCCCTGGCCCCTCACCACAGGCAGGCGTTCTACACAGCATTCCACACACACACACACGCATGCACACATATGCACACCCCCCCCCCCGGCCCCTCACCGCAGGCAGGCGTTCTCCACACACGCGCGCGCACACACGCACACACAGGTACACGTCCCTGACCCCTCACCACAGGCAGATGTTCACACACACACACGCGCGCACATACCCCCCCCCCCGGCCCCTCACCGCAGGCAGGAGTTCTCCACGCACACACACATGTGCACACACACACGTGTGCACACACACCCCCAGCCCCTCACCGCAGGCAGGCGTTCTCTTCCCGCAGCTGCCGCAGCTCCCTCTCCATCGTCGGCAGCCGCACCAGCTCAGACCTCATGTTCTTCACGATCGCAGCATCCTGCTCCTGCAGGGACAGCTTTTGCTCCAAATCCTGATCGAGGTGGGAGACAGAGAGGAGGGAGACGGTCAGACACCACGCACTCCCAGGCCCTAAACAGCCTCCGGGGCCCCAGCCCTGCGAGTCACGTGCAGAGCTGCCCGCGGGGCGGGAGCCCAGCACACACGGCACGAGGAGACGCAGCGAAGCCTCCAAGGAGAGATGCCTGCCCGTCCGCGGAGCTCTGCCTGCCGGCCCCGTGTGCAGCGTGATGACCAAGTCCTTGCACAGTGAGGCCTTTCCTTCCTACATGGAGTCCCCGGGGACGCGTGGGGACGCCGGTGAGACTCCAGGACAAGTCACAGAGCAGGTTAAGAACACGGGCCCAGGGCTAAACCGGGCGGTTGTTCAGCCAGCACTCAGGGGCCAGGCACTGGGTCAAGCAGTGAGACCAGTGGCCCAGGGGAGACAATGTCCCTGCAGGGAAAGACAGACGCCAGCCCAGCGACGGGGCAGTACTGAGGGGCCGCCAAGGGGTGGGCAGATGGGGCAGGCAGAGCCGGTGGCGGGAAGCAGTGTGGACCGGGAGGGGAGGTGGACGGGCACTGTGACCACTGAGGACAGCACATGAAGACCCAGGCGAGAGCCAAGGAGGCCTGGCCCTGACGGCTGGAGCTGGGGGCGGCGTGGGGCCAGCACACGCCGGAGGAGGGGGAGCCGAGAGGGAACGGGGCTCTGGGGGCAGCACGCGGCGTCACAGGGCGTGGGTGTCCCCGGCTCCCCCAGGCCCTCCCGCAGTGAGGCAGCACAGCCGGAACTGCAGAGTCCGCCCGAGCGGGCCATGCACCCCAGGCAGTCTGATCTCCCCCGAGTCCTGCACGGTCATCACAGCAGTCCCGGCACTGGAAGCGCCGCATGCTGACTTTCCACTCTGAGTGCGTGACTCTGATTTCACGCAGAGTGAGAGCCTCCTGGGAGCAGCACACGCCTCCTGCTTCCTGTGGCACCCCAGCACCTGGCTCGGGGCAAGGAGGTGACCGGCACCCCGGCACAGGCGGCTAACTTCCCCGGACGCGCTGAGCACGCCCCGCGGGTCGCAGGAAGCCAAGCCAGCACCGTGAGGCCTGCCAGACATGAGCCGCTCACCTTAATCCTCTGCCCCTGGTCTGCCAGCCCTTCTTGGCTGGCCTGGAGCTCCTGGACCTTCTGGTTAGCTTCCTGCCACTTCCTGTTGAGAGAAGAGTATAACACGTGAGAAACAGGCAGGTGGTAAAGCCAGCAACTGCCCTCCGGCAGAAACACGCACACACTCATACACAAATGAGCACACACTCCCACACACTCCCTGCTACAAGGAGGCCCCAGGGTCCGGGCCTCTGTGGCCTGAGTCTCAGGGCAGGTGGTTAAGTCCAGACCACCTGCGAGTTCTCTTCCTCGCAGAAAAGGCTCTCTTTTCTCTCCATAGTTCTCTCAACAGAAGCTGCCGCTGGCCCAGGAACAGCCAAAGCCCAGGACCTGCTTAGGACTGCACCCCCACGTCCCACCAAGTGGCCAGACCTCCAAGACAACACCTGATATAAGGCAGAGGCCGCCAGCTGCAGGACAGCGTGTCTCCACCGCACCTCCAGGCGAGCGCGGCCACACTGCCGTGCCTGTGAGCAGAAGGCTCCCTCCCCCAAAACGTCCTTTCCCACTCACGGCCCCCCAGGCCCAGGCATGTCCCACACAGCCTTCAAAACCCAGCTCAAATCTAATACCTTCTCTGGAGACTCCTGCCAAGCAGGCACCCCCAGAGAAGAGGGAAGAAAGGACTGTTCCCACTTCTTGTTCCTGGAACACGTCAAACACTGTTCTGCTCTGGCACTTACAGTCCTGGCTTCAAGGTCTCAGTGTGTGCCCCCCAGCCTGCGGACGGGGAGGACAGCATGTGTGGGGCATTCACGGGCCCGCCGAGCTTCAGTGCACACGACGCTCGTGGGCGCTGGGTGCTCAGGCCATGAGGACACACACAGGACAGCGAGCCTGGGTCTTGTACACGGATAACAAGTGGGCGTCCAGTCCAGTGCACGCCCCAGCAGGCTTCAGGCCGACGGCATCCAGGAGGACAGATGGCCAGGCTCGCCTGGCACGGGGGGAAAGACGCCTGCCCTGGACGTTGGCAGCCCTGCCCACCCTCCACTCACTGGTGCTGCAGGTCCAGCTGCTCCTTCAGCTCCTGCTTCTCAGACTCCAGGCGTTTCACCTGCATCTCCTGGTTCATCACGCTCCACTGCAGGTCCGAGAGCCTCCCCTTTAACGCGGTGATGGTCTGAAAGCGAGACGCAAGCCACTCACCCGGGTCTCCGGCACAGGCACGGAGGGGAGCCTCTCACACAGAAACTCACGGGCCAACGCTCTCCCGAGAGCCAGTTCCCATCCAGTCCACTCCTGAGGGCAAGGACAGAGCCGGCTCCTCCTTCAGAGCCTGTGACCGCCCCTTGAGCCGAGCCTCGATGACAGACAGCCTCAGGCATGAGGACACTGCTGGCCACGACGGGCCGGACCGCACCCGGGCGGCCCTGCACCCCCGGTCACCCCTCCCGCCGTGTGCACACAGCCCCCCGTCCTCGGCAGCTCCGCATGGCTCTCCCCCCACACCTGCTCTGTCTCTCAGCCTGGATTCCTTCTCCAGCTGCCCCATCCCAGCTCTGCAGGAGATGGTACCTGTGAAGCAGCCAGGCGCCCGCCAAGAACGCAGGAGCGGGTGCAGAGGCTGTCCTTAGAACGGACAGGAGTGGCCCGAGTGCCGCAGAGCCTGCCGCGTGCCCAGGCCAGACGCGGTCACTGAGGAAGGCAGGGGTGGGCCGGCCCACAGCCCAGCCCCACGCCAGCGAGCCCACCGGGCGGACACGGGCGCAGACCGCAGCCTCCCCAGACAACCTTCTGGTGATGGGGCTCCACTGTGGCTGTCTCGGGGCAAGAGACCACACCTCCAACAGCAAAGCCAGCCCGCAGGCGCGCCACTCTAAGTGGACAAGCGGAAACATCACCCCGTCAGCCGGAGAGCCAGACAGCAACCTACAGGCCGAGGGCAAGAGGACCAACGAGCTCACCACATGAGCAACACCTGCATGGGGTGCCCCGTGTAAACACGGCGGCCACAGCACGCCCTCACCTGCCCAGCCCAGGGCAGTGTAAGTGCACCCACACGGCCCCCCACAGGCCCCGGAGAGGCGGACCGCAGGGGGCAGGGGCTCTGGGCCCTTCCCTCTTAACATCCTGCATGGTTCCCTTTATTACAACAATCAACTTGGCACTCAGAAGAATGAACATACTATGTAACAGTAAACACAGCCTCTGACAACCCTTCCTGAATTAGACAGACCGGCGCTGTGCTGAATATTGCCATCAGACACCTGCCCCACGAGGACAAAGCTGTGGGGAAGCCCAGCCGTCAGCAAGACGGCCTCAGAGTGCAAGTGCCTAAACCAGGGCACCATGACAAGAAAACACTGTCGGCCGGCAGGGTGCGCGTGGGATTTACAGCCCTGGATTCAGACTGAGGGGGGCTTCTCCAAGGGAGTGAAAAGTAAGGAATACAGCAGGGCTCCGTCCCAACTCGCCACCACCTTTGCCCTGCCAGGGCCCACCGCTGTCTGCTCTGCAACCTCTGCCCTTCATGAAGCTGTGTGCAGAACACACCCGGCCCCGTGACTCCCACCCCCGCCTCTGGAACAGCCTGCAGTGGGGCACAGGCAGGCACACACCAGGGCAGGAGGAGGGCTTGTCTTGAGGCTGCTCACGGCGCCCCTCCTGCCAACATCCACATCAAAGGACAGATGTAAGAACAACCTTAACAGGCTCTCCAGTGTTGCCAAGGCAAAAATAACCTGGAGCCCGCTCCCAAGATCTATCAAGGAGAGAAAACTACGCGAGACAGAATACCAATGATCCCCAGGCTCCCCCCGGCAGCGCTTCATCCGTTTCCTCACGGCACCTGTGACCTTGAGCGGCTCAGGGAAGGGACAGGAAAGGTCAGGAATCCAACCTGCGCCTGCAGCAGCGTTCGGGCCCGTTTCTAAAATGCACACAGCCTCAGCTGGTGGAGACAGGACCACAGTTCACCCACGTTCTGGCTCCACAGAGATTCTCAGATGCTAATAACCAAAGACATGGAAATCCAGAGGCACCTACTTACATCTTCTTGGGTGGCGGAGGGAGGGGAACCCCAAGTATTTCCATCCATAACAGGGAACAGGGAAGGTTACAGTGAAAGTAGAATCCTCAACAATGGCTACTAGCAGAGCATGGCAACTGATAGCAAAAGCCATACAGGGTCCTGTAACTGGTGATCAGATAACACTATCCCACAAACCCCGAGGGGTTTGTCCAAAAAAAATCATTCCACAGAAACAAAAAGAGGACCTGCATGAAGCTCTGCGCCCCGCATGTATCCATACCAGGATGTGTGTGTGGAAAAAGAACACTTGAAGGTGACTGAAAATGGATTAATCAACCACTAAAAATCATAATTACAAAGACTAAAAAACCATTCAACTTAACAAAAAACCACAAAATGGAAAATTAATATTTTTGCCATGATCACACCTCTGCAAAAAATGCAGGCAGAGCAGAATCAACCAGGGACACTAGCCTGCAGCTACAGGCTGGGAGTGGGACCGCGTCCGCTCCCCCGAGAAGCAGCACCTCGGCGCGGCCCCTCACCTCCCCAGCCTCGGCCAGGCTGTCCTCCTTCTCCCGCAGCCTCCTGCCGGCCGCGTCCAGGCTCTGCTGGCACAACCTGTGGCGCTCCAGCTGCTGCTTCATCTTCTCCTCCGCCTCCGCCTCCCGCTCCTGAAGCTGCCGAATGCGCGCCAGGAGCTCCTGGTTGCGGTCCATCTCGCGCTGCCAAGAAGGATGGGCCTGGTGAGGGGAGTCTGAGCAGGCAGGCCCCCAGCTCCACCCTCAGGACAGGACTGAGACTCAGAGCAGAGCCGCCAGGAGGCCGGTCATCAAGTCCTCAGCCGCCCCAGGGCTGTAGCCAGGACCCCTCCGAGGGGCACGCGTGGCCCCGCAGCACACAGGCACGTCTCACAGAGGCCCCCCGGGAGGGCACGTGGCACATACCACCCCCGTCACTGACCACTGCTCATGGGAGGGGACGGAGCACAGAAACCTCACTCAGGCTCCACCCTGGGAAGGAGCCTCTGAGCTTGGCAGCTCCAGCAGCTTCCTGATCACACACAGGCTCCCATCAGGACGAGCCGACTGCCCCCAGAGAGCGGGTGGCCAGGCAGCGACAGGCGGCAGGGACAGGCGCCCGCAAACAGGAACACTTGACCCTGGGCCTCAGCTCCACAAAGCTTCAGAGCCACCCTGCACCAGTCCCCGCCGGGCCACATGGCTTGCCCTGGAAGGCAGGCACAGAACTCAGACTCCCCACTCTTAATGACCCCCGGAGGCCCCAAGGTTCCAGTGTCGGCCACTGGGGTGACCCTCAGCCCAAGCAGCTCAGGGGCCACAGAGTGGGAGCCAGAGTCCCAGCGGCAAAGGCACCAAGTCCTGGCTACCCGGAGCCCGACGCTTGGCTGACCTCTGACCTCAGAAGGCCGAGCCACAGAAGCTCCCACCCAGACAACGGGGAGGCCCTGAAGCCAGGGGACCCGCCGCGCCGCAGGAGCCGGGGCTGGGGCCATGCAGGGACCTGATCAGCGCGTCACAGGGCAGGGCGGGGCCCCTTTGCTCGGGCTGTGGTCCCAAGTGCACCCCGACAGTCCAGGCAGGTCCCCAGACCTTGGACACCGAAGTCTCACCATCTAATAGGTCTCTCCAGGGGAGAGGCTGACCCCCCCCACCAAACTGCATTCCCCGAAGAACCATCGCAGACGCTGGAGACAAAGGACAACATGAAAACCACGGCTCAGATGGCTCCAAGCCATCTTCCGCCAGGCCTGGGGCCGACAAGGGAAGGCCTCGCAGAGGGAGGCCCAGGTTCAGCGACGGGCCCCAGGGAGAAGTTCCATCAGTCCTGTACCCTTCCATTTCCCCAGTGACTCACTCCAGTACTTGTAAGAGTCCCATGGCCTCTCCCTTCTCCTCTTCCCAGAGGTTCCCCAGAACAGTCCTTCCCAGGAGAACCCAGACCATCAGCCAAAGGCCCACGTCACAGAGGAGCACCACTCGGAAGAGGACCAGGGGCAGCGCTGAGGCAGCAGGACCCTACCTGCAGGGTACCGCGCTCCTGAGCCCCGACAAGGCACCACAACCAGCTACCTGCACAGCGGGGTCAAACACATCCAATCAGCATCCCTCCCTCAAAGGCATCAGCTGTTTCTACAGGGACCGGGAAAGTGCGGGAATGTGCCACGGGAGGCAAACCTGGCGCCAGATACCCACCCAGGAAAAGCACGGGGCCAGAGGCTTTCTGGTCCAGTGCTCTGCCCAAATTTTGGCGGCATGTCCATAAGTCACCAGCACTTATTGAAAACCCCGGCGAAGTGCTGTTATCAGAGCAAAGCACGCATGGAATTTATGCACTGAGTAAAAGACCTAGCACCTCCTCTGGGTAACGGCGGTGGGGTGGGGGCAAGCCAAGGCCACCGCAAGGCAGCCCGAGACCGGGTGACCAGGTGTGCAAGACCCAGCCTGGACCTCAGGCTCTTATGCGAGCTGGTGACTTTCCAGCCACACCCAGGCCACCTGGCACTCCTGCCAGACCTGTATGCCAACTCTAGCAGAGAGGGCAACTAGGCGTCCAGCAGAGCGCGCCCACCAGCACCTCCTCAGGCATCGTGGCTCGGCAGCCAGCCCTTCGTGATGCCTTCCCTGGGGACCCAGGACACCCCCGAGAGCCGACCCGAAGCCTCGGGGGGCCCAGGAAGGCAGGGGGCGCACCTGAGCTCCGGCTGGGGGCTTACTTCCCCCGGGCTGGCCGGCACAACACACACCCGCATGCTCGGGAGCAGCCTCTCCTGCACCCACCTCGTAGCTTCTGGCGCTGGCGCTGGCCGCTCGCTCCAGCTCCACGCGAGCCCGCTTGTGACTGAGCTCCATCTGCATCTTCTCCCGCTCCACCTGGATGAGGTGAGACTTAGACCGGATCTGCTCGGCTCGCTCCTCCAACTGACCAGGGCCCATGCAAAGGAAAGACAGATCCTCAGCAGCTGTGTCTCACTCGAGCGAGGCGAGGGGCTCACTCGCCACTTCCTCACTGAGCACCTGCTCCCCACAAGGCCCTCACTCAGCCCCGCGGAAGAAAGAGCACCAGGCCCCCAGGTGGGAGACAGGAGCCGGGAGCAGCGAGGGAAGGGAAGGTGATGAAGGACAGAAGAGGAAGGTGCGTTTTCAGATGACTGTGTGCCGGCTTATTCATTTTCTGTGCGGTTTAACAAACTACCACCAATGCAGCAGCTTGGGCGCCATGAACTGGCTATCAGTTCCATGGGTCAGATGGCTGGGGGCACACGGCCAGCTTCTCCGATCAGGGATGCTGATCAACAGGCTCAAGTCCACACAGTCGGCAGCAATGTTCTCTGTAACTCAGGAGCCTCTTCCTATTTCCTGTTGGCTGGCAGACCCAAGCAGCTGTCTAGAAGCTGTGACGTTCCCTGCCACATGGGCCTTTCCACCCACAAAGCCGAGAGAATCTCGCACATGTGGAACCCTTTTCCTGCCTGCCTCTCTGACTTCTGTCTGATCTCTGGACCCGGATGTAAAAGATTCACCTGACTGGGCCAGGCCCACCCAGGCACTCTCCCACCTTGAGGTCGGCTGACTGGAGCTATTCAGTCTAACTGCAGAACACCATGGCCTCAACACCTACTTAAGTGTTTAATTCAGTGGGAGAAGCTGCCAGGGCCTGGCAGCCTGGGGCCCATCAGAAGTCTTCCTCTCACAGAGGGTAAGTAAATAAGGGGAGGACGGAAGCTCTGAAGGGCCTCAGAAGACACAGCCAACAGTACCACAGAATCACCAACTGCCAGGGCCTTGTCTTCAGGTGGGTTAGGGCCCAACCATTCTAAGACTGGCCTGCAGTCTGGCAATACGGCATCTCCGGGGCACCTAACAGAAACACAGAATCTCATGCCGCGCCACTGATACCAAATCAGAATCTTCCTTTTAAAGTTATCCAACACTACTGATCATCACAAGAAGGGGCAGCAGTCTGTGTTTGCTCCTGGCATCTGGCGGAGAGAAGCCAGGGATGTTGCTAAACATCCCACCATGCACAGGAAAGTCCTGCAAAACAAAAAGTTACCCAGCCCAAAATGTCAGTCATGCCACAGGTGTGAAATCCCAGGTGGAGAAAAGACATCTTTTCCACCCTCCCCCAACTTCCTTTGGGAGCTAAAGCCCACCCTTTCTTTACCCCTGTGATGTATTCTCTCATTTCAATTCCCACCTGCTGACATTTGGGAATTCCTAACTTAACCCTCCATCAAACTCAGTCTTTTTGTCTCACTCTGAGTCTGAAGCTAAGGCCCAGCTTCTTCAGAGGATGGTGGGACCCCAGCCCCAGGTATGAAGGTGCCACACAGGGGTCCCAGAGACCCAGATGTGTTGGCCACATCTTCCTGGGGCAGTGACAGGAAAGTCCCATTTTTATGTTTAAGCCAGCAGTGACACACAGCCAGAAACAGGAACTTTACAATGAAGCAGGGGCGGGGACTAGCAGACAAGAGCCTGCTCTGTTTCCAGACTCGCAGACCTGCAGCTGCTCTGTCCTCTGACCTGCCAGGCTTGGCAGGAAAGAGAGGGAACGCTGACTGGACTCCTGAGACAGGACACGTCTGAGGTCGGGCCTCCCAGGCAGGTCCTGCGCCCCACGGCTCTAATCAGCTCACTCTGGCTACAGCTCTCATTTACTGACCCCCCCCGGGGAAGCTGTTCCAGTCAGAGCCAAGTGAGAACTGGGACCGTGGAAATCCCAGACTCTAGTTCCGACAGGCTGAAAGTTACCAGAGAGCTGCATCAACAAAGTTATAACACTTCTTTAAACCAAAGTTGCCAACTTCATATTTTGCCAGTGAGCAAAGATAAAGAAAAAAAAAAAAACTACAGTCTATTTCCACCACTATTTCCAAAAAGGTGTTTTAACACCAAAAACAAATATAAATGACCTAATTTTAGAATAAAGAACAGTCCATGCCAAAAAGGGGCAGTGAGCAACTTAGCTTACCAACAAACACAGAGTAAGTACAATTCAACTATTCAGTCAGTGAATGCGTACACACACCAGCCTCTGTCGTACCACACCAGACATGGGCTCATCAGGACTCCCGGAGCAACAGAAACTCCTGGCTCATCTGACACAGGGCCCCAGGGCAGGTCACCGGCAGAAAGGCGGCGGCAGCACAGCCAACATGGACCAGAGATGGGACTCAAGCAAAGAAGCCAGGGGTCGCCTGACGCAGCCCCTACGGAGGGCCAGGGGCCGGGCCAAGGCTCAGACACCACACTCCCTCCCTGTGTGGACCCTGCAATCCCTGCCCCAGCGAGCACTGACCCCACAGCGCACCAGAACCTAAAGTCCTTCAGAAGACCTGAGCCTTTACAGCCATGTCCAGGGAGCACTGCCAAGCACTCGAACTAAAGTGAGATGAGACAATAATCAAAGCCAAAGTGTAAAGATGACCCCTTGGCAGACCGAAGCCAAGATGTGCAAATGGCCTCCCTAGGCTGAGACCATCTCCTGCCCAAGGCTTCTCTCACTGCCCTGCCCTTCCTGCCCAGCTGGCCAAGACCTAGCCTTACAACACAGCTTTCCTATGTGTTACACCATCAAGGAAGCCAGCAGCTGGCTGCACAATTCCAGTGGTCGCAATCCCAGGCAGTTTAGGATTTTATTCCTCAATGAAATGAGCTGGCCTTCCAATCCTATCTCTAGTGTCTGTGAGCTCACAGTGTGAGTGCAATACTAAACACTAGGCCCACTCTGGGGTGCTGTGATCTCAGGCTTTTGAGTCAGGACATCTCAGGGCCAGACCATGACCTCTAGCTATCCTCCAAAACTATGAATATCCATGTTGGAGATGCGGAAGATGGCCAGCTGGCCTCCAGGCTGAGAAAACACTGACCTGCCTCAACTTGATCCAGTACTACCTAAGGACAGGTGTCTGTACATAGAGGCCCCTATCCCAACACACACCGCTCACCTGAGCCTTCTGGAACTTGATTCAGTCGTACCTAAGGGCAGGTGTCTGTTCCTGAAGGCCCCTACCCCAACACATACCACTCACCTGCATGCTCTGTTGGTACTGCATCTGCAGAGAGCCTTGGGCAGAGGCAGAAACATCCAGTCCAGATCCTCCCTCCACTCGCTGAGAAATGAAATTGTTCAAAGACCTCAGGGTGGACAGGACGGTGGTATTCTCCCCCAGGTCTTCCATGATTACTTCCCTTCTGGAAAAAAACAAGGGAAGAGTCACAGGGAGCCTTCTGATGTGCCATCACCATGGCCAGCTGCCCGGTCAGAGGGTACCTTTGGGCAGTCCCACTCCCCTAATGCTCTCTCAGAACCCTTAAAATATTCCAGCGTCTGTAACCACATTCTTCGGAGTTAACTGGGAGCCCATACCTCCAGTTTCTCAGAGAAGAAATGGAGGCATAAAAAGACAGTATGCCACCAAGCTGCTGACCATCAGAGTGCTGACCGGCAGACCAGCAGGACAGACAGATGGCTCCCAAGACGAGGTGCTCAGCAGTCAGGTGGCACACCTCCCACAGAAGCACTCACAAAAAGCCTGGCTTCCCGGAATCAGAAACAAAGCACCCAACAGTGGCAGTGAGGATGACAACCACCACAATGCTAATTATACAATGACATCGCTGCCATTTTCAGACAGGTACCACACAGAGAGGCACCTGACATTTAGTAAGCACCAAGGCCTCTGGGGCCCATCTCCTCATCTGAAAACTGAGGGCCCCACTTCTCAAGGCTCGGAGGATTACAGGGCCCAAGAGAAGGCTCCAAACGCAGATGGCACAGCCATCCCCACAGAGTGTAACTGTCACTCTGCTTGCAATTTCACATACGTCATTGTAATCCTCAGACTGGGCAGATGAACCAGGTCTTCTTGAATATTATCTGAGAGGTGAGGCTTCCAGAGTTACAGAACTGAGGTCTGTCTGGCCCTAAGGTCGACCGTGCTCCACAGGCAAAGGTGTGAAGGCCAAGGACAAGCAGCAGCAAAGAACCTGCATCCCTACACCTGTGCTAATCCCAGCCTCGCACCAGGCCGTCTACCGGTCAGAAAGGGTGGAAGTGTCCCAGCACAGTGAACAGCCAAAAGGTGTTCTTCCAGGTGCATACCCTGTTCCTCTGAGGCAAGCAGCCAGCTCCCACTGATGACCCCTAAGTATCAGATGGAAAACACCTGCCCTCAACCCACTCCCCACCTCCAAAAAAGTGAAGAGTCTTGATTTGATGCTGAATTTCCCATTTAACAAGAACCTTGACCTTGTGCACTGGGATTCCCTGGTGGCTCAGTGGTAAAGAGCCCACCTGTCATTGCAGGAGACCTGAATTTGATCCCTAGGTCAGGAAGATCCCCTGGTGGAGGGAACAGCAACCCACTCCAGTATTCTTGCATGGGAAATCCCATGGACGGAGGAGCCTGGTGGGCTGCAGTCCATGGGGTCGCAGAGTCAGACGTGGCTTAGCAACTAAACAACAACTGTTCTTGTGCACGCAGAGCCCTTGTTTTCTGCAGTCTGTCCTTTCCACTCTCACCCAACACAGCTGTTCTCGCCACCTGTCCTTCATACAAATGGAAAATGAACTGGCAGAGAGATCCGGGAGGAGCCCTCAAGAGAACTGTGGGTCTGGTAGAGCGACACGGCCCGCGTGGAGCCAGGCAGCAGCACTCTGCTCCACAGGGCAAATCACTGTTTGACCGGGGCCACAATACTTTCCAGGAGCTGGTGATGGACAGGGAGGCCTGGCGTGCTGCAGTCCGTGTGTTGCAAAGAGTTAAGACACGACTGATCGACTGAACTGAACTAATACTTTCCCGCAATGGGAAATTTAGCCAATATACCCTCTTCTCAAGACAGCGTCCCCTGTGAGAGCTGATGCACCTTATACACAAGAATGAAAAGAACACACGCCTTTTCACCTGCCTGGAACCAAGCCGCTCCATAAGGCAAGGGAGAAGGTGGGAGCTCAAAGACCATCCTCTGTATCCAGGAGACTCAGGTCTTCCAGAAGCCTCACCACTGGATGTCAGCTGCTCTGGACGGAACCCAGAGCTGGAGTGCAGAGCACTCTGACTCTCTAGTGCCCTCCCCGTCCAGAGGGAACCTACAGACATTACAAGGATCCTCACCACCTGCAGCACCACTTCTCAGCGCCCCGGGCGCTTTCGCTGGCCTGCTGAGTTCACCGCTCCTCTACCTGCTTTCTCCTACTTCCACGGGAGAGGAAATCCAAGTGCCCCTCCCACTACCTGCCAAGAGTGCGACTGTGGGCAAGGCGCTTCCTATCTTCCCACCGGGTTCCCCAGGTGGAAAACGAAGTAGTGGCACCCCACACTGACCGCTCAGGTGCAGAGGTGCAGGCGACAGTGCGGTCAACTCGCAAGGAACTGAGGAAGAGCCCCTCAGAGTGCACCGCGCCGTCTCGGGACGGGGGCGGCGGTGGGGGGATCGCTGAAGCCCCTCTCCTCCGAAGCCGCCTCTGCCCCGGCCGTTTCCAGCTCCTCTCGGAGAGGAAGTCTTGGGGCGGGGGAGGGGGCGCACTGGACGCCAATGCTCAGAGGACAGAGCACGGAGCGCAGCAGGGACCCCGGCCCGGTGAGCGGGCGGACACAGTGGGTGCGCCGGTAAAAGCCCGGCGGCCCGGGTCTCAGAGAAGGACGCGGACACGCCGAGGGGCGCCGGCTCACAGCCACCAGAGGAGGCCCGGAGGGCGGCCCCAGCCTCTTCCCTGCCCGACTCCCGCCGGCTCTGCTGGGCACCCGCCTCCGGCTCAGTCAGGCCCCCGCCCGGGACCCTGGCGGCTCACCTCACCGCCTCAGTCAGCTTGCAGCCGTCACCGCCGCGGCTCAGATCTCCCTCTTTTACACCCGAGCCCGCGTATCGCGAGACGTGCGCTTCCGCTCTCGCGAGATCTGGGCGAGACTGCCTGTAAAGCTCCGGGTCGGCGGATGCCGGGGGTCAGCGTCCGTCCCACGCCCGGGGTGCTGCGGCTCGGAGCACGCTCAGAACAAAGGCCGGCCCGCGGTTCTTCCTTGGTGCCCCTGTCCGCCGCTGGCCAGGCTTCCACCGGACGGCTGTCTTGCACTGTCTTGTGTGGAATAGCACCGCCCAACGGTGGCCTCCTGGGGCCAAACTTTCTTGCACTCCTGACTAGTCCGCAGCTTTTGACACTACGGTGTTTGCTTGAATTAATTAATGCGTTTTTACTTTTCTCTAAGAAAAGAAAAACAGGAAATACTATGCTACTAAGCTGTCCTCCAAGAACCCTGGGAGCTGTTGGGGTGCGGAGCCGCCGTTTGGGTCCCGTTCTCCAGGGAGCAAGGGCGGGGCGCAGTCAGCACACAGCCAGCAGGTCCTTTCTGGAATCCCTCCAGCCTGCGTCTACTAAGGGGTCTCTCAAGTCCCTTCTTCCTCCTCCGCAACCCCAGCGAAGCGCCCGAGGGTCTGCACCGCATTTCCAGAGAGTAAACCATGAATCTGTGTAGCCAGAAGGAAAAAGGATGTGGAGGTAGGACACGGGGCAAGTGAAAATAAGATGAAAAAAATTTTTATAAGGCCGGCCTGCAGACTACTTCGCGGATGTGGACTTCCCTAAGACCCCATTTCTTCCCCAGCTATCCTTGGGATTTGTGGACTAAAAACGCTGCCTGCCATATCAGTAAATAATGTTGCAGCCCTCAGCCACTCCTAAGGATGAGCTCAGGGTGAAAACAGATCAGTTGCTCAGTCATGTCTCACTTTGTGACCCCATAGGCTGTAGTCGACCAAGCTCCCCTGTCCATGGGATTCTTCAGGCAATATTGGAGTCATTAGCCATCCCCTTCTCCAGGGAATCTTCCCCACCCAGGGATTGAACATGGGTCTGCTGCACTGCAGGCAGATTCTTTACCATCTGAGCCACCAGGGAAGCCCAAAAACGTAATGCCGGCCACCAAATCATCAGACTCTGCAGCTGCCACCACCCCACGCCACCCCACCTCCAGCCCCGACAGTGCACCCTGAGGAGACTCAGGGTGAGAAAGCCCAGCACACTGGCCCAGGCAGCTGAGGTACACATCAAAGGAAGAATTTCAGTGAGCCTGAGACTCCTGCATCTTCCTACACATAGGAAAGCACTCAATTCTTAGAGACATCTAGTTTTTTATTAACCAGAAATCTTTTGCTGTTCCAAGCAGCTGGTCTTTGTTCCGAAAACTCCCATATACTCCAGCTCCTCCTCTACCTCTTCGGGGCAGTCCCTCAGAGTTACCTGAGATACTGTGTCCCAGGCTTAAGTCCCCAGTTTTAGCTGCCAAATAAAAATAACTCCCAGCTTTTTAGGTTGTGTGTTTGTTTTCAGTCAACAAGATTTAATCATCATCACAGTCAATATACGCTTAAGGGATGAACACTCCTCCAGAAAATGGTTTCAAAGAAATCAATTTTTTTTTAAGTATGGAAATTCCAGAAAATATTACACCCTGTGTTATTTTATAGCCTTGAGTTCCTGGAAGAGAGTAAAAGGAAATAAACACACCATGTGTCTGCATGCTTTGGTTATTACCTTTAAGTTTCTGGAGCCTGGCGTGTTATAGAAACATTTCCAGTTTCACACTGCCCCCCCGTCCCCCCACCCACCCCGTACATAATTCATACCAAATGTCTTCCCTAAGGAGCTCTCACTGCTCGAAGTATTTTCGGATCATTCACCACAAAGATGGAAACAAACCCTGACTGAAGGTTCAGATTTTTCTACATTACACTGTATAGCCAAAATAACACCTGGAAACCTGGGGATCGTTTTGCAGCAATGATGGAAGCCAGTTCCCCTGTAACATACAAACCATGGTGAGAAAATTCCATAAAGCTATGTGTTTCTCTGCCTCAGTGTTTTTATGCATCCCAGTCTTTTCATCCTTTTATCTTTGTCTCTTTCTCATGGTAACTCTTCACAAATCATGTTATAGCGACCATTTTTTTATATCATCATATATCGTGAACACTGAATATAGTTTTGTCTTAAAAAAAGGTCCCCCATCTGTCCTGCCTGCTGCATCCCAGATCCAGCTCGGATCTCCCCAGCCACACTTCAGATAGAGCTCAAGCTACATCTGCAGTGAAAAAGCCAAACAGCAGAGCAAGCACTCAGCCCTTCAGACCTCCCGGCTTCCCTCGGTACTGTGTGGCCATGAGGTACACCTCTGATGATTCTTTCCTGCTGGCCTCGGGCTTTACAGTCCTTGTGTTCTGGAATTCCTCAGTCAGTCTCTTCTGTAACCGATGGCTCTGACTTCCAGCCCAGGTTTTACAAAGGAATGTCCCCCCGGGGTGCAGGACATCTGGAACCATGTCCAGAAGGGACAAGCACAAGCTAATGAGTGTGTCGTGGTCGAGGCCACGGATCCCTGTGGCGTTGGGTGCCATGTCACTCAGGATCACGTCTGCTCTCCCACCAGGAAGCAGCTCTTGGATTTTCCGGAAGGTTCTAGGGTCAGTCACATCAGCAGGGCACAGAAACGTTGCTCCTTCCAGGGGGAATATGTGGAGAAGATCTACCCCAAGCACAAAGCCAACAGGAGCACTGGGGTCTAAGGAAGAAATGGTGAAGGTACTTACTCACTGACACCCCGAAATCATCCCACAAAAAGTAAATGTAACAAAATAATAAAACAGAGATAAAGGGGACTTTCTCTAGCGGTCCAGGGGTTAAGAGTGTGTGCCTCAAATGCAGGGGACACAGATTCGATCCCTAGTTGGGGAATAAGATCCCACATGGCACAGACTAAAGAAAAAAAAAATATATATATATATATATATGTATATAAGTCAGGACCAAGAAAAAGAACTAATGTGCAAAAATGGGCACACAGGGTCTTCCTCCTAGAAAAACATGTGGCGGGCGGGGAGTGGTGGTCTTCCCTCTACATCTGAGGAAACTGAGGTTGGGAGAGGCAACATGACTGTCCCAGGGGACAGGCAGACATGGGGCCACATCCTGGCCTTGATACCCCACCTCTGACTCCATTTCACTCTCTGAGCCTTGCTCTCCGTTAAAAGGGTTCTTATCTCTGAGGAGTCTTTTTGATAAACTAAAACAGAGAAGGACATATTATTATATAAAGAGCCTCTGGATTAAATCAACAAATCCATCCTGAAGTTTAACCCAATTTCTTTCAATGTAGAAACTATTAGAATCAAGCCAAGAAACAGGGAAAGTGGACAGATGCTAAATAAGGTAAAAAACATACCCTGCCCATGTCTGAGTGATACCAGCTGTGAAATAAAAAGATGTCAGTTTCACTTCACCTGAAAGGGGATTTCCTGCCTGCAAGGCCGCTGCCCCCCGCCTCGACCTCCCCCCAGCCCCTCCCAGCACCACTCCCTACACACCAGGGTGGATCCATGAAGGAACAGTCACAGACTCCGAGCTCTCTGCTTAGTAAAAAGGCTGCTCTGCGGGTGAGGGGCAGGGTATTTGATCTTATCTAAAGATGAGAAGTCCAGCTATTCTGCAGGGTGCCTCATTTTTCAAAGGCGAAAACTCTCTGCTTTCAGCCCTGGAGAGTGGGACAGCTCTCCTCCCACCTTACACACTTGTGCTCGTTCCTTTAACGTCCCACGTACTGTAGCCCCAGGAAGTGCCTTCTAAAAGCAAATGGCAAAAAAAAAAAAAAAAAGAAAAGAAAAAATAAATAAATAAATAAAAGCAAATGGCTTTGGTTGCGTTTTTGCAACTTCTTTTGGGAGTAAAAGAACCCAAGCCATTTTATGTACCCAGTCTCTGCTTCTCCCACCTCTTCCTACAGGTTAAACTTAGCTGTTTTCCTGCTTCTCCTGAAGAGCAATTAGGGGGACCGGACCCTCAGTCATTAGGAAGTCTGT
The DNA here is from genome assembly GCF_910594005.1 of Cervus elaphus. Lineage (NCBI taxonomy): Eukaryota > Metazoa > Chordata > Mammalia > Artiodactyla > Cervidae > Cervus > Cervus elaphus. Next base: position 54,450,515 of record NC_057824.1, on the reverse strand, counting down.
GGATAGACTCAGTGGTGGGAAAATGAACTGAAGTTTTTGACACAGATTCATTCACTTGAACAATAAACATTTACTGAGCTTGTAAGAAATGTTTTTAAACTGTTCTAAACCCCCTTGAGGCATCCTACCCAGATTAGAGACTGATGACAAAACCCAGGGAGTGGCATGCCTGGTTCTGCAGGTCACTAAACTCCTGTAGATCTCAATTTTCTCATCAGGAAGATGGGCACACACACCCATTCTAAGGTGTATGGGAGAGATCTCTGTGACCTGCCCGTGCAGGTGGTACCCTCAGAAGTTACAGTAGGAAATACAAGTGGTAAGGATTGCTACCTTAGCACTGCTCACCTACAAAAGACTCAAAGGCAATCTTGATGCCCATGATGAGGAAACTGGCTGAATACCAACAGTATAATCATTATCTGGGATAGTATGCAGCTGTTTAAACGGACGGCATCATTTTCTACCTTGTATGGATAGTTGGTTGATCTATTAGTCAGAGGCAGCTTTTTTATATATATGTTCTTAGTTAAAACCCCCAAATATAAAAGAGATAAGAACTAAGTCCCTCGAGTTGGGCCAAAGTGGAGAATCCAGAACCACGAGGGCTCCCTGGGCAGCCCCAGGAGCAACTCCAGGAAACCCCCAGGTTGATTCAGTTGTCCTGTCAAGGGAAGATGTCGCTATATCAGCAAGCAAAAAGAAATCGCTGCGATTTCTTTGCTGAGGAAAGAGACTTGACTTACAGACGGCTGTCTGATTTCGTTGCTGAGGCCACACATCAGCAGCACAGGCCCAGGACACACACCAGCGTGTCGGCCTACACGCTACTATGGTGTGGTCGCAGGTGATTTTCACCTTCAATCCCCCTTTCTACCTCCCTCTTTCATTTTGAAAATGTCAGTGTTGTTTGTATCATTCCTACTAAACCAGCACGCAGAAGCATGTGCTTTCACAAGGCGACCTGGCTGCTCTGTGCGCCCTGAAGAGGGCGGCCAGCCTGCATCCAAACCACAGTGGTCGGAAGGCCCCTGAGACAGTGCGGAGGCCCCACCTGTGCCCGCAGCGTTGACTCTCTGCACAGCCACCTGGCTCCACGCGCCAGGAGCGGCCCCACAGTCTAACACCCGGAGGCCAGGCCGTAGGATCTGGTGCCTCTCATTCATTTCCAGGAGCTTGAAGGCGCTTCGACACCGGTAACTTTCCACCTTCGCAGCTTTCACAAACGGGTCCCTCAAATGCCGCGTCAGCCACAGGTGCTCAGCGCCAGTCCGGCCCTTATTGCAACTGCCAGTGGTGTGGAACCTTTGACGCTGAAGGGAAGCCCACACCAGTTTCAAGGACCTGGTGAGGAAAAGGGAGCAAGCAGGTTGGCATCCCATAGGCCAGTGGGGCCCCAAGTTCAACCCGCACATTTTTAGAGATGGGTCTCTATGGCCCAAGTGGAAGAGGTGACTTGACAAGGCTACAGCCGGAAAGGTTTTATGGGCTGACCCACATCCCCCAGAGTCTGCATGTGTGCTCAGCCACGTCCAACTCTGAGACCCCATGGACTGTAGCCCACCAGGCTCCTCTGTCCACGGAATTTTCCAGGCAGGAATACTGGAGTGGGTTGCCATTTCCTTCCTGCCATTTCCAGGGGATCTTCCCAACCCAGGGATCCAACCCTGTCTCTTATGTCTCCAGCATTGGCAGGTGGATTCTTTACCACTAGCACCACATAGGAAGCCCAAAGTCTATATGAGAAAGTCCTAACCCCCAGTACCTCAAGATGTGACTTGTCTTACTGAGGTAATTAAGGTAAAATAAAGTCATGTGTGTGTGCTAAGACGCTTTAGTCGTGTCCGACTCTCTGCGACCTATGGACTGTAGCCTGTCAGGGTTCTCTGTCCATGGGCATCTCCAGGCAGGAATACTGGAGTGTGTCGCCATTTCCTTCTCCAGGGGATCTTCCCAACCCAGGGATTGAACTCGCATTTCTTATGTCTCCTGCACTGGCATGTGGGTTCTTTACCACTACCTTAAATGGTAAATGGGTGGGCTCTATCCAATACTGGTGTCCTTATAAGAAAAAAATCAAGACACAGACACACACAGGACAAAGACCACATGAAGACACAGGGAGAAGACGGCCGTCTGTAAGTCAAGGGGAGAGGCTTCAGAGACTGATCCTGCTGACAACTTGATTTCAGTTTTCCAGATTCCAGACACTCAGCAAGTAAATTTCTTGCTCTTTCATTCGCCCATCCTGGGGTGCCTGTTACAGGAACCTGAGCAAACTAATCCAGCAGGCCTCTCCTCTGTGGTCAAAAGATGTTTTTCTCTCCCGAGTTTTCTTCACAAGAAAATCTCAAATGGTAATGATAGTCACTTTGTACCAACCAAAGATTTCCCAGTACTGGTTGAAAACACTGATAAATTTCATGAAACGAACATTCTTTCTCACAGGATACAAATTTTCATTGGGCTTTAAGAGATTTAAAAAAAAACACAGGAGGACAGGTCCTTTGCCTTACTTACTTCCACCGCTTTGGCGGGCAGCACAGGGTCTGACCAACCTGTCACATTTCTTAATAAAATTGAACTTGCCCTATGTATAACTCAGAAGGGCAATTTTCAAGCCTCTTTGGAAAGTGGGGCTTTTAAGTTTATTGACTGCCATGGGTTATCTACACCTCCCTTTATTTAGCTCTCAGAACAACCCTACAAAGTATCTACATTCTTTTCTTCTGAGGAAAAAAAAAGAACTATTATTAGTCCCATGGCTCCCAGGCGAAGTTCCCTCAGAATGAAAACATGTTGACAAAGATCTGGAGACAATACTTTTGAACTGCTGCCTTCAGAAGGCGTAAGGAGCCTCAGGGAAAGAGGGCATAGTGGTCCTGGGCGCCGAGTTAACTCCAACCGTCAGCGGAACGGTGGAGAGGGGAGTTGCACACCCCAGGTCCACCTGATGTGGGCAGCTGACCGCCAGCCCCACCCCATGACCAGGGTCCAGCCACACGGGCCTCTCGTTTCCGTGACACACGCTTCAGGCCTGCGGTGCTCTGCAAGAGCGACACCTCCAACAGCAGCGCCCCCTCCTCTCCCTAAAGGCCTCTCCAGCCCTCGGCCCGCCGTCGCTCCTAGGGAGCCCTGGCTGGTCCGAGCACAGACGGTCCGCTCTAGTCATCTCGCTGGGGCTGACCCGACCCCTTTCCGGGCAGGACGAGGTAAGTTCTGAGCCCCTTTTCGGACACGAAAAATGGGGCCGGCGTCTGGCCACTCCGCCTCCCGCACGCATGCAGTAGGTGCTCCATTAATTCCCACTGATCGCCAGCCGCCGCGCCCACCGACCGCCCGCCTCAGCCGCCTCACCGCTCACCCGGCCATGGACGCGGACCAGCTCCCGCAGCCGCCACCGGAAGTGCCGGTCTCACTTCCGGCCCGAGGCCACGCCCCCGGAAACGGCGCGTGGGTTCGAAAGGCGCGCTCAGTGCCGGGGCCTGGGTGAGCGCGGGTGCGAGAGCACAGGTGAGCAGGGTATGCGGCCGCCGGGGATGGGCCTGGGACCCGCCGGAGGGCAGCTGGAGGCCCTACACGGGCGACCAGATACAGGAGCCGAGCCTGGCGCTCGACGGCGTGTTGTCTCTTTAAGCCCTAGTCACGGGCCTCAGTGGACCGGTGATCCCGCTCAGAGGACACCCTGCTGAGAAAGGGGTCCGCCTGGCCCCTGACGTCAAGTGGGCACCCTGGGGACCCGCCTGACGGTAGTGCCAAGGCTGTGGCCAACTGGACTTCCACAGCAGGTAGACCCAGAGTTCGGTACTGGCTCTGGAGTTTGATTTTCTGTCAGACTTAGCTTTTCTGAGCTTCAGTTTCCTTGGCTGAAAACAGAAGCCAAGTCTCAGCTCACAGGGTTGTTGGGTCTGTTAAGTGGGATACGTTTTGGAAAGTATATGATCCGTGCCTAATAACTGACAGCTGAGATTCCTAACTAATTTAGGAAGTCAGGGCTTTGCACCGTAACAGGTCAGCAACATGACAAAGTCCACAGGTTAAAGGGAAGCTGGACCCAGAGACCCACTTCTGCACAACCGGCCGCCAGCACCGGGACCTAGGCCTCAGTCCCTGTTCTCGGACACCGTAACTTCCCAGGAGCATCCCTGGTCCCGAATCCTGCCTCTTGTCCAGTGTGGGCCCCAGACCAGGATGAGGATGGGTGGACAGGGAGCACGGTCCTGGACCTCCAGCATGTCTCCAGCAGTGACCAGATGTCCCCTGCAGGTCTTTCTCTGGACCCTACACACACACACACACACATTCAGGCAGGAGCGGCGTTCCAGGCCCTGAGCACCAGGTCCCAGAGCAGCAGTGGTTGTGAGCAGAACCTGAAAACCTGTCATAGCAGGGGAGACAGACCAGGCCTCGCTGGGTGGGCTCTCCACGATCAGAGCTGTACCTTTCTTGGGAATCTGGGGGTCTGCTGCTGCAGGGAGGCAGAAACCAGAACCCAATAACCAGAAGGCCTCATAATGAAAAGGCCAAGACCAAAAGCCAGACGCAAGAACCATTGGGTAAAAAGCATGGTTCATTTCATGCCAGGTGGGCTTAGATGTGGACGCAGGAGCAAGAACAGCCCTGCGCTAAGGAGAGAGGCAGGGTCGACCTGGCCATTGCCTGACCTGCATCACCCCAGCAAGCAAAGGGCCCAGGGCTGATGCCACTGGGTCGGGGGGCCAGGTCTCCATCTGCCCCAGAAAATCTGCCACATCGGGCAGAACTTGGCCGTCACCTCTCCCTGCTCTCCAGGACACATTTCCAGTCCACCTGGCCACCAAAATGCCCATGCTTCCATCCACACCCTGTCCACACCCCAAATCAAGCTGACCCAGCCCCTTGCCTTCCTCACAGAACCCACGGGCACCATGCGCACCTCAAGGCTCTACACGTTGGTCCTGGTGCTGCAGCCTCAGCGAGTCCTCCTGGGCATGAAGAAACGAGGCTTCGGGGCCGGCCGGTGGAACGGCTTTGGGGGCAAAGTTCAAGAAGGAGAGACCATCGAGGACGGGGCCAAGAGGTGAGGGGAGGGGCAGGCCCGACTGCAGAGCCAGCTTCCACAGGGGACAAGGATTCAGGCTGTAGAGCCAGACCCCTGACCACTCAGAGCCATGTGACCTGGAGCACAGGCTGAATCCTTGAGCCTCAGTTTCTTCATCTGCAATGTGGGGATAATAGTATCTACGACCTCTTGGTTTCCCTGGTGGCTCAGTCAGCAAAGAATCCACCTGCAATGCAGGAGAGCGCCTACAATACAGGAGACCTGAGTTCTATCCCTGGGTCAGGAATATTCCCTGGAGAAGGAAATGGCAACCCACTCCAGTATTCTTGCCTGGAGAATCCCATGGACAAAAGAGCCTGCCAGGCTAAAGTTCATGGGGTCACAGGAGTCATACACAACTTAGCAACTAAACCACCACCACCACAACTACCTCTTAGGATTGTTGTGAGGATTTAGTGAGAAAATAAGCGTGAGGACTGAACGGGGCCTGGCACGTGGTCCAGGCCGAGTATACCTTGGCTTACTGCTGTGTGGTGGTGGTTTGGGTGGAAAAGTCATGGTTTCTTCTTTCTAGCCAAGGGGCTGGCCAGTCACTTGGCTTCTTCATTGGTTCAGGGGAGCTGATGATGAGCGTATCTGGGACCTTTCACTGACAGTCTCCGTTCTTCCTCGACACCAACTACATTCCCATGAGCAAGAACTGAAGCCCAGAGACACGGAGCAGGCCCGAGGTCACACAGCCCTCCAGACTTTAGCCTCTTTGCCTTCTTGCCCCTCAGGCTCGTGGGGATAAATTCAACACCCTGTGTCATCCATTGAGCCCACACGGTCTGGTCCATCGCCTCCTTCCCATCCCTGCCCCCCGCGTCAGGACACCCCTTGACAAAGGACTGTGGAGCCCCTGCAGGTGGGAGGTCAGACGGTGGCACGTCCCCATGCCCAAGGCAGAGGCTGAGACCCGCTCCACGAGGCCGCAGCGCCGTGCGCCCAGCTCTGCAGTCAGCCCCCCGGCCCCTGGGGCGGCTCTGGCTCCTTTCCTGGCCCGTGCGTGTAGCTGCTCAGTGGCGGCCCCGCTCTGACGGGCAAGGTCTCGGCAGCCTTGGTGTCAGGTGCCCTGCCCTTTGGGGTTCCAGGGTGGGCCCCACTTCAGGGCCTGGGTTAACGTGCACTCCTCACTCACCTGCAGACTCAGGTGGCATGTGGGGCTGGCTCTGTCTTCCTGTGTGCAGGACATACTTGGGGGGGGCCACTTGAGCCCCAAGGAAGATGCATTCTCCTCCTGGGGGGGTCAGTTGCTGGCACGTGGGGGCCAGCGGCACCTTGCAGCCAGGTTCGGGCTCTGGGTGTGGAGCAGGCCCGCCGTCCTGGCCAGCGTTCCCAGAGCTGGTGAGGACGCAGAGCGTGGTGTTCAGAGAACTCCCGCAGGCCGGGCTGGGGGAGAGAGAGCAGGCGGGCTCTCAAGCTCCGCAGCGGGCTCCGGACCACAGGGTCCCGCACCTCCGCCCCGCTCCCACCGGGGCGCTCGGCTGTCCACGGCTTGGTTTAAAGTGTCACTCGTCCTATTCCCTGCCTGCCATCTGGGGAACATCCCAGAGATGCAATCAGACACATTAGCAGAACTGGAACAGTATCATCTCCGGCTGCCTGATTATCCAGGCCTGAAACGGAGCCTTGGCTCTGACACCGAGGAGATGACTGATATTTCATGCCCCCCCATGGACTCGGGGAAGATGAACCCAAATTAGTCAAAACAGTGAATCAGTCGGTGACGTTTTTAAAAACAAGCTCCGCCAGCCTGCTGCCAGAGGTGGGGAGGCCCCGCTCAGTGCTTCTATTACGTCTAATTGGGGAGCCATTTGCACCCCCACTAGCAAAAACACACTCATTTTTTTAGGTCATGTCTAGTTTTGATTAATCATTGCAGTGAGTACGTTCCGGCTTTCGGAACATCACTCGGGCCGTACTGAATAGCAGCAGGTGGACCCAGTTCCTCTCCTGGCCTCACGGGGAGGTTAGGGCAGAGTCTAGGCTCAGGACGGGGACTGTTTAAATAAGACCGTTTAACCCAACGTGCATGTTTAATGAACACACTGGTTTCCCTGACTCCTAGTCGTGGGCACAGGAAGTAATTATGCGCTGTGTTCCTAACAGAACTCCGAGATCAGAGCTTAAAGAGACCTTTTTATAACCTACAGCTCTAAAAGGTCAGACATAATTAGAACAGTTTTACAGCCACAGAAATAAATTCAGAGCAGTGGGGAAGTGAGAGTCGCTAACAGGAGACACAGGCGCTGAGCTTCACGGCTGCAGGGCTCGTGGGGCCCCCAGAGCCCACAGCAGACCCTCCAGAAAGCGCGGTCCCAGATGGCGAGAAGCAGGCCAGGGGAGGGGCTGGGGCAGAGGCTGTGCCTAAGGGCGCTAGGCAGGAAGGTTTCGCGATGCGCTGGTGGGGTGCTTATCCTCTGATACACCACGGCAGAGAAACTGGTTGGATTCCTGCAGGCGTGGATTGTGTGAGAAGCACAGGTCCCAGGTACAGGTGCTGTCTGCAGTTTTCGAAGGACAGAGACCCGAAGGGAAGATGCCAGTGGTCATGAGGGTTCTTGCTGGGCGACCAGGCCACGTGTGTTCGCTGAAATGCCTACAGCACGTATACGGCTTGGGGAAGTGTTGTTAAACAGGCACGCATGTTTAGGGGAGGCATGCTCGTTTCCTCGTGAATCAGCTGACTTGTGAGCTCAGGTGGAGCAACCAGCCCCCGGCCCCTCCTCCAGCACAGGTAGGGGGCAGGGAGAGAACTGGGGGGGGTGGGGGTCCTGAGAAGGATGGCACAGTGAGGAAGGCCCGAACTCCTCCCCCACGATCAAGTTCAGATGAGGCATGAGGTCTCGGCGGGAGGGCAGGGATGTCTGCTTGGTGAAGAGGTAAAACCACCCCTGCTCTGGGAACGAGGCTAGAGGAACCTGCGGGCTGATGGGGAGCTCCGCGCAGGGCAGGCCAGAGCGGGACTCTGGGCAGGAAGGCTTTGGCTCGGGACCCGGCGGCTGCAGGAGGAGCTGAGTGGGCGGGTGGGGGCTCCCGGCTCTAGCGCGGCCCTCCCCCCCATGGGACCACCAAGCAGCCGCGCGGGGCCAGGCCAGGGCTGCCCCTCTGTGCCCCCGGGGTGCTCAGCTGGTGGGGGGCGCATCTGAGCGCCCGAGAGAGCAGTCCCAAACCCGACCCCTTGGCCACACACATGCACTCTCCACGCCTCCATCCACTCATCTCCACTCTGGTTCCACGTGGACGCAGGCGCCTCGACTTCACTGTCGCCTCCCACCCGCCCGTCTGCCCGCAGGGAGCTGCAGGAGGAGAGCGGGCTGACCGTGGACAGGCTGCACAAGGTGGGCCAGATCACGTTTGAGTTCACGGGAGACCCCGAGCTGATGGACGTGCACGTCTTCTGCACGGACAGCGTCCAGGGCACGCCTGTGGAGAGCGACGGTGAGTGCAGGCCGGGAGAGGCGGCCCCACGCCCCCCGCTCCCTCCTCTGCTGTAAAAAGTCCCGTCGCCCGGGTGAAATAGCACAGGATGCCAAGCCCCTCGCACGGAGCAACTCAGCGAAGCCCTCGCAGAAAGTCAGTCTGAGATCCAGGCTGGCGTCGGTGACTGCCTTTTCGTCCCCTGCAGAGATGCGCCCACAGTGGTTCCGGCTGGACCAGATCCCCTTCAGGGACATGTGGCCGGACGACAGCTACTGGTTCCCGCTGCTGCTTCAGAGGAAGAAGTTCCGCGGCTACTTCAGGTTCCAGGGGCAGGACACCATCCTGGACTACACACTCCGTGAGGTGGACGCCATCTAGGGCGGCGCCGGCTCGCCCCCTCAGACCCCGAGACCCCTGCCTGGCCATGCCCTGGCCTCCAGTCTGTCTGGAGCAGGGCTGGATGGAAACGCAAATAAAACTTTTTTGACACTTCCCGCCAGGCCTCACCATGACCCGCCCAGTCTGTCCTCGGGAAGCCTCCAGACGTGCCAGGGTGTGACCTGCATCATCAGACAAGGATGGGCAGAGACACGGGCCCAAAGGGCAAGGGCCCGGCTGGCTTGGGAGGCCCGCGGGGATGTGTGAGGGGTCCCAGGGTGTGCTAGGGGCCGTCTCCTCCCACCCCCACCCACCCCAGATAAGGGGAAGCCGAGGGCCGGTCAGTGCCCAGGGCTCACACCCCAGTCTCATCTGCCATCAGCTGGTTGCCCTCCCGCCCCCGAGGCAGGCTGTTCCCATCCTGGCTTCGGACCCCTGGGGGGGGCGCGGGAGGGTCATCAATCTGTCACACACAGACTCATAGCCTGACGCAGCTTTTATAAATATGTTTAATGATAGTTGTTCCTGTAAGTTCACTGATAAAAATCTCGGAATGTAGCTCATTTGTAAACAATTCCAGTTAATTGGATGTGGTGGTCATTGACTCCTGCAGCCTCATAAAGTGCTTCATACATAAACCGACTCGCACAAAGCAAGAAAAAAGGCCTCAGATGCAGGGCCGCCCTGAGCTCCGGCGGCCGGGGCTCGGCCGAGTCCCCCCCTCCACGGCTTCGCCCAGCAACTAGGCCGCGGCTGAGTCACACCGAGTCCACCAGACACAGGCTGTAGGGACGTGGCCTGAGGGCACACCCCACGAGGCCACGCTTAGTCCTCCCGGACCGCGGAGGGACCGGGGCTCCCGCTGGGGTCACAGAACGGGTGTCCTTTCCCGGGCGCGGCCAGGCTCTCCCTGGGGGCGAGGAAAGCCTGGGAGCAAGAAGGACGCAGAGGGTGTGGGGACCTCAGTCCAGGAGCAGCCTCTCCTCGCTCTCCCCCGGCAAACACTAATCAGAAAGCCCGCATCCAGCAGCCCAGGGTGGGGAGGGGGGCGGGGGTTCCGGGGAAAAGGCGCCTTCGTCCCCAGCTGCCGGCAGGGGGACAGAGCATGCCCCCATCGCCCCCAGCCTCCTGATGCCACCTCTCCTGGGTGAGGAGGATGCGGACTAGGAAGCGCCCCCCCCCCCACCCCCGCAGCCCCTAAAGAAGTGCGTGCTCCCCGTGTCCACGTGGGACCCAGTCCTCCAGGAGCGGTCACCCCGGAACAGGATCTCGAGTCTTTGGTGCCAGAACTCGCCCGGTGACCCGTGTGGGGAGATGCCCCCCCCGCCCCCAACCTGTGCTGCTGGCCCAGGGCCTCGGGGGCCGTCGGCTCACACCAAGGTTGCTCTGGGGGCACCGGCAGGACCCACGTGTGGCGGGCCCAGGCCAGGGCGGGACACGCTGCATCCTGCATCAGACGTGCGTCAACTCGCAGGGATGCCCACCCGTCTTCCAGAGCCTCCAGGCCCTACATGTGGACCTCAGATGGAGGGCAGACCCCAAACCAGGCGCATGTTCCCGAGAAACCCTCGGGAGCCCTCCCCTGCAGTCACCCTGCTCCAACCACCCCCCCCCCACCCCCGAGCAGAGAGCCGTGAGGGCTTGGGGCAGGCGGGTTCCAGGCCTGGCTTCCACGTCGAGGGTCCAGAGCAGAAACACCTGGCCCCAGGCGGACACAACCCCACTGGGCTCAGACGCCCAGCCGGAGTGAGCGGAAGGGAGGCTGGAAGGGGGTCCCGTTGCTCCGAAGAGGAGAGGTCACCAGCAGACATGCCCGCGCCCACTGCGCGGCCAGCCTTGGCCCGCCCAAGGCGGGACGGCAGCCGTCTGAACCTGGACAGACCCAAGGCGGAGGCACCAGCTCCGGAGCCCCCAGACACCGCGGTCCCTCTGTCTCCCCCGCCCCAGCCCGGCGGGCACGTGGATGTGAGCGTGGAGGCAGGCACACACACGCCAGGGCCGCCAGGGCGCTCCCCGGGGTACGTGGGGGAACCCGCTCCAGGGACCAACCCACTCCCACCACCAGGCTGCCGGCCACCGCGCACACCCCAGGCGGCCCCGGCCTTGCTCCCCGAGAGGGAGGGGAGCCACCGCTACCTGGACCCCTGGCCCCGCCGGCGGCCCCCTGCAGGGGGCGTCAGCCCAACACACGGACCCTTGGGGTGGGGGCGGGCACCGACTGAGGGAATCAAACAGGGACACACCGTTCGGAAAGAGGTTTTAGTGAGGGCGCCGAGCTGTCCCCGAGCCCCCGGGCACTAGTGAGCAGACAGGCCGTCCTGGGGGGGCCGCGGGGGGGCCGGGGCGCCGGGCGGTCCCACGAAGAGGCAGCGAAGCTTGGGCTGCAGGTCGTTCCACACCTTGCTCATCTGCGGGAGGAGGGGGCGGGCCAGCTGAGGGGCAGCGGGGGACAAGCAGCACAGACACCCCGCGTCCCCAGCCCCAGAGCGGCTTCCCACCCCTGCCCTGCAGTCCCCCCACCGCCAGGGGCCACGGGGGCTGCTCCCTCTGCCCCGCACACGGACAGACGCGTGCAAGATGCCCCGTAAGGGACTTTAGGGAACTTCAGCACCGGGTCGCTCCCGCCAAAGGCTCTGCAGCGAGGCCGCAACAACGTCCACGGAAGGAAGGCAGAAATGAGGCACGAGCCGGGCGCCGCGCCGTGGCTCCCGGGCCCTGCAGGCAGGGGCCGTGGGCACGGGCAGGAGGGGAGCCGGGCAGCGAGGGGCCGTCTGAGACGGGCACTGGGGCAGAACGGCTCAGGGGCTGCTGAGAGCAGGGCGGCCTGGGGCATGTGCGGCGAGTCCAGCCGCCGAGTTTGGAGACGGGGGACTGAGTCGCCCACGGAGGAGAAACAGCGCTGCGGCAAGCGACGTGCCCGCCTTCTGCCTGTCGCCCTGCGGCCCCCGGACCCGCCTGTGAGCGCTAACCACCGTGCGGCCCTGCCCCCGGCCGAGCGCCCTGCTGCTGCCTCAGCGCACGTGCAGTTCCCAAACGGTGCCCGAGGGCGCCCCGGGCACCCCAGCGAACTCCAGGGGCACCAGGAACTACGGGAAACATGCAGAGGAAGCTCTGCGCTGGTCACAGGCCACGCAGACCACCGCCGTGAGCCTGCCCGGAGCCAAGAGCTGACACCCAGGACGGGTGGGCAGGGACTCTGCCCTCGGACCGCTGTGAGCACCAACGTGCTGAGAAAGCCAAGAACCAGCTGCAGACAGCGCGGGCCGGGCTGCCTCAGGCTGCAGGGTCCCCTCATGGGCACAGCTCCCCAGCCCCTCACACCAACACCCCACCTCTCTGCTCTTATCCCGGGATCTGTGCGCCCCACCGCTGACCTTCCCTGCAGCTCCTCCTGAGGCCGGGGACCCCGACCCCCCACCCCGCGCCCCCCAACCACGAGGACGGCCTCACGGTCTCCCCGGCTACCAGGAGACCACAGAATCCGCCAAGAGCCGTGTCAGGTCCTGGCGCCTGCCGCCCGCCCAGGTCAGTCGTCAAGGTCAGCCGGGCAGCCGCTTCAGGAAGGAGGGCGCCCGCCGGCCCGGACCCACCTCCTTGTGCCCTTGGATCTGGGAGTTGACGAAGGCCCCGAGGATGTGGGAGGTGAGCGGCAGGTAGACGTGGACCAGCTGCGTCTCCTGGTGCAGGCAGTACAGCGAGAAGTAGTTGCGGAGCTCCATGGTCTGGATCACGTTCTCCTGCTGCAGAGCAGAAAGGCCCTGGCGCCCGGCCCAGCACAGCGGGGAGTGGGCCCCCCCGGGCCGGCCCGAGCCCTGTCACTGGGGCACAGGCGTCAGGGTCCCGGCAGCTCACGGAGCCCCCCAGCGCGCACACACAGAATGGCAGGGAGGATGGCGCCCGCCAGCCGGGCGGAGGGGCCCCGCCAGCCCGCCCCACCCGGCGGGGACGCACCTCCACGATGCGGGAGGATGGCGGGCCCGCCAGCCGGGCGGAGGGGCCCCGCCAGCCCGCCCCACCCGGCGGGGACGCACCTCCACGATGCGGGAGGATGGCGCCCGCCAGCCGGGCGGAGGGGCCCCGCCAGCCCGCCCCACCCGGCGGGGACGCACCTCCACGATGCGGGAGGATGGCGCCCGCCAGCCCGCCCGCACCCGGCGGGGACGCACCTCCACGATGCGGGAGGATGGCGCCCGCCAGCCGGGCGGAGGGGCCCCGCCAGCCCGCCCCCACCCGGCGGGGACGCACCTCCACGATGCGGGAGGATGGCGCCCGCCAGCCGGGCGGAGGGGCCCCGCCAGCCCGCCCGCACCCGGCGGGGACGCACCTCCACGATGCGGGAGGATGGCGCCCGCCAGCCGGGCGGAGGGGCCCCGCCAGCCCGCCCGCACCCGGCGGGGACGCACCTCCACGATGCGGGAGGATGGCGGGCCCCGCCAGCCCGCCCCACCCGGCGGGGACGCACCTCCACGATGCGGGAGGATGGCGCCCGCCAGCCCGCCCCACCCGGCGGGGACGCACCTCCACGATGCGGGAGGATGGCGCCCGCCAGCCGGGCGGAGGGGCCCCGCCAGCCCGCCCCACCCGGCGGGGACGCACCTCCACGATGCGGGAGGATGGCGCCCGCCAGCCGGGCGGAGGGGCCCCGCCAGCCCGCCCCACCCGGCGGGGACGCACCTCCACGATGCGGGACTCCAGCTGCTCCACGGACTCGGGCTCGCGGCTCTGCGCCGTGGCGCTCATCATCTGCCTCTTCATCAGGCTGTATTTGTGCAGCGCCCGTTGGTGCTTGTGCAACACACCCTTCTCGTGCCGCTCGCACAGGTCCTGGGGGCGGGGGCGGTCAGGGCTCCGGCCTCGGGGGGCCCCGCCCCCTCGGATGCCCCACCTGCACCCCGCTCTGCACGCTCAGTAGTCGCGGGAGGGACAGCCCAGGGGAGCTGCCCAGGGCCAAGCTGCGGGGGGCTCACGGTGCACATCAGCCCAGCCCGGGACCCGCGGGGACGCGTGCACGCCAGGCCGCCTCCAGACCGCACACCGTGGACTGAGCGTCCCCAGGAAGCTGGCATGCCGCCAGCAGCAAGACCAGACAGGCTCCCGAGGGAAGATGCTCTGCATCTCCCTGGGGCCCCAGGAGAAGCCGGTCAGAGGCCTTGTGGGAACAGGAGCCGCGGAATCACAGGCTGCAGCTGCAGAGGCCACCCGGCCGCCACCCCAGGATTCCCTTCTAGAACCTTCCGCACCAGGGCCGGGGCAGCACCCTGAGATCAGCACCAAGGCCTCACAGGGAGTCAGCCCGCCACCAAAGATCAGCAAGGCGCCCCAGCCCCGAGCTGAGGTCTGACTTCCAGCAACCTCCTCCTGCCTGTCTGCACACTGGAGCCACACCCCCCGTGGGCAGCCTGCAGGAGACCCCTCCACCCTCCGCAGCCCTGACCTCAGGCTCTTGCCCCACCCCCCAGAGCCACACTCTTGAAAGGTCACAGGATATTTTCAAGCAGCTGCGAGACTCACTTTGTAGGACTGCAGCAAGTCCAGGAAGAGGTTCAGCTTCTCCACCACATCGTTCTCTTCCTGTTTGCCCTGGAAAACACGGGGCGGGTGGGCCAACACCGCCCGAGCACATGGCCGGAGTCGAACCGAGGCCGTGGGCTCGGCCACGCAGGTGTCCTGCCCTCCTGACGGGCAGGGGACACGGAGAATGGAGGCTCCTCCCCACATGTGTGGCGGGGGTGCCTCCTACACGCGACAGTTGCTACCAAGTCCCGGTTCTGGTACCGATGCTTTGCAAGACCCTAAACCACCAGCACACGTGCCTTTAAAAAAAAACCGGTCACTGCGGAAGAAACGCCCCCTTGAGTCTCACCTATCTGGCTGGGACACAGTTATCAGGCCTCCCAGCTGGTCTGGGGAGAATAAAACCAGGACACATTAAAACAGAATTGAGAACGAGCCCTCCAAGGTCTTCACTTGCACAGCAAGCGTGAGATGGAACCCCGGCCCTGACAGTGACAGTCCTAAGGGGCCACTTCTCCATCTAACACAGTTAACACTGAGCTGATTTTACTCCAACACAGAAACCACCAAAGACACTGAGGAATGTTCAGGAAACTGCACCCCTGCAGACACGACGGTGTGTGTGAGGAATCCGAGAAGCTCAGAGGCAGACTACAAACCACACCCCATCAGAGGCCACACGCCCCCTCTCCTTGGGGCAGAAACCGCATCCACTTCCGGGTCAGAGGAGACCCCGAGTCAGGGGCCCCCACCTGCTGTGTGCACCCCCTCCCAGGTAACCTGTCCGAGAGGGGCTGTGGGCCAGGGCCTGGGTCCCAGCTCCCCTTGCAGGCTTTACAGACTCTCAGTAGAGGGTCGAAGCTTAAATGAAAAGCTGTCCCCAGCTGGTCCAGCCCTCTCGTTTCTAATCATGGAGAAAGGACCTGGGGACGAGTGCGGGGTGAGGTCCCTGTGTGAGACTCGGGCCAGCGCAGAGAGCAGGCTGCCTGGGCTCACCCCGTCTATACCCGGCCAGCCCTCTGACACCACGCTCTCCGTTCCCCCTCAGACCCAGAGATGGGCCAGCTCAGCGCCAACTCCAGGAGACGCAGACATCGCCCATCACTCAGTTTCCAAAGAGAACCCACGGGCAGGGCGACCGCGGAGGAAGAAAACCGAGGACTTTCCACACCAGGAACGCAGTTAGATTCCCGTTCCAACACTCAAGAGCTGTGTGGGCCGCTGAGCACGCACCTGGAGCCTGAAAACCCCCGCATCTGCCCATTGCTGACTCACTACTAAGGCGCTTCGGGCCTCTGCCGGGCAGCAAGGCCTCCACGGGGACAGCATTTCAGCGCATTGCAAACCGCCCACCAGCAGCCTAAAGCCCATTTCCCCAAGAGCCAGGAAGCACGCACTCACCCCTAAACTTATGTAACAGTTTTATAGCCTAAGAGCACCCAGATGGACCTCTCTTTTCCCTCTGACTGAAAATTAGTCCCCAGCAACAAGACTGTCTGCAGACTTCTATTATACAAGTAACACTGCCCGCAGAACAGAAGTGT
This sequence comes from Cervus elaphus, assembly GCF_910594005.1. Lineage (NCBI taxonomy): Eukaryota > Metazoa > Chordata > Mammalia > Artiodactyla > Cervidae > Cervus > Cervus elaphus. The sequence goes on along the minus strand of NC_057824.1, from coordinate 54,434,573 downwards.
TTCTTGAGGTTAACTGGGCGTCCAGGGTGAGACCTGGGTGGGGCCTCTGGGGTGCTGGGAGCCCAGTTGCTCTGATGAGTCATCAAGTGGCCGAACGCTACCTGACCAGGAGAGCAAAACAGGGCTGCCTGTGCACTCAGGGCGCCCGGGCAAGCGCCAGGTTACAGCTTCAAGGTCAGGGCAGACCTCACAGTCTCAGCACAGTCGGCTCTCCGCGACGAGGACCCAGTGTGTCCCCGGCATCAGCAAGCCTCAAGAGCGTGAAGATCTCCCGGGAGCCACGCGGGACAGACGGGGACGTGCAGAGCCGGCCGGCAGCCGCGGCGCCCTCACACAGGACTCACAGTCCTGATGTCCCCCCAGGAGGGGATGCCCGCGCACCGCGGCTCAGAGGTCCTTGGGGACAGGCGCCCGGGGGCCACGCCCACTCACCTGCTGCGCGGCCTTGTCAGCCAGCAGCGCGAACTCCACCGACAGGCCTTTCAGCGCCTGTTTGAGGGACCCCCATGTGCCGCTGTTCAGTGAGGCCCAGGAGGGGAGCGGGGTCGTGTCGGACCCCAGAGCACTGAGGGAAGAGGAGACACTCAGAAACGCAGGCCCGGAAGCCGGGCAGGCAGCCAACGCGACACCCACTTCCCGACACCATGCCCACCCCCAGGGCGCCCTGCGCATCTCCTAACCCAGACCCCCACTGCTCAAAGAGCAGCCACCTGGGGCGTCTGTGAGAAAGGTGGGACTTCTGCCCTCCGAGATCTGAACCACGTCGGTGAGACCAGGCTGGAGGCACGCAGTTCCGGGGAGAGCCACGGGGGGGGGGGGGGGGGGGGGGGTGTGGCGGCGGGAGACGAAGGCCTCTTCTCAGGTCTGATCCGGACAATGGAGGGGGGCGGAGGGGAGGGAGCCTACGTCTAGGACCGGACGTTCTGCCCACACTCTCCACCGTTGTTCTTTCTTCTGAGTACAATGTCCTGTCTCCCCAGCCCTTTCCTTCCCTCTTGGGGTGAACGGGTCAGAATGAGGGTCATCACAGTAAATGCGCTTGCTCCTCCAAGCCTGCCACCCAAGTCTAAGGCCCCTCTCCACAAAAGCGACCCCAAGGAGCCCACCAGGGCACCTGCCTCAGCTCCTTCCCGAATATGAGAAGGTCAGCAGCGTTGTCGATGGCCCGCGACACCATCCGCTCAGCCCGATCACGGAGCTTGTGAAAGCTGTTGTAGATGTTTCGAATCAGCTCCCGGCTCATGGCGAACTGCGTCTGGATGTCGGCCGGGAGGAAGTCCTGACGGGGCGGGAGGCGGGGACAGTCGTCACGAGACAGGACAACCGTCCAGGAGCGGCGGGAGAGGAAGCAGCTCCGTCCGCCCAGCAGGTGGCCCAGCCCAGACCCCAGGCCCAGGTCACCCAGCAGTCAGCCCAGGAACCCACCCCAGACCTCCCCTCTCGTCCAAAAGGAAAACAGAAGCCAGCACCGCGTGCCCACTGCAAAAAACAGTCCTCAGGCACAACATGACGAGCGTGCTTCCTGACTGCACCAGGCAGGCCTCCAGGTTCCCTCATTTATTCCCCAAGACTGATTTCTCACCAACTTTAACATTAACTACCCATTAACACTAACTAATATTAACTACGCAGTGCTTGGAAAACAAAGTTTAGGGAATAAAATGAAGGTAATGTCTGGAGAAGTGGCTTAAGAAAGAATCATGAAAAAAGCTACCAAATAGCTACCGTCATCCTTTTGAGAAAAGGATGAACTAAATTTAAAAGTAAACCAGTGCAACCATCAATTCCCTTCTTTCCAAAGAGCAGACGACCAAGGGCACGTCCATCTGAGTCACGGAATGCCCGGGGATACGGTGCGAGGGCCTGCGGCCAGGCCCTGTGGTCAGAGGGAGCTGAGTCACACACAGGCTCAGCTGCCGAGACATCTGGGACCTTGGCCAATGGCAGCCTCCATTTCCCCATCTGTAAAATGGGCCTGGCACCCACTGTGCTTCAGATCAACTGAAACAAGGGTTAGGTGAGGAAAACACGCGACACCTCTCAGAATGACGTCTGGCGCTCAGAGAACTGCCTGACCGTGAGCCCTGCTGCTGCTCTGGGGGGAGTGAGCATCAGAACCAGGTAAGTACCTTGGCCCGAGCCGCCAGCTTGCAGTTCATGAACTCGTCTCCCACGCACTGAGCAGATTCCTTCAACTTGTTCTGCACGTCCTGCAAGGGGGGAAAGAGAAACCCTTGACCCTCAGCCAGCCGCAGAGAAGTGGGCAGGAGACCATCCGAGTCGCTGGAAGGCAGGACCCAGTCCCTCTGAGACAGCAGTGTCTCTCTGCCTGTCTCCTGCTCCACTGTTTCCCCCATTGGCCTTGACCTTTGGGAAGGCTGGTCTTCCAGACGTGGCAAAGCCCGACTTCACAACAGCACTGCAAACGGCAGCTCTGGAGAGGAGCCCTCTCTCCAGAAAAACAAAGTGCACCCACGGACCAGGGGCCGGAGCGCGGAGACAGACGAGAGACCACCAGGCCCGGGAAGGCCCCACGTGGGGCTCAGACACTGAACCTTCTTCCTCCTCTGAGCAGACCCACAGGACCAGGCCCAGAGCCTGAGCAGAGCTGACGGGCAGAGAAGGACAGCCCTGGGCATCCCACGCCCTGGCTCCGCGCTCTGCCCGCGGAAGGGGGGCTCCCTGGTAACGCCCAGCCTTCAGACGAGCCCCCACGAAGAGCCACAGAACAAACACAGGCAGAGACCCCAACACACGGCGGTGCGGGTGCAGGAAGCAGAGCGTTTCAGAGCAGAGCGTCTGCCCCAGTGCGCTCCTTCACCGAAGACGCACACGGTGCCACGGAGGTCCTGGGGACACCCGTCTGTAGGAGCAAGGGTCGCCTGACCTCCCGGCTCCCCCTCCCTCTGCCCTGAGCCACGTGGCTCCCGCCTCCCAGCACTTTCCTCCTGGCAATCAAGATCCCCGCTCCAGCCCCAGGGTTCAAGATCACAGCAAACACGCCCTGAACCTCTGGAACAGGTCCCACAAAAGGGGCTGAGCGACAGGCACCCCAGAGGGGAGGCCGCGGGATCTCTAGGGTCAAAGGCCCCTCTGGCCTCCGGGGAGGGTGCGCTAAGATGGGAGGCCAGGCGCGTGGGGAATCCGCCTCCGCGGCTCTGGGTCCGCGGCCCTGCCGTCCACTCCAGCGCGGGGAGTCCTCCGCGGGCCCCCTCTGCCCATGCCCACGAGGAGACGGTCCATGGCGAACCCCCGGTGCTGGAGAAGCACTCGGGCCTGGCCCGCGAGGCCGTCAAGGCAGCGCCTCCTCCAGCAGGGGTGTGGCCCAGCTTCCTGCTGGACCAGACGGGCCTACGGCAGCTGGAGGGAGACACGGCCGCCCCGACGCCTCCCCAGAGTCGCGGGCACGCAGAGCCCACGCCACCCGGGACACACGTCCACCCGCAGCTCTGCGGACTGCACCGAGTCCACCCCGGCCTTTCCTAAGTGCACACACCTCCACGGCGGGAGCCCCTGAACCGCGGAGCCCCCTCCCGCGGAGCAGCTTCAAACCTCGGGGGCGTGCCGAGAAGCCTGGGCTCCTCCCCCGGCCCGCCCACAGGCCGGAGCAGACGCCTCCCACGCGCCCCCGGGAGACAGCCCTGCCCATGGCTGCCCCTGCAAATAGAACGCATCGGGCCAAACCAGGGGAGTGAGCGAGCAGCGAGAACGAAAGGAAACCACTGGACAACGAAAGCCGGGCCGCCTCAGAATCCCTCCCCAGACCACCCCCCCCCCGCCACCGGGTACTCACGGGGCCGCTGAAGGACAGGAACAGCTTGAGGATCACGTCCTCGGAGAAGGGCGGGTGCCGGGCCACCAGGTTGATGAAGCGCTTCAGCGCTCGCCTCCGGGCCTCGATGAACTCCCTGTCGGCTGGGGACAGGACGCGGGTGACTGCGGGCCCGGAGCACCGCCCCCCAGGCTGGGGCTCAGGGCCCAGCGCCTCCGGCACAGAGGGCCCCCAGCCACACTTCCAGCCGGGGGCACCAGACACAGACCACAGGCTGCGGGAGAAGGCCCAGGGGCCCCCCCGGACCCCACGCCCTGCCCCCAGGGACATACCTGGGCCAGGTATCTGCGAGGAAACCCAGGAAAACCAGAGCCTGCCGGCATTAGCCAGCAGTGTCTGACCCCTCACCACAGGGCCTACAGACGCTGCTGCAACCCCCTCCTGCTGTCTCCATGAACAATATCTCATGGATCCAAGCGCAAGCTGCCTCATTTGGGTTAAGCGTTTTCACTTTGAGGGAGGGGGAAAAAGTAAAAGCGTATGACCACACACTGAGGGTATTTCAACCTGACCACAAATGAAAACGGTGTTTTTTTTTTTTTACTTTCAACTCAGTTCAGTTCAGTCACTCAGTCGTGTCCGACTCTTTGTGACCCCATGAACCGCAGCACGCCGGGCCTCCCTGTCCATCACCAACTCCCAGAGTTTACTCAAACTCATGTCCATCGAGTCGGTAATGCCATCTAACCATCTCATCCTCTGTCGTCCTCTTCTCCTCCTGCCCCCAACCCTTCCCAGCATCAGGGTCTTTTCCAATGAGTCAGCTCTTCGCATCAGGTGGCCGAAGTACTGGAGTTTCAGCTTCAGCATCAGTCCTTCCAATGAACACTCAGGACTGATCTCCTTCAGGATGGACTGGTTGGATCTCCTTGCAGTCCAAGGGACTCTCAAGAGTCTTCTCCAACACCACAGTTCAAAAGCATCAATTCTGCAGTGCTCAGCTTTCTTCACAATCCAACTCTCACATCCATACATGACCACTGGAAAACTCACAGCCTTGACCAGACGGACCTTTGTTGGCAAAGTAATGTCCCTGCTTTTTAATATGCTATGTAGGTTGGTCATAACTTTCCTTCCAAGGAGTAACTGTCTTTTAATTTCATGGCTGCAGTCACCATCTGCAGTGATTTTGGAGCCCAAAAAAATAAAGTCTGACACTGTTTCCACTGTTTCCCCATCTATTTCCCATGAAGTGATGGGACCAGATGTCATGATCTTAGTTATAACATTTTGAAAAAGATCTTTGCTTCACACAGCAGTATAAATTATATATTACATAATGTGTGCATGCATGCCCAGTCGTGTCTGACTCTTTGTGACCCCGTGAACTGTAGCCCGCCAGGCTCCTCTGTCAATGCAATTTTCCAGGCAAGAATACTGGAGTGGGTTGCCATTTCCTCCTCCATGAAAACGGTATTTAAAGTATTACTTGGGGTAATTCCCTGGCAATCCAGTGGTTAAGATCCCAAGTTTCCACTTCAGGGCCATGGTTCGATCCCTGGTGGGAGAGCTAAGATGCCACATGCCACGCAGCATGGCCAAACATTAAAATTCTAAATCGCTGGAAGACACTGGATTAGGATATTCCCATGAAGGCCCCCGGGGCCCCATCTGCTGAAGGCTGCATGTTCACAAAGGCTGAGCACGACCCAGCCTTCGAGGTCCCGGCACGCCCCGCGGCCCCGGGCCCCAGCACACCCAGTGTTACCTCCCAGCATCCTCTTGGGCGGCAGGGCCGGCACCATGCGGTACGGGAACTTGTGCAGCAGCGTCTCGTGGAAGACCACGAAATCGTTGTAGCGGCGGTACACGCAGGACTTGAAGCGCTGTGGGAAGAGGGCGCAGAGCTCAGAGTCCTCGCCAGACACCCTCACCTTCACCACTTCCCCTGACCTGCTCTTCCCGCCACTGAACAGGACCCAGGGAAATAACACGATGAAAGGCCCTAAGTTCTCACCAGGCCTTCCCTAAGGGGGGAATCCCACACGTCCTCAATGGACGGAGACACAACCTTTACACGCCGCACAGCTCTGACTGCGCCCTTAATTAGCCACCTATTGCTCTGGATCTTCCGTAAGACGTGAGCCTCTTTACAGGCCTTTTCAGCCACACGGCAGTATCTCCCATCTGTGGGTTTCAGGTGAGGACAGCGTTCAGGGTCTGTCCTCAGCACGCACTCTCAAACAGTGCTAACACAAGCAGCCTCCTGAAAGAGACCCGACTGCCTGAAAGCAGCTCAAACGCTGAGCACCAAGACCGAGACACGGGAGACTCGTGCCTCAGACGGAACCGCCAACACACTCCACTGGGAGCCCGCCCGTGAAACACCCGCAGGCTCCACGGGACAAGCACCCCGACCCGAGTAACCTCGTCGGGGTCGAGAGTAAGCGCTCACACGAGACCCAGGCGCGAGCAGCGACCACTAAGACTCAGGACGTTACTGCAATTACTGATTAACATCACCGAGAGGAGAAGTATGAGACGGTGACACGCCGTGTGAGGCCAGGAAGAGACAAAGCTGTGGGACCAGCGAGAGGCCAGCGGTGTCCGGGGTCGGGGCGGGGCTGGAGCTCGAAGGACGGAACACAGGGGCCTTCAGGGCAGACAGGCGACAGCAGTGGGCCACGCCCTGAGGACGCCCAACAGCAGGAGCGACTCTCGGGTGAACCAGGGACTCTGTGTGACAAGCACACGTCCAAGCGGGTTCACCAGCTGGAACAAACGCTCCATCTGGTGCGGGCGCTCACTGGGGGTGGGGAACATGGGAAATCTGTTCCTTCCCCTCAATCCTGCTGTGAACCGAAAAACACATTCAACTTTTTGAACCCTTAACAGAAGGGGAAAAGTGAAGCGGTGATGGATTTTATTTTCTTGGGCTTCAAAATCACTGCAGATGGTGACTGCAGCCATGAAATTAAAAGACACTTGCTCTTTGGAAGGAAAACTATGACCAACCTAGACAGCATATTAAAAAGCAGACATCACTTTACCAACAAAAGTCCATCTGGTCAAAGCTATGGTTTTTCCAGTAGTCATGTATGGATGTGAGAGCTGGACCATAATGAAGGCTGAGCGCTGAAGAACTGATGTTTTTGAACTGTGGTGTTGGAGAAGACTCTTTGAGAGTCCCCTTGAACTGCAGGAAGATCAAATCCATCAATCCTAAAAGAAATCAACCCTGAATATTCATCGGAAGAACTGATGCTGAAGCTGAAGCTCCAATACTTGGGTCACCTAATGAGAAGAGATGACTCATTGGAAAAGACCCTGATGCTGGGAAAGACTGAAGGCGGGAGGAGAAGGGGACGACAGAGGATGAGATGGTTGGATGGCATCACCAACTCAATGGACATGAGCTTGAGTAAGCTCCGGGAGACAGTGAAGGACAACGAAGCCTGGCGTGCTGCAGGCCAGGGGGTCACGAAGAGCCGGACACGACTGAGCGACTGAACGATGAGAACCCTTAGGCTGTAAAGCGCACAGAGGTGACCAGGCGGCTGCCTGTGCCACCTGCCGGGCCCAGTGCCACGTCTGCACTGACCACGACTCCACCACGTGTGCAAGCAGGGGGCGCAGCCTGGTGAGCCCCCCAGCTCCGGCCCCAAGGCCCCATCCTCAGCAGGCTCACCCCCTCGCCAACACTTCAGGAGGCAACCTGGGCAGATTGGCCTCCTCCTGAAAATGCTCACCGTGAGGTCATCGGCTGACTTAGGAAACAGGCCGTTAAGTGAGACCGAAGACAAGGCCGCTGTCAGTAGGGCAGTGAGTCACGCACGCGGGTGCCCGGCCCCCGGGTGACGCGGCCCCCGAGGCAGCACTGGCGCCTCCACCCCTGCTGCGGCCGCAGATGCCAGGCGGCGGTGGTGCCCGCCAGCAACGCTGTCCTCGAAACAAGGGAGGGCCTCCTTCCCTCACTGACCTCAGCCGCCTCCCTCGGCAGTGGCACTGACCAGTGTCAGAGCAAAGTTTAGTTCCAGGCTCCCCTCATCGTGGCTTCAAAGCACAGTGAGGCAAAAATGCTGCAATCCTTCACTTCCACAGAACAGCCGTCCGCCCTGGGGGACCTGCTCCCGTGTGCCCACGTGCCTTTCTGCCTGGATGATGATCGTGACACTGCCCTGGCCTGAGCCCTCCAGGGCTGCGACCCAAGTCTGTAACCCGGCTGGCTCTCAGCGCTGGGGTGGTCACTCTGACCCTACGAGATCCCCCCTGCTCCCCCCACTACACACACACACACACGTGCTCTTAGTTCACCAATGACTTCATCTCCAGGATAAAGAATAAAAGCTCCCATCAAAACACGTCCCAACTGAACTCGATGACAGGCAAAGGACAAAAGATCAACACTGCTGACGCCATCGGACAGCCCGCGCACGGCCACCCCGGGGCCAGGTGTCCAGCACCCGACTCACTCTGACCTTGGGGCACCCCTGATGGGGACGCAGCACCCTCTGGGGATGAGCTCCCCACACCAGTCCCGCCCGCACACTTGATCTGCGGTGCGGGGTCCACACTCTACTTCCCAGGGGCTGCCCAGCACTGCAGGACCACCCAGGGCCAGCTTGTCTGGGCCAGAGCCCAACCGAGCGTTCCGAGAGGCAGGATCCCAGGGCCCAGGGATGAGAAGGGTGGGCGGGTGCCTGAGCGAGGGGCAGTGAGCCAGAGCCAGACGCACGGGCATGCGCTGGGGGGTCTTCCCTCCACCCCCCCACCCCCACGCCCGCAGGTACCTGGCTGGACACCTCATACTCCACGTGCTTCAGGAACAGGCCCTTCTTCTCTGGGACGAGCTCCACCTGCACGGCGTCCCTGGCCAGCAGCTCCTGCAGCGTCAGCGACAGCAGCAGCGGGTTCCCCGGTGGCACCTGCATCCGACCGGCGTCCAGGGCCCTGGGCTCGCTGACCGGGGGCACTGGCGAGTCTGCGGAGAGAAGGTGAGCACCGCGGCTCAGCCTGGAGGCCGCCCCGCCGCCCCCGCCTGCTGGCTCAGCACGTGGACCCCAGCCACGTCACCCGACCAAGCCCGGTCCTGGCCCAGGTCTGGCTCATTCATTCGAGCCGGGCGTCCGCTCGGGGCCACGTCCTCCCCTCATGAACCAGCAGGCCGTGACTCAGCACGTACACCCCCACATCCAGGACCAGGCAGGTCTAGTTTTCCACCTGGGCAGAGGAAAAGGAGTGCCATGTTTGCAAGCTACATGCAAAAAACAAGGTTTTTCCTTTTCTCCGGGGTCAAGTAAAGGGTTAAAAGATAAGAAACAGGGCCCATTTCTCCGTGAGCAGGCGCTTCCACAATCAATGCACTCTGCCTTCTTGCCAACCCAGTCACCCTAATGTGTAAAAACCGGCATGTCTGCTTTAGCCCGGCGCCCGCTGAGTTGGGCTCCTTCTCATACAAACCAAAGCACTGAGCCCTAACACTCCGCCTTCCTTAGACACGAGAAGTCACCCACGTGTCATTCATAGGGCAGGCAAAGACAAATCAGAGGTTTTATGTCCAACAAGCTGCCAGCAAACAAACAAGAAAATCCTGTTAGAAGGTCAGTTTGGTTTTTAGTACAAAGAGTTTAGAACTTTAAGAGAAAAACATTCTTTTCGGTTAAGAAAAAAGAATAAAGGTTAAGGTGTCCCTCGGGGGAAAGCTCTTTTCCCAGGAAACACTGCTGTAAATAAACAGGACAAACTGTCTATCTCCATCTCCTCGATCTTCAGCAGCGCGGCTGTGCCACTTCACAGGACTGACTGTTTCAATGCAAGATTCTGGTTTACATGCTCATACAGAATTATGAGGGTTATCTCCATCTGTGAAATCACTTAGCATTATTTTAGGATTCAAAATACAGCGGCCTTGAATTGACCTTAAAGATTAAGAAAGCAAGCAAGGGCTTAATGTGTACGCAGGAACCCCCAAGGGCCTCAAAACTCCGCACAAAAGCTCAATACTGCGTGCTCTAAGGCGCGGAGCTCCCCAGGGAGGGCAGAGACTCCAGGGACCCAATAACCCACCAGGAGCAGGAAGACAGTGTTAGCAACTCACTCATATTTTCTATCTCTTCCTCTTTAGATTACACTATAATGCACATAGGCGGTGTCCCTGGTGGCTCAGTAGTAAAGAATCTGCCTACAATGCAGGAGACGGAGGTTCGATCCCTGGGTCAGGAAGATCTCCTAGAGGAGGAATAAAGTCCCCAGTATGCTTACCTGGAGAACCCCATGGACAGAGGAGCCTGGTGGGCTATAGACCATGGGGTCGCAGAGAGTCGGACGCGACTGAGAGATCGAACTGCAGCAGCAGCAGCATGCATGTAACAGAAGAGCACACACGCAACTCACTAAAATATTCATGTGCAGATGTGTGAGTGTGCGGATGTGTGTGCGAGTGCGCAAATGTGTGTAAAAGTGTGTGAGAGTGTGCAAATGTGTGTATGAGTGTGCACACATATGCAATGCATGTGGGTGTCTGGGTGTGTATATGTACGAGTGAGTATATGTGCAAGAGTGTGTGTACATGAGTGCATGTGGTGTACATAGGAATACGAGGAGTGTGCATACGCATGAGTGTATGTGTGTATAAGTGTGTTTGAATATACATGAACATGTGCACATACGTGTATGGCTGTGTGCAAGAATGCATATGTGTGTGCATGTGAATATGAGGGGTGTGTGTTTATAAGTATATACGTACATATGTGCACACGCATGTACGACTGTGTGCATGAGTGCATGTATACGCACATATGAACATAGGAGTGTGTGTGTACAGATGTATGAGTAAATATGTGCACCTGTATGCATGACTGTGTGCATGAGTGCATGTATATGCACATGTGAATACAGGAGTGTGAATACAGTACACACAGTATGTGTGTACTTGTGTGTATACGTATATGTATGAGTAAATATGTGCACATGCATATATGACTGTGTATACATGAGTGTGTGTACATGAAGTATATATATGGGGGGCTGTCCCCAACAATGAATCCCCAGTGCCTTAATGGTTAAAAACATGTGGAGACCACAGCTATAGAAGGCACCTGTTCTCCCAAGTCATCTCAGGAGCCCAGCCCCTTTCCAAGGAAAAACACTCTGATGGCCTTAAAACTGTGTTTACACAGTCTCCTTGAGGACCACAAGAACCCTCAAGGAGCCAACAAGCATTTCTTAAGCACCAGCTCAAGGGAACATGGTGATGAATAAGACAGGGCCCCTGAGCTCATTAATTCGTCCACACAGCAAACCGCTATGAGTGTCCACCACTGCCAGGCACAACCTATAAACATCCAAACTCAAGGGAGAATGGAAATCAGGCCATGATTACCCTAAAAGTGCCCTGGGAACAAGACACAGCCAGGACGCAAACCCAGGAGAGCGGGAATTGCCTCGCTCTGTACTCAGGTGCTTCTGGGCACAAGGGGGTCGGGGAGTCTGGCACACAACAGGGGCTCAAGGAACGTTTGCTGAGTGACTCTCTACTGATATTTACTGTATTTCTAGGAGGGAAAACCAACACTCTGAAACAAAGCAAAATCTTCAACTAGAACAAAGAATGTGTGGGAAAACAGTAAACAATAAAGCTAAAAAAGTAATGGGGGAGAATCTTTTTATCAGAGAAAATACCTGCAAATGATATATCTAATAAAGGGCTTGGATCTGGAATATACAAAAAAAAAAAACTTACAACTCAGTTAAAGCACAAATAATGCAATTTAAAAACCAGCAAAGGGTCTGCAATAGACATTTCTCCAAAGATGTACAAATGGCCAGGACGTGCACGAGAAGAGCCTCAGCACCGTGAACCATCACAGCCCGACGCCCTACGCCACCTCTAATTTACAAAGAAAAACAAGCTTACAATGAGTGTTGGGGAGGATGTGGAGACCCCTCACGCACGCTGCAAGTGTGTGAATGGTGAGCTGCCTTCAAAAGCAGCCTGGCAGCTCCTCAGAATGTTAGCAAGAGTTACTATACGACCCTGCAATTTCACTCCTAGGTACACACTCAGGGTAAACAAAAATGTGTGTCCACAAGAAGACCTGTAGACAAATGTCCACAGCGGCACTGTTCGTAAGAGCCAAACAGGAAGAATCCAAACGTCCATCAACTGAATGGATAAACAAAAGTGGTGCACGCACACAATGGAGGAGGAGGAAGTAACAACCCAGCCCAGGACTCCTGTCTGGAGAATCCCACGCACCGAGGAGCCTGGCCGGCTACAGTCCATAATAGGGTCACAGAGTCAGACACGACTAATGGATGAACCTTGAACACAGGATAGATAGCAAGTGAAAAGAAGCCAGTCATGAAAGACCACATGTGAGATGATTCCATCTACATGAAACACCAAAACACGTAAATGTGCAGAGACAGACAGCAGCATGGTGCTTCCATAGGGCTGAGGGCTGGGGGGTGGGGATGGCTGATGAGGAAGAATGGGTGTCTTCCGGGGCTGAGGAAATGCTCTGAAACCGACTGTGCTGATGGCTGCACGGCGGGAAATACACTAAAGACCACTGTGTTACACGCTTTAAATGAGCAAACTGCTGGGATGTAAATAGTAAATGTATAAAGTCTTTATGTATAAGAGGCAGGTGACATCAGCAGGAGAGGCAGAGTGTGCGTGTGTCCCTCGGTCGTGTCCGACTCCTCTGTGACCCCATGGGCTGCGGCCCACCAGACTCCTTTGTCCATGGGACTCTCCAGGCAAGAATACTGCAGTGGGAAGCCCTTCCCTCCTCCAGGGCATCTTCCTGACCCAGGAATAGCACCCAGGTCTCCTGCACTGCAGGCCAATTCTTTACCATCTGAGCCACCAGGGAAGCCCATAAAATGCAGGTGACATCGGCAAGAAAGGCAGAGTCAGGATCTCCAAAAACCCTCTGCTCCACAAAAGCAATGAGGACAAAGGCAAAAATCGTCAGAATCTGCTTTCTCGGAACACTGGAAAGTGACCAAAGGCTTGCGACAACCCAGAGCACATCTACTGACGCAATAATGAGTTAAGTCACAGTGAGGTCACAGAGCAGTAGGCTGGGCCTTCGCCCAGTGACCGCAGCTCCTGAAAGAGGGAGAGACTACGAAGCCACGGACACAGCCAGGAGGCCACGTGGCAACACAGGCAGGGCGGCTGCAGGCCCAGGGACACCCCGCTGGCCGGCCACCCCCGGGAGCCAGATGGGCAGAGAAGGATCCTCCCCAGGAGGGCTCAGGGCAGAAGACCGGGCCAACACCCTGACCTCCAGCTTCCGGCCTCCAGAGCTGTTTCAGGCCACCCGGTCTGTGGCACTGTCTCACGGCAGCCGCAGGACGCTCACACCAGAGATGCTCTGTTATTTAAAGTGTCCAGTTTCAACGAGAGCCTCTAAGACACGCAAAGAAACAAGAAAGTGGGGCCAAACACGGGAGAGGAGATGGACACACAATCGACAGAAACCGTCCTTGAAAACCCAGGTGCTGGGACTATCAAAGACCTTACATCTGCTATCTAAAACATGTCCAGAGGACTAAGGGAACCACCTCTAAAGAACTAAAGAAAAGCATGAGAACAACACCTCACTAATAGGGAATATAAAAAAAAAATCAGAAATTATAGAAGAGAAGGAGATAAAAATTCTGGAGCTGAAAAGTTCAATAAGAAATAAAAAATTCACTAGAGGCTTAACAGCAGATATGAGTGGAAAGGAGGAAGAATCAGCAATTGGGAAGACATGTCAACTGACATCTCCAGTCTGATGGACAGGAAGAGAAAAGGACGTAGAAAAATTAATAGCTCCTCAGAGACCCAAGGGATACAGCAAGCATACCAACATAATCCTAGCAAGAATCCCAAAAGGAGGAAGGTTTAGAAAAGATGCTTGAACAGATAATGGCTCAATTTGATTTAAACATCCAAGAACTCAAAAAAATTCCAACTTGGATAAATTCAAAGGGCTTCACGCTTAGACGCATCATAAACTGTTCACAGTGGACAAAGAGAAAATCTTGAGAACACCAGGAGGGAAATGACTTGCCAAATACAAAGGATTCCTTTCAAGATTCACAGCTCACTCCTCACCAGAAACCACACAGGACAAAGGGAGGTGGGAGATCAGAGTCAAAGTGCCAGAAATTCCACACCCGGCACGACTATCCCGCAAAACAGCAAAGGACATCCTGAGACACTCCCGGTGCCTGAAACTGGTAAGGTTCCTCACCAGCAGCTCTTCCCTACAAGAAACGAATGTGGAGATTCCTTAAAAAACTGGAAATAGAACTGCCATGTGACCCAGCAATCCCACTCCTGGGCATACACACCGAGGAAACCAGATCTGAAAGAGACACATGTACCCCAATGTTCATTACAGCACTGTTTATAATAGCCAGGACATGGAAGCAACCTAGATGCCCACCAGCAGACGAACGGATAAGGAAGCTGTGGTACATATACACCATGGAATATTACTCAGCCGTTAAAAAGAATACATTTGAATCAGTTCTGATGAGATGGATAAGCCTGGAACCCATTATACAGAGTGAAGCAAGCCAGAAAGATAAACACCAATACAGTATACTAACGCATATATAAGGAATTTTAAAAGATGGTAACAACAACCCTATATTCAAGACAGAAAAAGAGACACAAATGTACAGAACAGACTTTGGGACTCTGTGGGAGAAGGCGAGGGTGGGATGTTCTGAGAGAACAGCATTGAAACAAATATACTATCAAGGGTGAAACAGATCACCAGCCCAGGTTGGATGCATGAGACAAGTGCTCAGGGCTGGTGCACTGGGAAGACCCAGAGGGATGGGATGGAGAGGGAGGTGGAAGGGGGAATTGGGAAGGGGAACACATGTAAATCCATGGCTGATTCACGTCAATGTATGGCAAAAACCACTACAATATTGTAAAGTAATTAGCCTCCAACTAATAAAAATAAATGGGAAAAAAAAGAAAAGAAACGAATCCCCAGGAACTAATGAGGCACACCAGTAACCATATCAGTAAGGATTAAAGACAGCACTCATGTATTTCTTTATTTGCAATTCTTTTTCCTGGCTGATTTTAAAGACAACTGTATAAAAGCAACGAGTGTAAGTCTGTTTTGATAGGGAACAACTTATACAGATGTAATCTGTGAGACAGGAAAGACCCCGATGCTGTGAGAAATGGAAGGCACCAGGAGAAGGGGGCGGCAGAGGATGAGACGGTGAGATGGCATCACTGACTCAACGGACACGAATCTGAGCAAACTCTGGGATTAATGGAGGACAGAGGAGCCTGGCGTGCTGCGGTCCGTGGGGTTGCAGAGTCAGACAGGACTTAGCGGCTGAACAAAAGCAACGATTCGTAAAAAAAAAAAAAAAAAAAGCAACGATTCATATGACGGCAGCACAGGAAGGGGAGAGGGCGCAGAAGCGAGAGGTCTCTATATTACTGAAATCAAATCTTATTAATCCAAGGCAGCCTATTACAAACACAGAAGCTATAACTCCCATGGCAATCACCAAGAAAATAACCCCCCAAAAGTATAATACCCGAAACAATGTAGGGAGGTAAATGGAACACTGGAAAAAAAAAAAAAAAAAAACTTAATGTAAAAGAAAGCTGTAACGAAAGAAGAGGAAAAAATTAAATTAATGGGGGGAAAGATCATTGAAAGAGCACCAGGAGGTCTCTATTTAAAATTTTATATGATAAAAACACACGCTTAATAGAGAAAACTTCATGATTTTCCTGATGATTAAAATAAAACAATGTCCTGAGAAGGAAGGTAAGCTCAGTAATGATTAGCAAATGACCACATGCTGAAGAACCCGAACTTTGATCGCTGAAGGATTTAAAACACAAAGACACATTTTAAATCAAAGACATTACTCTCAACCGCCTTGAGAACAACCCCTTCCTTATGTTTGAATCATAAGAAAGCCACGATTCCGAACATCAATTTGCTAAACTAGGACAGCCATATATTCCAAGAAAAAACATTTAAGAACAAAAAAGAAGAGAAAGGTGCCATTTCCAACAGGCTCGCTGTCATGTGACGGACCACACGCTGCAGACGGGGCAGAGGGCAGAGCGAAGATTCCGGTCTCCCCCAGGGGTCAGCGTTACGTTCACCAGGAGGCCTCTCCTCAAACGGAGCCTCCGAAGCCAGTCTGAGCCGCCCCACAAGACCAGCTGAGATGGAGGGAAGGACATGAACCCCATAAGAGCAGCTGAGATGGCTGGAAGGACATGAGTCTGAGCAAACTCCCCAAGACAGCGAAGAACAGAGACGTCTGGCATGCTTCAGCCCGTGGGGGTCACAAAGAGTCAGACGTGACTTAGCGACTGAACAACAAGAAGACCAACGTCTGGAAGAGGCACCACCCGCTGACCCAGCCCCCACAGGTGGAACAGCCCAGACGAGAGGGGCCGGTCAGGCCCGGGCTCACGGCGGTGGACAGAGCCTGGCTGTGACCACAGGCAGACAGCGGCTCAATTCCAGCCTCCAAGCCCGCAGTATGTGGCTGGCGAGTGACTGCCTCTGAGCCTTCTGTTCACAGTAAAAGGCAGCAGAGACGCCCACACTGGGCCCTGCGTCCCCACTGGGGCCTTAGGGACCGCAGCATCCCGATGGGCCCTTCCAAGACCGTCCCCCACCCTCCCCACTCCGACCCTTCCACACAGAACTGCTCCACGTGGGGTCCCCTGGCGGCGGAAGCCCTGACCTTGAACAGCCTGGAGCCCGGGCCTGACGCCGGCCGGGTGGGAGCGCGTGCTACGCTCACTCAGCAGACTAGGAACTCTCGGGAGTGGAGCCCCTGCACTCTGGGCGGGGCGGGCGTCCAAAGTGCCTCCGGGAGCCGCGTTTGAGCTGTGCTGTCTCGTTCCGTTCTCATAAGGGCCAACCGAGCGGGCAGGTGTCAGCCCGAGGCACTTGGCCTGTGGGCCTGAGAGCCGCTCGCTCCCCGGCCCTGCATCAGGACGGTGGGCGGCTTCGTCTCCGCACTGGACCTCTTGCTCTGCTGGCCCCGGGGTGACACTGATGGGAGCTGAGCCACTCCCAGGCCAGCCACCCACACCGCGTGCCCTCCTGCCGCTCGACGAGGGACCGCCTCCGGGGAGGACGCAACTCCATCCAGACCCGCGCTCCCGGGACGCTCCAGGTCTGACGATGCTCCTGCTCAGTCGTGTCCGACTCTTCGAGACCCCACGGACCGCAGCCCACCAGTAGCCCGCCAGCCTCCTCTGTCCACGGGATTCTCCAGGCAGGAACACTGGGTTGCCACACCCTCCTCCAGAGGTTCTCCCTGACCCAGGGATCGAACGCACATCTCCCGCATTGCAGGCAGATTCTTCACCACTGAGCCACCTGGGAAGCCCAGCAAGCGCCAGGTCGTTTAGCCACAAATCAGAGCAATGGAACTCGAGACCCACGCCCGGACCAACGATCCACCCAACACACCGCCGGAATCTTCAGGCAGTAACTCTGACACTGGGAGGCACCCCGAGAGGCCAGCCCTGCAGGTCCTATGAGCAGCTAAGAGCTGGGGGCCCTGACTCCCACACAAAGCTCTGGGAGGCCAGCGAGGTCTGTCCCACACGCACCTCTGCTTTATCTGGCAGCCCTCAGCAAATGCTGAGGACGCGGGGCCACCAGCGGGAGAGCCTCTCACGGGGTGGGGGGGCAGCCAGCCTGCCGCCCCACACCCTTCACGCTGGCT